>NC_086153.1:85517327-85820357 GCF_035149785.1 Candoia aspera | reverse complement strand
CGGAGCTCCTTACTTTTAGAAGCAAGATAGCTATTTGATATTTATATCATGGAGCAGTGGCTAGTCCTCAGACTAATCTTTAGTAATGTTCAAAAGGATAGCCACAATGCAGTAATGCCTCACAGGAGCCAATTATGGTTGCACTGAATCATTGTCTTGAATGCCGAATCAGATGTCCCTGGTGCCTTATTTGGCCCTTGAGAAAACTTGGCTGTCATGCTGCAAAGCAACTCTAAAGACTAATCTTGTGACAGATTTTTTTTTTGTCCTTCAGCATCTCAGCACAGGTTATTTTTCTTAGAAAGTGTAGGAGGCCCTTGATCTATGGAGTACATCAGTGGTCTGTAGGTCAGTCTCTAAGCCAGTGTTTCTCAACCTTGGCCACTTTCAGATGTGTGGACTTCAACTCCCAGAATTCCAGTGCCTTGCTGGCTGGGGAATTCTGGGAGTTGAAGTCCACACATCTGAAAGTGGCCAAGGTTGAGAAACACTGCTCTAGGCTGAGTGGCTTATTACCTTTAGAGGCAATAATTTTAACAGGCATCATCTAAGGATAAGTAATCTAAGATAAAAGTTGAAAGCAGCAATATTTAAGATTATGAATACAGATGTAATTTGACTGACTTCTTCAGATTATGGATTTGGTGAATAATAAAGGCTTTGTAGGATGTGTCACTTTAAAAATCTGGAAACTTGATTGGCTAACTGTATTTAGAATATAAATGAATTATTCAAGGAACCCTTTTTAATAGTAATGGATATTCTAAGGCAGCAGGAAGTGATTTCAAAATGGCTGGTTCCTACAAATAAGAATGCAATTTAATACCACAGGATGGAGGAAATAGCGTATAGTAAGCATGTTTAAAATAGCCCATATCTGATTTTTAATAATATGAAATTAGACTGGGTTCAGTTATAAGCAGACACAAACAAACACCAATGCCTTTCTTGTTCTTAAAATAGGGTCAAATAAAAATAAAATCCATTTATCCACAAGTTTGTTCCAGGAGTTTAGGCCAGATTGTCTTGAGAGGATTTTTACTCTAACCTAATATACTTCACAAGTGTATAGTGCAGGAGTGGCATTAATACACAGGGGTGAATTCATACTCCAGGTGCTAAAAAAAGCTGCAGCAGGAATTATTACCCTGTAGACACATCTCCTCAAACTACTAACCAAAACATCAGATAGACTATATTCACTAGCATGGCTGAGGGTGCACCAATTTAGGTAGAAGAATATCTGTCATCAATTTAGGTAGAAGAATATCTGTCACCCCAAAACCCACTAAAATTGTAGAACTGCTTTTAGAACTTTGGAAAACAACAAAATGTCTCATTCTGGGGTTGTTGTGTTTTACTCCCTCATGTATTTCCTATTAACTTTCTCAGCATTTTCTTTGTGGCAGTGGTTTCATGTGGAAGAGCTGAAATGAAGTTCCCTGAATATACTTCAACACAAAAAGATGTAAGCGGCATCCATGTACTGTTAGAATTGGTTATGTTAGTCATCCTTCACTTGACTACCACATGATGGAAGGCTGGGGAAATTTTGTGTGTGTGTGTGTGTGTGTGTAATACAGAGTTTATTCTTATAAATACATTAATATTTTTATTTCAGGCCTAAGGAAATGACCTTGCAGTGTCTACAAAAAAGTATCATCCAGCTTAGATGAAAAAAGGCTTTTTATTCTATTCCCAAATATTCTGTGGAGGAATTCAATGGAAGTGTTTATCTAAAGATAAGAGCTTTCCTGTTTTGGAAAGCGTATTTGCCATGCCTAATGTGTAATCTTATACACATTGTAAGCTTGAGTAAGCTTAAAGGGGCATGTGACAACTTGATCTTCAGTCTAAAGCAGATTCATGAATTATATTCTCTATCCTAACCAGCAGCAAAGTTAGATGATTCTTACTTCCCCAACTTTTGTGCAGTATTATAATTCTGTCAGATTAAACTGGTATGATCCATGGCCAGGGATGTTAGGAGTTACACTCCAAAATATCTGAAGGGAGGCAAGTGATGTCTTGATTTAGACTTTAGAATGTATTGATTTTTTCAAAGTATTTCACTCATTTCAGAAGATGATCAACCTGTCCTGACACTGGAGGACCCTCTTGCTTATTCTACTGAGTGGAGCCCAGAATGCTTGTACCAACTTCTTGCCTAAATCAGAAGTACACAAGCTGAATATCCCCACCGCACTTTGGATGTAATCTGTAAAGTCTTTGGTGTGCCCCCCTCAAGATTTCTTAAAACTGTTATCAAATTATATTGTTAAATAACAATAATAAAATGACTTACCGGGGAGTGATATATGCACAGTGTTTATTTTTAATTACATTTAAATGTAAATGAAATTCAGTTTAGTTTTAGACTTGGCAACCTATGGCATTCAATTCCAAGTGCAGCACTCTGCTCAGAAAATTATGCTCCTCTGCTTTAGATGACCCACTGCTTCCGTTTCTAGCCTCAATTTCAGGTTGCCCTCCATCTCTGGAATGTCCCTCCCTAAGAATCAGGCATTGCTCCTTTCTAATCCTTTGAGGCAATATTAACAGTCTGACTCATTGCTACGCTTTTAACTAATGCATTTTCCTGCCGCTGTTCTTTTACCAGTGATATTCTACTAGCATTCTTGATTTATGTATTGAATATTGTGATGGTGTATTTTAAGTGATAACCAGTTTTGAATGTTTTATCCTAAACATATGGCTGCAAGTTTATTAAAATCTAGTTGCCGCAGTGTTGTGAAACACTGGTTGGTATGAATGAATGGCAGCTACTTTCTTAAGGCTTGTAAAAGGATACATACGGGCCACCCAGGTTAAAAAATATATTGTCTGTACTTTATTAGCCTGGTGTCTGAAGCTATGAGATCTAACCCTTATACTCATATTATAATGCATGCTGAAGAAATCCATTTATGTATTGCAGTTATATCAAGCCTTTCCTCGTGGAGCCTTGCCTTGCTATAGTCCCAGAACAGATGTGTAAGGTAGAATGGGCTGAGAGTGAGTCACCTGGTAGCCTCCATGGTTAAGTGGGAACTTGAAACTGCATCTCCCGAACACTCTGTGCTAAGCCATCACAGCACCAGTTCTGACTGCTGTTGCGGTGAGATCTGCTGCATGCCTACAAGACTGCTTCAAAATGCAGGGCTCTCCAAGTAGACTGCATTTTTCAGTTTTAAAGCTACTTGAATGCTAACAGTAGGATTCTGCATCTGTTAAATGTGTATATTTACTTCTACGGCATTTAAGAATGAGCTCATTGTGGAAATAATATAAATAAATGACTTCACAGAATATAAAGGCTGAAAGGGATCCTTGGAGACCACCTAGTCTACTTCCTGCCTCCTGTGGGAAGCCTCTGTCACACCAAATCTAACACTTATCATAAATAGAGAAGGAGAGTCCACCACCTCCCAGAGCAATTTATCCCATTGTTGAACAGCTCTTACTATTAGGAAACTTCTTGTGATGTCCAAGCAAAATCTACTTCCTTGTAATTTAAACCCATTGTTTCTTGCCTGTCTTCTGCAACAGCTTTGAACAAGTCCGCCTCATCTTCTCCATGACGGCCCTTCAGATAACTGAAGACAGCTACCATGTATCCCTGTACTGCAGTTTTCTCTTCTCTAAGCTAAACATAGCAGTGGCTCCAATTGTTTCTCATATGGATTTCCTTCCAACCCCCTCATCATTTTAGCTGCTTTCCTCTGAACACGCTCACTTGCTTTCCTAAAATGCCATTTCCAGAACTGGACACAGTATTCTTGGTGCAATTTGACTAGGGCAGAATAGAAAGGATCAATAACCTCTCTTGATTTTGAAAGTATCTATCCGTTAATGCAACCTAGGATGGTTATTTGCTTTTCTTTTTTTTTTGCAGTTACACCACTCAGTTGGTCATGTTCAGCTTATGAGCTACCAAGGCACCCAGATCCTTTTTACATGTACTGCTGCCCAGTATGGTCCCCCTTCCCTCCTATACTCCTACTTTTGATTTTTCCTGCCCCAAAATAGGACTTTGCATTTATCCCTACCAACATTAATCTTTTGTGTTTCTGCCCATTATTCCAGGCTGCCAAAAACCTCTTGAATCCTGATATTGCCTTCTAAGGTGTCGTCTTTGTGTTGACTGCAAATTTGATCATTGTATTTTCTAATCCCTGTCCAAATCATTTATAAATATATTGAGCAGTACAGTGCAGAGCCCAGTGGTACAGCCCTTGATATTTCCTTCTGGCTTGATATGGAGATATTGGGGTACATTCACTGAGCATGATTGTTCATCCAGCTCTGTATTCATCTTGTGCTAGCAGTCTTTACCACCTTCTCTCCTAAAATCTAATGAGAGGTTTTGCCAAAGGCTAAATCAAGGCACGCTGTATTAACTCTGCTGGTCACTCCAGCAAAAGTGATAAGATTGGTTTGGCATGAGTTATTCCTGAAGAACCGATGCTGCTTCCTGCCAAGAAAGGCATTTAAAAGAAAAGTGCTCCCAAACCAACTGTATAATCTGTTCCAGAGTTTTGGTCAGTACTGATGTCAAGCTGACTGGACTGTAATTACCCTGGTTTTCTTTCTTTCTTTTTTTCCCCTTTGAAGATTGGAACAACATTTGTTTTTCTCCAACTCTCCGGCACTTTGCCCATCCTTTATGATTTCTCAAAAATCACAGAAAGGGGCTCAGTTTTCCCTGGCTATAATGCACTTACAAACTGTGTTCTTCTTCCAGGGACTTTCACTGAAGTTATAATCTAAATTTGCAGAACCCTGTACTAGGCTGTGCTTTTGTTATCATATTTTTGTGGTTCTTTACATTCCCATGAACGTAAAATCCAAATATAGATATAGATCGATAAATGTGGTAGAGTCTTTGCTGGGGTTTGTCAGTTTTAATTGCAGATAGGGGAATAGTAATTGTGGATTTTTCCTCATGTTACCTCCACCCTACAGATAAAAATTAGCTTACAGACAGGAGCGCTCCGCCTTTCCCTAAAGTGGAAGTTTTTTTCTCTGAAGGGATCATTTAAAATACTTGCCAGCATCCTAGGTCCTTCAAGACTTTTGCATTTTAGATGGGGGATGTCTGTGTTTAAAAGACATGCCTTAAGCTTTGGAGAAGTTTGAAGGTATTTATTTTATCCTTAACTTACCCCCCACCCCAGATCCTGGCCTTGCCAAGTTTTAGGGTGTGGACACTTACATTCGGGCTAAACCCTAGGCAAACTTGAACAAACAGGTATTGTGCACCATTGCCTCCTGTTACAATTTTCTTCTTCCATTTGAGGTCCATTATTTAGCCTGATTGTTACATGCCTGTTCTATCAGCATAAAAAGTACATATATGTATCTGTTCCACATACACAGATACAGTGGAAATAATTGAAATAATTCTTGGTGTATGTAATTTTCAATATATAACAAAAAACATAATTTTCAGTGTTGGTTTGAATTTATATATTTGGTCATTGCTCTAATGCTGGCACCTTAGAGTGCCCCTAACATACATACAATCTTTTATTGCCATCTGGATTTTTATGTATATTTATATGCTGTATTTAAGGGACGCGGTGGCGCTGCGGGTTAAACCGCTGAGCTGTCGATCGGAAGGTCGGCGGTTCGAAACCGCGCGGCGGGGTGAGCTCCCGTTGCTCGTCCCAGCTTCTGCACACCAAGCAGTTCGAAAACATGCAAATGTGAGTAGATTAATTGGTACCGCTTTGGCGGGAAGGTAACGGCGTTCCGTGAGTCATGCTGGCCACATGACCCGGAAGTGTCATATGGACAACGCCAGCTCCAAGGCTTTGAAACGGAGATGAGCACCGCCCCCTAGAGTCGGACACGACTGGACTTTACGTCAAGGGAAACCTTTACCTTATATGCTGTATTTGTATTTGTATTTGTATTTGTATTTGTATCTGTATTTATATTTTATATATTATTTATGATGATTGTTTTTAACTTGTTTTAATCTTGTTAGTTCTGCTGTAAACTGTCCAGAGTCCCTCTTCTGGGGGGAGATGGGCGGTGGCAAAATCTGAAAAATAAATAAATAAAAATAAATATGTTGAGTAGATTTGATTATATTACACAGAATTTGGTTATATTAGAAGTCTGCATTCTCACTGAAGCTATGGGAGAATTATGTTTACATAGTCAGTCTTAGGAGAACAGTATACCACCACAAGGACTCCAGAACACCCCTCCATACCGGCTGCGCACTCACACGATGTCTGGTTGCTCTCCAAACTGGCAGTGGCTTAACCCAATCCTGTAGTGTACACGTAGAAAGGAGTCGGAGAATGTCTGTTGCATTCCGAAGTGGTATTACGTACTTTTTATTGGTGCCAAATGGGTACGTAAATGTTTTGTATGTCTCTGTTTTGAACGTGGCTGGCTATGTTGTCTTAGGTTCTGCAGTGTGCTGAAATGACAGTTTGGAAAATGTATTTATCCTGTGGGTTAGAACAGATTTAAGAAAGTGAAACATCAACATGTGTTTGATATCTATGTCTATTGAAGTATCTGGCTTGCTTTTCTTGCTACTTGTGTAATGAACAAAAACTTTCCTTTAGTTACTGGAAGGCTGTGATCCTAACCATATTTTATACAGAAGCAGGTTTCTTTCTGCTGTTTGCTTAGTGGGTATTTCAGGAAAGGACAGAGGCATGCTGAGCTACTATAGAAAATTGTCTTGGTCTTTGCTTCCAGGGTGAATAATCACCATTAACATCTATGGCTCAGTGTTAATGGCACCTTAGCCCTTCACTGACATATTAATAGTTATACTTGTTTCTACCTGCTCCATTGAATCCTCCTACCTGACTGTGTGCGGTGCAGTTCAGAATAGAGCTAGTTGCCATGGTTACTCCCTGTTTCGGTTCAGAGGCTGCAGCAACAGTAAATCACAGGCCTTTTGCAGCACCGATGGAGGTTTGTAGGTCCTGTTGTCATGCCCAAGACTTACCTTGTGTATGTTTTTTCCCCCTAATGCATACTGTTACAACAGGAGAGCTCTTGTGTAATGTTGGCAGCAAGTACCAAGCTATCACAAAATGGTATGGTATGGTTGGCTACTAGCATGCAGTGATGATGCTTGGATATCTTAATATCTTACTTGAGTGCACTGGGCAGTTGGCAATTTAATGGTATTGTTCCCACATCATGCTAAGCCATAAGGGGGGTTGGTTGTTGACTTAGCATGTTGGGTGAACTCAGCTATTGTGATTTGTTTTTTTTAAATATAATTTTATTAAACAAGATAAAAACAATACAAATATTAGAAAAGAAACAAAGAAAATAAGAAAGAATCGTGAGTAAGTAAGAAAGAAAACAGAAAAAGGAAAAGGAAAGAAAAAAGATTACAAATACATAGCTTCCAATCTTTTTGATAGTGGTTATAAATGCACTTATATTTTACCCTCTCTCTCTAAAGTTACATCATAATTTCCTTTTCCATAGGCTAAGGGAGGGGGGGGGGTTCCATAAAGAAGGGGGTTTTCCTTAAGGGGGTTTTCCATAAGGGGGTTTCAGTCACTGATAAATAGCCATTGTGATTTGTAAAATGTGGTTTTATGGCTTCATCCAATGTTCTTCAACCTGGGCTACTTCCAGATGTATGTACTTCAGTGCCCAGATTTCTCTAACCAGAATGGCCACTGCTAAGAATTCTGGGAGTTGAAATCTATGTACCTGAAGGACACCCAGGTTGGGGAAGGCTGGTTAATAGGATGTTGGAACTCAGCCATTATAGTTTATTCAAGAAACCATTATTTTATGCAATGGGTGAACCCAGATATGTAAATTATTCCTATATTCTTTACACAGTTGTATTCATTGCTGAAATTCTCCCTCTACCTTTCGAAAAGTTATTAGATGTGCTCTGAAACTGCTACTGTTATCAGAAGGTTTTGCATGATTTGATCCTTTTATATGAACAGTACGAAAATGAGAAATTAAACCATTACTAATATTTATTTTAAAAGCAAACCATTAATGACAGTAAGCACTTCCAAGACTTTTTTTTTAATACGCTCATGCCTGCTTAAGCCAAAGCACTGAGTTTATTAAATACCGTATGTTATCTAAATTCTGCAAATAACAATTTGAGTTTAATGCACTTATTGTTGGATTGGCTAGCTGATAAATTTCTGTTAAAGTTAGAAATAGAAATAGCATGCATTTCCGAATCTGTCCTACTGATTTCCACTGGAGTAAAATAATAGCTTACTTTTCTGTGCAGAGAATTGTGTTTGATGGAATTTCTCAAATGCAGGAGAAGTATCAGTGTTCAGTTCCCAGAAATCAAGGTACCCTCTGGCTTTAAAAATCTGCTGTGATTTTACTTTCTAAGATGTTTATGTTTGATTCATTGTATAAATAAGGAGACGCATCCTTCTAGCAAGTGGAGATGAATCATCTGTTTAAATTAAGGAGCCTGTAAACATTTTAAAATCAGTCTTTCTAAGGAGGATGTGTTCTATAGTGATAGTTCAACAACTTCTTTAAAAGGCTAGTTTTAATTTAAGCCAAAGAATTTGATTCAGAAGTTAAGTTCACACGATCTATAGGGCTCGGAAGAGGTCTACCCACTGCAGAGAAGAAGAAAATAGGAATAAAATTCTGACTAACACCATTTCAGGTTACAGGTTTTGAAAGTGAATATTTTTCATTTGTTTCTCTCACATATCTTGTCTCTAATCAGGACAGCTTATCTAAGGAAGCCCACAACACACCCATACAGTAGTTCCTGTAGGACAGTGTTTCTCGACCTTGGCAGCTGGAAGCTGTGTGGACTGCAACTCCCAGAATTTTCTTTCAGTGTAGTTTTCTGATTTAAGCTCTGCAGTATATGTGGAAACCCATCTGAAATGACTGCTGTAAAGCATATAAATATGCACTTAAGCATTCCTGGAACAGAGATAAATCAGGACTAAATGAAAGGCAGAGTCACCTTCTTTAACTTTTTTAAAATCGTTTTTATAAGCAGTATTGTATCCTTGTCCTCAACTCACAGTTCATTTCCTAGGTGTGCTGGTACCAACCTATAAAATATTTTACACTTGCAATTATTGTGAGTCTGAACGAAAGCTTCCTCCCAAGTCTTACCATTTTCTTTGGAGCCAGAATCCTTGCATGTTGAGGAGGGAACCCCTCAGATTTGGGATATTCTGCCCAGAGAGGGACACCATTTTATCCCCCAAAGCCCCTTAATGTTTGATTTTAATCTTCATGCTGTAATGCAGTGTCCTAAGAATTGATGCATTCGAATTGTGGTGTTGGCGAAGATTATTGAAAATACCATGGACTGCCAGAAGAACAAACAAATCAGTTTTAGAAGAAATACAACCAGAATGTTCCCTAGAGGCGAAGATAACTAGGCTTAGACTCTCATACTTTGGGCACATCGTCAGGAAAGACTGGTCGCTTGGAAAGGACATCCTGATTGGTAAAGTTGAGGGCCAGCGGAAAAGAGGAAGAGCTTCAATACGATGGATTGATACAATCACCACAACAATGGATGCAAACATTGGAACAGTCAGGCACATGGCGCAAGACTGAACAGCGTTTTGTTCTGCTATACATAGGATCACCATGAGTCGTAAACGACTCAATGGCAACTAACAACAACAACAATCAACAGTAGCTCTTCTTCAGCAGCAGTTGATTGATTATCATTTTGCAAAGCGTTTGAAAGGGCTGTTAACAACATACCATTTAGACATTGGTGAAATGAACCAGCTGTTCCTGCACATCTGTACTGACAGTCAGGTAAATTCTTGGAAGAAACTATCAGGAGACCCCAGAGGACCCAGCTGCTTTAATGTTTAAAGAGGGATGCTTCTCTTGTGCCAACATAATTTTCAAAGGGCTTCTTTTGAATACGATGGGCAATCCTGATGTCTATGTCATTTCAGCTGTTTTATATGTTGCTCTAGAAACTGTTTCTGTAGGCCCACTAATACTCCTTTTTAAGAAGTAAATGAAAGGAAATATCACAGGAGTGTGCTGTGTGGCGTAAAACAATACAAGCAGGGATATCCTAGGGCAGTGTTTTTCAACCTTGGCAGCTTGAAGATGTGTGGACTTCAACTTCCAGAATTCCCCAGCCATCCATGCTGGCTGGGGAATTCTGCGAGTTGAAGTCCGCACATCTTCAAGTTACCAAGGTTGAGAAACACTGTCCTAGGGGAACTACTGTAAGGGTGTGTTGTGGGAAAAATGCCTGCTTAAATTAGAAATCAAAGCTATTGGAGGCAGTTACAATGAAGTCTCTCTTATTGGCATGCACAACTACAGTGATTATTGAGCTTCTCTTAAGTGCACATGCCAAATATTCATTTACTTTTTAAGTAAAATTAGGAGCTGCCCAACTCCAGATGATTCTGGGCAGCTTACAATTTAAAAAGTAAGTAAAACATAGAAGAGAAAGAGAAAAAAGAACCATCTACATCCAGAACAACAACAACAACAACAACAAAACTGGAAACAGTTAATGGGCTCAACACCTACCCTACCCCAAGGCTGGAGAGAATAGCCAGGTCTTAAAAGGCTTTTGGAATATCATCAGGGTGAGAGCTGTACATATTTCTGGGGGAATGGTGTTCCAGAGGGCAGGTACCATGACAGAGAAGTCATGCTTCTTAAATCCTGATGGGGACACCGTTTAATCAGAGGGATCAGGAGGGCAACCACTCTGCCTGATCTTACTGGATGGGAAGGAACTATGAGAGAGAGGTGGCCCTCAAATAACCAGGCCCTATGCCATGAAGGGCTGGAGATCGGTTTTTCGTATCTTAGCCATTAGAGGAAAAAAAAAACTTATTTCCTACCCATAAATTGCCCCATGCCATTATCATCCCCAACCTGTAATGTGCCGTGTAGCTCTTAGATGTGTATGACTAAGATCTATTTGAAAGTCTTCTCTGTTTTGTTAGTGGCACATACATGTTTGAAATAAAAATAACCTCATTAAAACTGACACTTACTGTACATCATCTTATCGCTCTGTTTCAGAAATAGGAACATGGCATCTGGGTAAAACTGCATTCTAACAGTAGCTATACTCAACCAATTTCAGAGTAGTTCATACTAGCCCTTAATCTTCAGCCAAGTTATTTGGTAATTGATTTAACTTACTTTGTCCATGCTTCCAGCTAGCTGAAAGTGAAAACTGCTACATTTGACTTGTTTTTGAACTTCAGTATGAATGTGCAGATAAGCAGAAAATTGGAAAAGGAAAGAAGGAAGAATGCCAATGCAGAACTAAGGA
Source organism: Candoia aspera (assembly GCF_035149785.1). Classification (NCBI taxonomy): domain Eukaryota; kingdom Metazoa; phylum Chordata; class Lepidosauria; order Squamata; family Candoiidae; genus Candoia; species Candoia aspera. The sequence goes on along the minus strand of NC_086153.1, from coordinate 85,809,073 downwards.
AAGAAACTTTCAGACTGGCTCAAGAATGATTTATTAGCCCACTGCATTTCAAGTCTTGGCATTCATTCAGTGCAACAACTGTTTGAATTCATTCATTTTGAATGGTTGTCTTATGGAAGAACAACTCCTGGAATGTCTATTTCTGGGAGGATCTTGGTTTCAACATTGAGTGTTAATCAACTGTAAACTGATTTCACTTCTCAAACTGTCTCTATTGTGGCTTGGTGTAGTGGTTAAGGTGTTGGTGTGGCATGAGGGAGATTCAGGCTCAAGAGCCCCCTAAGCCATGGAAGCTCAATGATAGCTCTGGGCCAGTTCCCTCTCTCAGCCCAGCCTACTTCACTGGGTTGTTGTTGTGGGGAAAAATAGGAGGAAGTGTTATGTAATCTCCTTAAATCCATGTAAGAATGGTGGGATATAAAGCTGATAAATAGTTTGTGTGATGGATGTGGCTCTGTTTATAATGAAAGAAATCAGTATTGCTTTCTGTCAGTGATCAAGCAGTGTTAGTCAGAGTAGATAATACTGATGAGATGGACTGTTTTTCCAGAAGACAAGTTCATATCCAGTGGTCTGTGTTGTTTGTCCATGCCTCATGTTTGAAACATGATTCAATAAACATATAATGTCTATTCAGACATTATAATATATCTCAGGGGTGTCTGTTCTATATACCTGCACAAGTGGAGATGTATCCAAATCATATGGAACCTTGAATGATGTGACAGATTGGAAATTGATTGTTTAAATCACTGTTATGTAAGGCAAAGGTATACCCAAATCTGTCTGGTTATCATGAAAATTATGGGAACGTTCATCAAGTGGCCAAGAAGGAAATATCAGGAACAGATTTCAATCTTCCACAATAGCCAGACCTTCTTCAAGGCCTCTAGGACATTGTGTTCAGTTTCACATAGTGCCGAGTTTGCATATGAGACCACCAATACTTGACTGTAGCCACCTAAAATAGAATCACTCCTGTACATACTTTACTAGAATCTATATTAAGCACGAAGGGCCGTGTGGATGAAGAATTTTAGAAGAGATGCAGGTATGCTCAGAATCCGTTGGAGTTACAGGAAGGCCTTTTTGCATTTATTCATTTATTCAGATATGACTACTATTGAATTGCTGATAATCCACAGATATTGGATATACCCCCCTCTTTGTAGTGGTTAAAGGCATCAGGCTAGAAACTGAGAGACTGTGAGTTCTAGTCCCACCTTAAGCGCGAAGCCAGCTGGGTGACCTTGGGCCAGTCACTCTCTCTCAGCCCTAGGAAGAAGGCAATGGCAAACCACTTTTGAAATCTTGAGAAGAAAACTGCAGGGACTTGTCCAGGCAGTTTCCAGGAGTCTAAGTCAGAGACACAAATACATTCTTTCTTTTTTCTTGTTCTTATTAAGATTTGAGCTTCCTGTGCTGTGGTTTAAGATCAAGTAAAAATCAGACCAAACCCTGAAGCTCTGAATGGATATAAACTTTGCATTACACACCACATTTTAGAGAAGAACAGCATAAGCAGTGCTTCCTAGTGAACATCATCTTATCAGGCAGCTTCAACAGGATTACTCTGCCATAGCTTTAAGCTGTTCTTTTGCTTTAAATGTTAATAGGGTAACGGTAGTTCCATAATAGAAAAAAATGATTTTGGCTTCCATCATGTTGTAAACCTATTTCTTTATCTACTTTAGATGACAAGCGTAATGACTAGCTATTCAGTCCTGTCCCTTTCTTCATAGGTACATAATGGAAACAAACTGGAGGCCTCTATCTTGCAAGATCTATGTATGAGGGTGGAAAGGGGTGCTCTGTGAAGATCTATGGATACATGAAATTCATGTATTATAAAATGCAGACGACCCTTGACTGTTAGGCAGAATCTGAGTATACATTTGAAAATGAATGTGGGACATTGATGAAAAGCATGGTTTTCTCTAAGCTTATTTTAACTTTCACCACAATAGGTTTATTTATCAAGTGTTTGCTTTTATGGATTGAATTTCCTGGTATGGTAAACATGACATCCCTACATGTTAGCTGCTTGAATGATGAAGTAACATCCAATTTGCTCATGTGATTCTATTGTAGGTAAAGGTAAAGGTTTCCCTTGACATTAAGTCCAGTCGTGTCCAACTCTAGGGGGCAGTGCTCATCTCTGTTTCAAAGCTGAAGAACCGGTGTTTGTCCGTAGACACTTCCTCTGTGGTCATGTGGCCGGCATGACTACATGGAACGCCGTTACCTGCCCGCCGAAGCGGTACCTATTAATCTACTCACATTTGCATGTTTTCGAACTGCTAGGTTGGCAGGAGCTGGGACTAGCAACGGGAGCTCATCCCATCACGCAGATTTGAACTGCCGACCTTCCAATCAGCAAGCTCAGCAGCTCAGCGGTTTAACCCCCAGCATTTAAAAAAGCAAGAACAAAATGTCACAGTGATTTCCATATAGTGGTAAAATGGCTGATTGGTTGAAATCAAAAGCCCATCTCTAACCTTTACAGGCTTCTTAATGTTTTGTTCTTAACTGCCTAAGTTACCATGAAGTGTTGCTGTTAAGATAAAACAAGGGGAGATCTCCCTGTGCACGGCCTTGAGCTTTTAGATGAAAGCCAGGATATAAACATAATAAATCAATAAACATCCAGTTCTTATGCCCAATTAAATCCTTTGGTTTGTAATTTGGCTTGAACTGAAATATTAAGCAGTCACTTGGATGATATAAGATTTGGTTCCTACCCTGTCAGCCTGTTCATTAATTAACTTCCTAGGAAACCATTCTTGACATTAAAATGGCAACATATTTTATTCCTTTGCCAATTCTTTTTTTTTAAAATAAAGTAGATACTTGATGATATATATGAAATGAGATCCACTTGGCTCATCATGCTTTCATCTTGGGTGGAGGCCAGTTGGGTCAGAGGTAACAAATGCTGTCTACAATCAGACAGGATCATTCCTTTTCATAGTGATATCCTGTAACAACAAAAGGGCTGTTGGATTATACCCTTACTTGTGTTTGTTGCTGGGAATCAGGCAGCATATAAATTTAATAAATAATGCCTCTTCTTCCTCTTTCTCTTTCTCTTTTATTATTATTATTATTATTATTATTATTATTATTATTATTTTGGATGAAGCCAACTTGGTGTGCATGGGCCATGGTTTCTCAGCATAGGATCAACATACTCATTTAAGCTGAAAGAAACAGATGATAATCCTATTTCCAGTCTTGATAAATTTCTGGAACTGCTTGGTAGATATTTCATTCCACAGAAACCATCTTTTCTAGTTTTGATGCCTTTAGCAGTTCCCAGATATACATAAGTTTTAGTAAGTGAATTGCCCCCATAATTTTGATATCAAGATTTGTACAAATAAGGCATTTAGTGAAGGAAGAAGAGCCTTGACAGAAAGAACTGACAACTCAGAATTCCCAGTTCCATATAACGGACATAACCATACTGTATGTTCCTGCCAGAGAATGATATTTCCAAATATACGCTGCCTTATTCTGAAATGAGATGATCTGGTGCACTCAAAGCAGCTTGTGGGTCTTTTTTTCCTGGAGTAGTGCCCCTTATAGATAGAGTTGGTTTAATTTCATTGTTCAAATGCACTTAGAGATATTCACACTTTGATTCTCAGTGATATGAGTTAGAACTTTAAACTGGGGTTGAGCAATCTTTAGTCCCAAGGAAGTCCACACATATCCTGAGCTTCTCTTTTTGTGGCCTTGTAGTTCCCATTGGTCATGACTGTTGAAAATGTTAGGTACAGTTTCTTGCCATGAGGTGGGAAATAAAAAAAAACCCCTCTGCTGCAAGTTCACCCAGCTAGTGGCAGCATCTCACCATCTTGACTGATCCCCCAAAGCTAAGCAAAGTTGAACCTTGTTGGCACTTGGATTGGAAACCCCCAGGAAACACTAGGGCTGTTAGTTATACTAGGAAGTTGGAAAAACATCCTGGAAGAAAATTTTCTATATTTTTGCCCAGAAAGCTACATGGAAGGTGTCCATGAAGTCATCAGGAACAAAAGTTGATTTGAAGGAAATTTGACTTGACTTAAACCTCCATGTTTTCTGGTGAAATGAATGAAATGGTGAATGAAAAAGTTTTCCTTGTCCATCACAGTAAATCTTGAACTTTGATTTCTTCAGAACAAGCATGTTCCTGCAAAACCTAGAAAAGTTTTTGAAAAGCACCAGCAGAAGGACATTTCCCCAGACTCTCATTAAGCTTAAGAATGGGTTTTCCCTGACCTTTAGGTGCATCTTTTTGTAATGAATAAATTTAGTTTGTCTTAACTTTGCTCTTTGTTACTTTGCCTAAAGTAAAATCTTCTCTGAATCAAGCTTGATTCCCAATATTTTCATGGGGATATATCCATGTGGTTGCTTTGGCAACAGTACAAAAGATGTATGCCATTGCTTCCTCTAGAATCATTTTTCACTTCTCAGACTAGTGTTGTCTGGTCGTTTTCCATCCAAGTATTGACTAGGTCCAACCCTGCATAGCTTCTGAGTCCAGCCAAGGCTGGTTTGCCTACCCACCTCCAGCCTGAATCCCATTCCCTGCCATTAAATATCTTCCAGCATGTAGTGACCTGCTTGACATCTCTTGCTAAACTGTAATGAGGTTTCTTTGATTTCAGCATAATGCTGTGTTTTAGAACAGCCTAATATAGTTTATTTAATGAACCTTAGTTAAGCAATCCATGGCTTAGCACAATATGTAAATCACATTACTATGTCTTCTTCCTCCTCTTAAGATTAACTTTTTGACTTTCCGCTTTAGATTGCTTTTCAGGCTGTTTGGAACAGAGTTTGTGCCAGAATGTTCTACCATTGATTCTTGATTTTCTAAGCCACATTTAACATCTTCTCAGATGAATGCTGCCTCCTGCAATTTCACACTAATGGAATTGGACTTTCTTCATTAATTAGTTGTGATGGATGAGCACCAAGTTTCAACTTAGTATCTCACAAGTCTACCTACAATAAATATAAAAACAGAATTCTTCTACTGGAAGGCATTCAAAGATTCTTTCTTGCACTTCAGGATAATGAACTTTTTTAGATTAAGTAATATAATCTCTAGGTATAATGGGAAAGGATTGGATTTGACTAATCATTAAGCAGGGGAAAAGGGATGCATACCACTAAACTTCCTTGCCCTGTCCTATACATTGTTGCTTTACCTTCCTGTTTAGCTAGCTTTTCCCTTTGCTTCATTTTCACCCAGTTTCCTCCTTCCCCTTTCTCTTTTCTTTCCCTTCCCAGTTTAGTTTTGATCAGCTCTCTAACTTGCACCCGACTTTTGTGCAATATTTTTTCCTAGCTATTCTTTTGAGGAGGGGCTGTCCTCCTCTTGGGTAAAAAAAATTAGTTTTACTTTGTATTGAAGGCCTTGTCCAATTCCAAACTATTTAAATAAATGCATATAAATTGCACTCCCCTTCTGTACAGTTTATATAAAAGTCTAGATAGTTCTGTTAACAGACTTGGCCTTCTCTTCTATGCAAGTTGTCATGTTGAATAATCAGGTCTGCCAGTCTGTGGTGTGCTAACATCCATGTAGCTATTGACTTCTTGGGGAAGGAAGCTCTTAAGTACATTTTAGCTGTCCTTGAGTATAATAGAAGTGGAAGACCAAATATCATTTTGACTCTAGGCAGAGGGGCAAGCTGTGAATTTTAAAATAGAGTAGGCACTAAAGGGTAACAAAAAAGAAATTAAACAGAAAAGTATATTATATATTGTAATAATATGTGGGAAAGACCTTGGGAGACTGGGCAAAGAGATGCTGCCAAGGGAACAGTCAAATAAGAGACAGCATAGCCCATAGCTGGATAGTGGGCAGGGCAAGAGGCTCAAAAGAGACCCTCCATAGTTTCTCAGGCTGTAAAGGAGATGATAGGGGAGGATTGTACTTTCAGACTCTCAAGATTCTGTCAGTGTAGCTTTATAGTAAAGCAGAATTAGCTCATCTGGTCATGATTCCTATCTGGTTTACCCAGGGAGGCTGACATATATTATGATAGAGTGGGGGGAAAGGAGAAAGTGTTCACTTCCCCCTCCCACTTCTGATACCTGTTTAGTGTAGGGAATGACTTAGAATCATAGAATTCTAGAGTAAGAAGGAGATCTAGGGCTCACTATGTTCCATACCAGTTCAGTGTAGGCATCTAGATTAAAGCATCTCTGACAGATGACTGTCTAGCCCCTGCTTGAACACATCCAGTGAAGGAGAGCTCACCCTGGGTCATTGATTCCAAAATATGCTTCCTACTGAGTTACTAGAGTCTCAACCCAATCAGGCCCTTTAATTTTTCCTTCTTTAACTAACACAGTCAACATGGAATCTAAAAGGGATTTTGGAGATCATCTAGTCCACCTCCTTATTGAATGCAAAATGCACAACAGTACCCCAACCTGGTGATTGTTTCCATCCACTTGTACACTTGTACTTCAAGAGGGTGTCCAGTCTGAGGGAAGGAAGGTTCATTATTTTTTCATCCAAAGAAATAACCCTAATAATGCTGCTCTTGGGACCTCTTGCTGTGTCATGACTATATATAAGAAGCTGAAATACTGAGTTACTCTAATTGTCAATTTAGTTTGGTATCATTTCCACTAGTTAGCAGTGACCTCCTAATTTCAAGCAAGAGTTTTTCCAGGTCTGACTGGAGATTCTGTGAATGGAATGGGGGACATTTTTATGTGGGAAAAACGTGTTTTGTCATTGAGCTGTGACCCTTCTCCCAAGACATGATGGGGAGCGCATAGTGATATGAAACCATGAAAGGCCACATCTTGTCAATTTCTCTTGCCACATTCAATCTCTCTTCTTACTTTGTATTTTATTTTCTATTTTTCTAGTAGTAGTAGTAGTAGAATTTGTCCTGCATAGTGTAATCCTCAGAGAGTAAGAAAGATTACCTTTATGGAGATATGCAGGAACGATTATCTAGGCAAAAGGGCTGAAGGATTTTTAAAATGCAGAACAACAAGATAACATTCAGAAGCAGCTCAGACAAATGTCTCTTCAATTCAGCAGAGTATAAGAAGGAAGAGGAGGTATGGCACACTCAGACTTGCAAGAATCGGTTATTACAGGTAGTCCTCGCTTAGCGACCACAATTGGGACCGGCAACTTGGTCGCTAAGTGCCATGTCACTAAGCAGAAAATCACATGACTGTGATGGGCTTACGGCCTTACTTCCCTTTGGTCATTAAGCGAAGCTGTGGTCACTAAGCAAAAAATCACATAACCTTGACGTACAATTCTACCTTCTCTATTAACTCTGATTATCACAAGCCAGTTGCAAAGTGCACAAATGGTGATCACGTGTTCAATGAGGCAGTCAGTAAGTGAGGACTACCTGTATAGCCAATCTCAATAACATTAGTTTTAGTTTTTGATTCCCTGGTCTGGTCTACCCAGTGGGGCTGACATAGAAATTTGTAGTTTTCCATTATATGTTCAGATTTTAATTTTTATTGTTTTGGTTTCAGATTCTGAGAACTTGCTATCAGATAATGTTGCTTGGTAAACTTTCAAACCTTGTAAAAACAGCAACTACTGCAATCTTAATATTAGTAGTTCTAGACAAGTATTTATGGAGTTGTAGAAGAATGTTTCCTGTTATATTTCTAAGCTCAGATTTCTGATCTGGATTGGTCTTTTAAAGAGTAGAGCTGTTTTAACAACAATGACTACCCATCTGTTATGTCTAGTTCATCACATAGTAAAATTGAACTAGCCAGAATATGGCAGAGTGGAATAAGAGCAAAACAACTTGGTCTAGAGAGAATCTTATTCTGGGTTGCTTACACAGGTTATCCAACGGGACGGAAAATCATTTTGATGCAGGTCCTTCTTTTCCCATCCCTCTGACAACATGTACTTGGCTGTTGCTATAAAAGGCAATGCAAGCTGTTAGTAAACAAAATGAGCTTACAGAAGTTGGTACAAACATCTTTGCTTGCTTCTAATCTGCCGTAACCCTGTTCTCTGTAAGTTATGGCCTCTGGGGCAAAACTTCTTTGTGCTGTTCTATCCTGATGACTTACCAGATTACAAGTAGCATCATCAGCTGTCCTTTTCGGCATAAAGGAGACTATCACAATGGACTCTATCCTGGAAGAAGAGGGTATTTCTCCCTTTCCCACTCTTGTACCGCAGGTAATGTTTCTAGTTTCTAATTCTTTGTTCCTCCAACCAGAACATCCAGGGCTTCCAAGGTTCTGGAGGTGCTGAACTATTGCCCAAGTTATGAGTGTATACACTGCTCTAGCCTGTGCCCGGTTAGTAGCTGCCTCTTGTGTTTTAGGACTGGCACAAGGTGTGTTAAGTTTGGGGCAGTTAAGTTTGGGGCAGGAAGACCCAGAGCAGTTTGCATTCTGTTTTCCTAAAACTAAGCTGAAGGGAAAAGTCTTGTGGCTCAGTCACTGCCCCCCCCATTTAATTTGGAATATAGCACATAAAACAACACATTCCTGATGTGACTAAAGCTGTTCCTGGCAGAACTGTTTATCTGTTCCAGCTTTCTGTGTGGTTTGTTTTTTTCCTTGTAGGGGGGCAAGCCAACTTCCTCATTTTTCAGTTTTCTTTTATTACTCATTTATTTTCTGCTGAACACTGGTTAGCATTTTTTGAGCTTCTACTTACCCAAGTGAGGATAGTCATACCCCTCTACAAGGCCAATGGAGCAACTCTGTTTAATATAGAAGAGCACATGAGAATCCGTTTCCTTCTCCAAGTAGTAACTTGGAGCATACAGTGGGCATAGAGAAAAAATCCTCTTTTTGTGCACAGCAGAGAAAGGGAAATAATTGGGTTTTCAAGCTGATAAACACACTTTATCTAGATGCTAGATAGAAACATCGTCACAGCACTTCTCAGTTCTGAAAAAGATCAAAATACTTAAGAGTTTTTAGAAGTTTGTTTTTTGAATTATTTTGTATTATTCTGCTGTGTTTAAGTAAAGGAATGTAGGAATGTAATCTTATATCTATGAATTTCCCATTTACATTTCAAACGTATATGCTTTGTTTTTAGCCCAAATACTCCTTAACAGTATCATACAATGTTTCATCAGATAACTGATTTTATACATATGTAACTAACATGTAGTGAATGTATCATTTGGTATAGTGATAAAATTGGAGATGGGCTTTGCAGTGATACACAGATGCGTCACGTCTACTAAATTGTGGGATTTCAGGAATGTTCACTATATAGTAAATGGGATAAGTAAAATGGATTAGAAGAATTTATACAAGGAGAATTGTATTGCACATGTTCTCTTAAGCAGATAATATTGTGTCTCATAATTGCAATATATATTGCAATTATATATCATTAGTATATCCTACTGAACACAGTATATGTTACTTCTGTGTTGTTATTAGGCCTCTGCAGCACTTTGGATCTGATTACATACAAAAAGGTGCTTTGGAGAAGGTAGGGGGATGGACATAGGATCTGTCTGCATGTCTTTGAAGCAGCATTTTTTTCCCCCTTGGGAAAAGCAACTGTGGAGAGCAGCCATGTAATCCTGGGAAAAGATGCAACTGCTTTAAAGAACTGCAGGCAGATATTATATTTGCAGTCTTGCACGTTCTGAAGCACCTTTTCCCAATCAGATTTAAAGCCCTGCATAGGCCTAGTAGGAATGCTTTTGGGCTGGCAGGCTAGATCATAAATTTTAATGAGTAGACAAATTCTCAGTGTTTGAAGAATGTTGGAAAATATGCCAACTAGTTTTATGCTTAGATTTAGGAAGAGATGCCCTCCAAATGCTTTATTATGGAATGCATTTCAACAGTGAAACCAATTGCCAAGGGAGCTGCTGAGTTCCCTTTCACTGAACGTGTTCACTTTGCAGCTGGACAGCCATCTGTCAGGGATGCTTAAAATTAGATTCATGCACTGAGCAAGGGGTTGGAATTGATGGCTTAAATGGCCACTTCCAGCTTTAGGAGTTTATGATTGGAGCAACACTGTCTTTTTGCCTTTGCCAGATAGTACCAATGGAGTTTGGCTGTAGTCCCAGCATTAGGTGTTAGCAGATTTTGTGTCAAATCCAGGGGTGCTGCATAGTAATGGCAGCATTTGGAAACCAAGATTAATGCAAATAAATTGTTGATGTTCTTCATCTCAAAGTCCTAGGATTATTGAGTGGAGAGTGGCCTTAATGCAAAATATGGGTGGAACTGCAGTTTATGATATTGGAGAAATTATGGAGAGAATGCTTTTTCAATAATTGTAACTGTGGATCGTATGAGAATCATTGTGGTTTCTCAATCATTTCTTAAAACCTATATGGTATAGTGATGGGTCTGTATTAAGCTGACGAGATAACGTTCAGTGTGTTCTTGCATTAAAAATCTTAGTGGAATCTCAGGTTGCCCCTTCATTTTGAGATGGCAATTCAATTCATTATAAAGTTGTTATATTTGTGTCAGAGGCAAGACAGTATATCATGGGCATTGCAGGTTCTCATGTTAGCCAAGTTGCCCAGAAATGATGAGCTTGAAATTTTTTTAACTTCCCATAAAACATCTCTTGTCTAAATCTATCAGGCTATTGAAGACTCTGGGTGTGATGAAATGCTGGTGTTCTTAGAGATTTCTTTCGGCATCATGTGTTCTTTTTTCAGGCTGAACTTTCTGGGATGGCCTGGCCTGGGCAAGTTGGCAGTTCTTTGAAATCTTTTTCAGTTCTAGATGATCTTCTGGGCAATTGAATGATTGATGTCCAATTGTTTCACAATCTTTTTCAATCCTTTCCCAGACTCATAACCCTCTTTCTAAAGGCCTCAGAGAGCTCTTTCAATCTGGACATGGTGATACCACACACTTCAACAATAAAGAGCATCTCAGCGTCTGAGGTTTAAATTAGACTCTCCCAGATCATCTCTACAACGTTCTCATCATTTGCACCTGATCTGGTGTACCTGATTCTAATTTTAGGTATTTGAGGTAGTGATAAATGTAGGGGAGCCCTTCCTTTTTCCACATGATAAATTTGCAGTTGTGTTTATTTAAATTATACAATGGACTACAAAATGTAAATGGTGCATGGTATTTGTTATATTGTATCCCCTTTATCTATCAATATTGTTGAACTTAAGATCAAATATTTCTGTGTTGAAATATGTTGAAAAAGTCAACAATTCCAATAAGGTAAACTTATTTTGGAGGGCAAAAGGGAGAGGGGCCGACCAAGGGCAAGGTGGATGGATGATATTCTAGAGGTGACGGACCCATCCCTGGGGGAGCTGGGGGTGTTGACCACTGAGAGGAAGCTCTGGCGTGGGCTGGTCCATGAAGTCACGAAGAGTCGGAAGCGACTAAACGAATAAACAACAAACTTATTTTTTCACATGACTGTGAAAAAGTGATGGTGATGAAAGGCCGTAGTGGACATCATTCCCCTGCCTGCCAATATCTGAGAGGCCTGCCTCTTCTGAAAAAGAGTCTTGCCCAGGTACATCAGATCTAGAGTCTTTTAGCCAGAATATCAGTACTCTATCCAGAGGTAATGTTTTAAGGGGAAATTCAGAATCATATTCAGGATTCCTGTTTACCTCAGCATGACAAGGTAGTTAAACACATTAAGATATCAGTGATATGGTGTGTACGCTGCAACTTATGCAAGGGGGCACCATTATGATTCTCTCTAGTTTTTAAGATTTCTACAATTCAGGATATCATATGTTTAGACAGATGCTTAAGCAAGTCTTAAGCTTTGAAACAATAAACCTGCAATACAGGGATAAAAACGTAATTATACAGGAGTCTAAAAGGTCTTGTTTTAATTGGTTTGTCATACAGAGATGGAAGTACACTGGCCAGAGTATTAATTTGCCTTGCAAATTCCTCATGTGCATGTTAGTATAGGTCAGATTTTCACACAAAGATATGCAAAGGTGTCTCTCTTAAGTCTTGTATAGCCTACATTTGAGAAGTTAGAGGTACTTCAATAATTTTGTTATAACATGTTTGCACCTGTTGCAGTTCTGCAGGGGGAGTGTAGGGTGAAGAAGAGAGTATATGCTTTATACATGGTTTTCCTGGCATATATTTAATGGAAGGAAAAAAACCTCAGATACAAAGATATTAAATGGTAGTTGTGTGTAAGTGAGAGAGAGGGAGAGAGAAAGACAGAAAACCCTATTTTTCCCATAAGGGTTGCTTTCATGGTAAAAAGGTGAAGATGCCTTAGAGATAGTAGTCCAGAGTCACTTTGTGCGAGATGGGTGGTGGCGAAATTTGAAAGACAAATAAATAAATAAGCTCACTACCATGCAGTTTCTTCTCAACTTCAAGGAAAGTTTTGCTCCTTGTGGCAACTGTAAGAAAATTACCTCTTCTGTGATGGCGTTAAACTTCCCAGTCTACCCTATAGCCTGGTATTCCCTGGTGGTTCCCCATTCAGATACTTACTAATCAAGCCCGACCCTTTTTTTATTTCTGAACCCAGACAAAGTTGCTCAAGTTCTGCCACCTTCTAAGAAGACATTTGAATTAGGTCAATTTAATTTCCCTTTTAAAATTGTTTCTATTTTACTGTGAAACACTTTGGGATTTCTAAATGGGAAACAATAATAAATACACTTTTGCCACCAGCATCAGAAAGGAAGACAATTCTGTTCATTTTGTGAGAAAGAATGGCTGCTCTGCTTTGTCAATATAATTCTCTGCTCAGGTAACATATGAAGGATGCTTTATGAATACTGTCTCCAATTTCTCCTTTTCTGTCTTTCCAGCTATGTTTGTATTGATATGCCATGCAGAACACGTTTCATTTTTTTATTTGTTTGCTTGTTGATGAACAAACACCAACATAGGGCATGCGTGAATGTAGTAGTACACACAGCACTTTTCTAGATAATAGCTGTCAAAGTTTATCTTCATGTAAATACTTGCATTTGATCAGGAGCATGCAGACATTTTGATTAGAAACCAAGTGCCTCCAATGGCATGCAATACAGTTTGAATCCCGATTGCATCAAGCTTTCTTAATTTCAAAAAACAGGGTATTGAATGTTGAAAGAGGAGTCACTGATAGTTGTTATTGTTAAAAAATATGAATTTGCTGCAAATCATCCAACGTCTACCTTCTGCCAGTCTCATGTGCTGGACAACTCTAGTTTAACTCTGTACCTTTGAAAGCATAAACCATTTTGTGAGTATAAACAATGACTTAGCAATGTTTTATGTTAGCTTTTGTAATCCAGCTAAAAAAGTTGTTCAATGCCTTATCAGTAAAGTTTAATTTTAATTTTTCTTCTGTGATTTGTATCTAAGTATATCAACAGGGCTTGATTCTGTGGAACTTTTTAACAAGTAATGAGAAGCAAAGTCCAGCAGCTAAGCCGGATAGAGTCCCCAGCTTGCATGGTATCTTTGGATTTTATATCAGTGAGTCATCAGATCAAATCATAATCAAGCAGTAGCTTTACTATCAGATTTTGTCAGAGGCTGTAAAAAAATAAGATACCCTCCCTGTTTGACATACTGTAAGGCTGCAAAATATTCAGTGGTACCAATCGCTGAACTTGTGTAGGAAACCAAGTTGTTTTGACAAGATTCCGAGAAGTAACAGCATTTTTCTCCTTTAATTTTTTTTTTCATTTACCAAGTGCACCAGTCACATCTAATTTGAAAGGAAGGTTGAACACATCTTATTAATAAAACAGAAGCTGTATTCTGATCATATATTCATGGGAAATATGTCCCATATGAGCACTCTCAGTAATTCTGCCTTTCCCCAACCTATATTGTTCAAACGATTTCAAGAAACCCCCACATGCTATGCACATTTCTGCAAGAGAAGAGTCTTTTCAAGTACAACTGTGCACAGGCTGGCTCTTCGAAGAGAATGCTAGCTTACATGGAAGCCAGTGTGTGTACTGCCCTATGTATGATGGCTTTCTTCCTGCAGACATCCATTCTGAATATGTAGCTATTTGTCGGAACATGGTGTCATTTGAATTACATCAGCAAGGCAAGGGCAGGCTTTGGGTAGACTGCTTATTTTTAATACTGTAATGCCTGAACAGGACTATCAGTCTTGATCATTTAATTCCATTTAATAATGCACCTTTTTTTGAATGTGACAAGTTCCACCAAACAGTTTTTGATACTTAGGAAGTTTTGTACAGCATCATTTGGGGCAGGGCTAGCTGAGCTAATGCGAGCTAGTTTGGTGTAGTGTTTAAAGCATCAGAGTAGAAACTGGGAGACTGTGAGTTCTAGTCCTACCTTAGGCACAAAGCCAGCTGGGTGACCTTGGGCTAGTCACACTCTTTCTACCCTGGGAAACAGGCAATGGCAAACCACTTCCAAAATCTTGCCAATAAAACTGCAGAGACCTTTCCAGGCACTCACCAGGGGTCAATAGTGACTCAAAGGCATGCACACACAGACAGAAGCTGAGCCAATATGATACTAGAAAATGTTCAAACTCACTGTCCAACAATGCATTCATGTGCTTCCTTTACATGACAGCTGAGCTTTTGCTTATAAGGTGTTCTTTCTTGTGGTCATGAAGGCCCAGCTGTGGTGACAGTCTCATCTCATCATTTGAAACTGCTGTAGTGATTGCAGCCATTCCCAGCACTTGAGTGAAATAATTTGCCTTTCAGCTGCACCAGTTACTTCGAGTAGTGGCCCTCACAGCAAGATGTTACAGGAAGCTTCTTGATTAAATGCAATATAGTAGTCAAGAATAGCTTATTGCTGTTGGGATGAGACAAAGGCTATCTTTAGTCAAAGAAAGAGCAGAAATCTGCCAGCTGTAGTTTTCCCTATTGTTCCTTCTTAAAGATGGCAGATCTATATCCTGCTTAACAATTTACATGGCTGAAGTGGTTGAAAACAAGTTTAGAATAAAAGGGTGTATGCCAGATTCACATACTGGCCAATAAGAGTGGCTGAGGAAGAGGAACAGAAATACAAGTTGGTCTTTTGATTGGGATTTTAAATTAAAGTTTAGTTCTAAAGGTGTAAGATACTTCTGCTTGTTAAACTTCAGATTTCCCCCCTTATTTGCCTTTCTGCAGTCCTGCAACAATTCTGTGGGAATAAATTCTTAAGCAGGTGTGAGAAATGTGACAAAAATAGGTTTAGGAAAAACCCAACAGGGTCAAGTGGAGCACTGCCTATATTCCTTTGAATCTAAACCAGGATATATCATCTCTGCCAGCAGCAACCAGTGACTGCAAAAACTTTCCGGGGGGAGGGGCGGGTAGCAAAAATGCTTTGCCAGATGAATTGATTTTGTTGACACACAACAGTTAACATGCGAAGCTTGCTGTTTTATGAATCACAGTCCATGTATAGGTTGGCTCATTAGATGTAAAGGTATCAGCATGGCTGCTGCCATTTGGGCACACTTTCTTTCGGGGTGAATTCATTAAATCAAAAGCACGGCTTCTCCTGAATGCCGTATGCTCAAAACTCTGCCATGTAAATCATGGTTAACATTCTGGAAATGAAGCTAATGCGATTTCTTGCCCCAGATAAGTTTGAGGAAAGCTAATTGGCCTCTGTGAAGGAAGGTATTTGCTTTCAGTCAGATGAATAATCAAAGTGCTATGTAAACAGTAGAAACCTTGCTTTGCTAAACAAATGTCTATATTTGTGTCTGAATATCATTACTCTCTAAAAATAGATGCACATAACTTTGGAAGGGTATCATTACAGAAGCCTTGTGAGCACCAGTAGAGCTGAAGCAACTATTCTGTGAAATGGTTTTCAATTGTCAGTGGGTTTTCTGACTGGTCACAGTTGAACAGCTCCTGTTGCTTTGCGGAAAACAGAAATTGAAACCCCAAATGCAGGACAGGATGAGGAAGAAACTAAAGACTAATAGTGCCATTTGTAAAATATTTATTTTGATTACTCTTTTAAAAATATTTTCCTTATATAATCACATAATAGACTGTCTACCTCTATAGAGGACCCAAACCATTTTACAGTCAGAAAATAGTAAAACAGCAGTGAAAACAATAAACTAATCCACTGTAATCTAACTAACCCAAGGCAGCCTTGTATCATCAGGGCTGATACGCTCTACAGAACAATGAAGTGTCCAAGGTGTTTCTGAAGGCGGAGGTGTTGTAGAGATTGGGGGCAGCCACTCCCATGCTTCGGCATACCCTCCCCCAGAGACTGATTTGGGCAGGCCAAATAAGGGTGGGGAAAACAGTGCTGGAGGTATCAGGGTACCAGGTTTTGCAAGGCTTTCAAGGTGATAGCCATCATTTTGAATTGGACCCCAAACCAAACTAGTCACCAATTTACTGTAGTGACTGCAGCATAGGTGTAGGGCTGTTGAATCTGCTCCCCTAGTTAGCAGATTGGCTGCCAGATTTTGGACCAGTTGAAATTTTGAGTCTTCTTTAAAGACAGCCCATGAAGGGTATATTACAGTCACTTAATACAGGAGTTTATTCTATAGCTACTTAACTGGTTGGGCTGTGCAGTGCATCAGATTCAAATGCAAAAAGGTGCTTGGAAGTATATGTGAGTGTGAACGTAATACCTGTCTTGGGTTGTTTTAAACCAGGAACTACAGAGGGCAGCTGACCAACCCTGGGAAAAGGCATGGCTGCTTTTAGGAGTTGCAGACAAGTGTTATGTTTGCATCCTACATACAGGTAGTCCTCAATGTACAACTATTCGTTTAGTGACTGTTTGAAGTTACGACAGCACTGAAAAAAAGTGACTTATGACCCTGTCCTTGTACTTTTGACTGTTGCAGCATCCCTGTGGTCACATGATCAAAATTCAGGCCCTTGGCAACCAGCATGTATTTACAACAGTTTCAGCATCCCAGGGTCACATGATTGCCATTTGTGACCTTCCCAGCCAGCTTCTGACAAGCAAAGTCAATGGGGAAGCCGGATTTGGTTAACAACCATGTGATTCACTTAACGACTGCAGCAAAAAAGGTTGTAAAATCAGCATGACTCACTTAATGGCTACCTTGCTTAGTGATGGAAGTTCCAGTCCCAATTGTGATTGTAAGTTGAGGACTACCTGTACTTTAAAGCACTTTTCTGGTTTCAGTACCAAAGCACTGCAAAGGCCCAGTAATCAGAACTGCATATTTCCAACCGTGAATTGGTTATAGTTACCAGGACTGACGTATCCATTAGGCACAACATGCACAGTGCCCAGCACTTGTGAAAATGTTACAATTTTTAAAATCAGACATAATAAAAATAAGTAGGAGTTACTTATTTTCATGCCTTTTAATAAAACACAGGCAAGAATCACACAAAACTTGAATGTCAGACCATTATTTGTAACCTTTAGTTGGAGCGTGAATACTAAAATTTAGTAACTTTGATGATATGCAACAGACATCATGATTAATCAGCAACAACTGATAATTATTACAAAATAATGCATATATGCTATTCTCTATTTTTCTGTAAAATATGGTGAAAATATTGAAAATCATATGAAATACAATTTTTAGTGCTATTATGTTTGTGGAGGGAGGGGCCCATCAAAGTTAAAATGCAGCCCTGGTAAATTCTTTGCAGAGGTGCAAAGAAATGGTCACTATTAAAATTAGGATTCATAGGAGTAGAACTTTTCTCATGTCTCGATGGATGGCCTGATGGCTGATAAGTATTATTTCCTCAGCAGTGAGAACTTTGAAAATGTCTGTCTTCTGTTAATTTATAGCTAGCTCAGGGTTTCTCAGCCTTAGCAACTTTAAGATGGCAAGCTGGCTTGGGAATTCTGGGAGTTGAAGTCCACACATCTTAAAGTTGCTAAGGTTGAGAAACCCTGAGCTAGACTGTTTAACTGGCTCCTACTGGAAGATGTTTATAAGTTCTGTATGTTATTAAAACAGTAGATGCAGCATCAAAAGGTGATCTTGAGGGATGTCTGTGTTCAACCCAGATGCAGGATTGCCCGCATAGTTTTGCACAAGCCTAGATTTGCACATGTGTCACCTCTTTTGGGGGAGTTGCATTGGTTGCTGATTTGCTTCAGGGTCCAATTCGAGGTGCTGGTTATCACCTTTAACGCCCTTCATGTCTTGGGGCCAGGTTATTTGTAGGACCACCTTACCCCAATCACATCTACCCGGCCCACCAGAGCAGGGAGGCAGGGTATGTTGCGAGCCCCTTCAATTAGGGAAGTACATCTAGTGGGACTGAGGAAAAGGGTGGCTCCCTGCCTTTGGAACATCACTGTGACCTCCCATCTGGATTACTGCAATGCACTCTACATGGGGCTGCCCTTGAAGAGCATTCGGAAGCTTCATCTGGCACAGAATGTGGCTGCATGGGTAGTAAATGGTGTCGGATATTCGACACATGTAGCATCACTACTATGCGAGCTGTATTGGTTGCTGGTGTGCTTTTGGGTGCAATTCAAGGTGCTAGTTGTCACCTTTAAAGCCCTTCATGGCTTGAGACCTGGTTACCTAAGAGACCATCTTCTCCCAGTTGTTTCTACTCGTCCAATTCGGTCTGGTAGGTTGGGCATGCTACGGGTCCCGTCAGCCAAGGAATGTCGGTTGGCAGGGACTAAAAGGCACGCCTTCTTTTCTGTAGCGCCTGCCCTCTGGAATATTCTCCCTTCAGAGATCAGGATGTCCCCGACCCTGTTGGCCTTCCATAAGGCTGTGAAGACCTGGTTATGTGCCTGGGCCTGGGCCCCCGAGTGTGTTAAGGGCCCCATTTCTTGGCTATATTAACATCTATGCATTGTTTACTTGGCGACCATATTTATTTATTTTATATTTTAAATTGTTTTTAATTATTTTAACTGTTTTATGGTTTTTATGATTGTAAGCCGTCCAGAGTCACTCGTTGAGATGGGTGGCTATAGAAATAAAACAAATAAGAGATAAGATTGGCAACCTCCTTGCTCCTTTTCCAGAAGGCCCTGAAGACATGGTTTTCTCAGCAGGCCTGAGGGCCCCAGGTTGCTTTGGAGCGGATCAAGTGGTTAATTTGAATGTGTTTGCTGCCGCTGTGGGATATGTGCTTTGTTTTTATGGATTTCCCCGATGGGAGGAGATGGGTGGGGATAAATTTAATAAATAAATTTAAAATTTTTTTTTTTAATTTTGTAAGCCACCTGGAATCACTGTGTCTGAGTTGGGTGGCCATATAAATTTGTTAAGAAAGAAAAGAAAAGAAAGAAATGCCTTGGGGAGGGGAGAGAGGCAGTCTGTTCTCCTAAGTAGGCCGCCATTCTTCCCTTTAGCCTGCTCTACTTTCCATCTGCACAATTGCATCTGCTTGGCAGTAGTGGTGTGTAGCTTTCAGGATAGCTGGAACTGCTCTTGGTTTCCTCAGGATAAATAAAAGAGATTCCAACAAGGCAAGTTTGAATGTGTGACATCTACTTTACAAAGCTCAAGTGCAAATTTCCAGCTCTTGGCCTAATTGACAGGGGAGAGATAGGGGATAAATAGCATAACCCAGGTCTCTGCACAGAGAGCTCATGTTACCGTTTAAAAACTCTGGGCTAGGCACCTTCATATGCACAGGAGTGACCAGCTGTCTACAAGTCTGACCTGGGCCGGTGCCAATTGGAAGAAGATTGGCTTAAAAGGGTGTGTGTGAGTACAGGAGAGAGAATGAATGAACTGCCATTCAGTTTTTGAAGCTGGCTAAAAAGGAAGTGAATAAGATAGCTAAAATGTGGTTGAATTTCTCACCCAGCTTTCTCTTTTTCTAGGAAGAAGAGATGCCAGATGTAGAAATTGATATTGATGACCTTCTTGATGCTGCTAATGAAGAGGAGAGAGCCCTCAAATTACAAGTTAGTCTAATTTTAAGAGATTTGGGAGAATGGTACAGAAGCCTGGGTTAATTCAGACTATCTATCTCCCAAACCTAGAACAGTTTTAATACAATGATGTTTGGAGGGCAGATTAGTGAAGCATAATGAAGAAGAGTAAAATTAAAATCTGTAACAAACCATAATTTGTGGTATGAAGATTAGCATTCCCATGATTTGCTGGCTTACCTGTATAGATTTCTGAGAATGTGCCATTGTCTGTCTGGCAATTTCCATTTGTCAGGAAAGTAGTATACTTTAATATGGGAAGCGTTCCACTTGTCATATTTTTGGTATGACTTTGACAAGGGAAAACCATTGCTAAAATATGGGTCAAAGTACTATGCTTTTGATTGGTGATTGACTTTTAGACCCATGCAAAAAGACTGTTTGGACATGCTTCCCTAGAATAAGAACTAGTGACATAGAAAAGATGTGATGGCTGTCCAGAAGTATCCAGTTCTCACATATATGAAAGAGGAATGAAAGATAACTGATGCTTTTATTATTGTACTTCTAGGAAGCGCTTGTAGATTGCTACAAACCTACAGAGGTAAACAAATTTTATATTATTTTACATGTAAAAGCTTGACATATTCTTCTGTATACAGAGCAGCTATACTTTGCCAACTGTCCTGATCAACACAGATAAATAAATAGATGATTTATTTATTTCAGTGTTTTATCATATGTAATCAAAAATGCAAATTACAGTCATATAGAGTTAATGTCAGATGCAGCATTCTTTGGTAGTACATGTAAACTACATTTATTTTAATTCTTTGGATTGGAAGAGAAAAATATTTCACCGTCTTGAAGGAAAAAATACATCTATAAATGTAGGTTAATAAAAAAAATTTTTTAAGAGATTTATTGCAGTATTTTCCTGCCATTAAAAAAAACAACTATTAATGGCTGCTACAAAGAATTCAATCAGTTCATCTACACTGGCTACTCCTAGAGGTTATTAGATCATTTGACCTTGAGAACTAGTTTTTAATTTTGTAAAACTACAGACAAACTTTTGAGTTGCTGAATTAATGTAAGGTTGGTACTTATTTTTAACATACATCTAATTCCATCCTTATTCTCTGAAAGAATGCTTTTACTTTGTAGCTGACATTGAAGTGTGGGCGACTATAGGAGCTGCATGTGGTCAACAGGGATGACCTTGAAACAGTTGGTTTCAGCTGATATAGAAATACATACACACACTACATCTCTCTCTCTCTCTTTCTCCACATTCAGTCCTGGCCTCCCCACGTAGAGAATGTCATTGGACCGTAGTTCTGCCTGCTCTCCCTTTCAGTTCTTGAAAAAAAATAGCCCGCCCTTGGATTAAATAGTAGTAATCCTATCAAAATGCCATAATCCTTAGAGTTGGAATGTTATTTTATTTTCAAATCAGGTATACACAAAATGAATCCATGTCTTCTCCTTGATATTGGGAAAGATTTGCAGGAAGAAATTTAATTCCTGTTTCTGTTTCCTGTTCTATCAGAAACAAAGTTTAGGAAGCTTTTTCCAAATACAGGAATAGTCAGATTATTAGAGGTAATTCATCTGTGTTTTTAGCATCTGTGCTGTAATTTATTCTTTGTTAATATTGTTTTTTATTGTGTTTACATGTTGTTAGTTGCATTTGAGAGAGGGGTGGCCAAATAAATTGATTAAAAAAATAAATGTGCTATTTTAAAAAAGACATGTGCAACCATGTTTGTACTGCAGTCCTCTTGGCAACATGTCTGATGTTAGCATGCTATGAATTGCCGGTTGTGGTTTCTGAGTTCAGAAGACACTTATGTACAAAGTAGGAAAAACTTACAGGAAAGTTTCACTGTGATATAAACATCTGCTTATGTCCTGTCAACGCATGTGGCAGAATACTGGATGTTTGTTGTCCTTCCCTCCCCCCCAAAGTTGTTAAGAGCTAAATCTGCTGAGGATTTTATAGGCAGTAATTTTTGTTAGTAGAAGCACAGTAGTAATAGTCTTAGTTGTGGTGATGGTGGCATATTTTGAATATCTTTGCCTGTTCATCCTGAGCTGGCAGTATAGAAGCAAAACTCCTTCCAGTAACAATAGTCCATCGTTCAGCTTTTGGGTGGCTTATGGAACAAAGCTGATATTCTGAAGGGGGCTGATGCATTTTGTCTCTTGGATATGATTTGGCATACAAGCTCATATTTAAATCTTTGGTGAAATGTTACAGGCCTGCTGCATTCAGAGTACTCCAGTCTTCCCCACCCTGGTGCCCTCTATATAGTGGATGTCACCTTTCATTACTTTTGAATGAAGACTAGTACATCTGGAGGGCACCGTTTGGGAAAAGCTAAGGTAAAGTCTCCTTTGATGTGAACTCTACACTGGAGACTTAGGAAGGCTAAGGTAGGCAATCAGGATGGATCAAAGCTCTGATACTCTATATAAGGAAACTCTAATTTTAGTGATTTGAATGTGTTGTACAGCTGCTTGTAGCATCAGTGCAAAGCATTTGGATGTCTTCCATGGCCCTTGACACACCAGCTTTATACCTTGCTAAGCCAACAGACATTGCTGTGGGGTTGTTCTCCGTGGCTTTCATTGAGTTAATACTCCAGCTTTTTAAAATAGAAGAGCTTTTCTCTTTATCTCTGTTGTTTACATGCATTGATTTGTGCTCTGCAAGAAGTGAATGCTGCAAAGTTTTTTCAATGTAGGGCTGCCTTATCTTAAGAGTAAGCTTGGTGGGTGCCAACAGTTAAAAATAGTTTCTGTCCGTGTGACACCAGCCTTTGCAAGCCAGTTGTACGTAGCATCCAGGCTTTTTCCAAATGGCAACACGGCAAAATAAAAGTTCAATATCAGATCAGAATAGCCAATATTTGAAACATTTGGAGTCTTGCTATAAAAGGTATGTACATCTGTACTTTTTACTGGGCACTTGGAGCTCTCAATCCATTGGCACTTAAAATAACTTCATTGCCTGGAAAGAGAAACCCTGGCATCAGAACCCTCTAGGAAATGTTTGGCTCTTATAAATAATGAGTCTCTTTATGCTATTAATAAAGACTTAGTTGTATTTTCCAGTTAGCAACCTAAAAATAAAGTGATCCTTAGTGTGAAATTTCAGCGACAGCGTTTTAAGGAAAGTGCCAGAAAATGTATGCTAGAGTCTTCTGATTTATTCAGATGAAACCCAGGATTGGGGACATACGTTGTTTATTGTAGGGATCAATGCACGTGTTTTTAAAATACGTCTTTACGGTGCCTAGTTGGCTAGAAACAGGAAGTAGGTTCAGATTTCAAAGGTTCACATTTCTTCAATAATTACTAGTTTGCTCAGATCTAGTTTGCTCTAGAATTAGGCTTGTGCCTCAGTTTGTATAGTTAGACATACATAAATTGGGTGACTTTGTTGATTCTTCAGATAGCTGCAATGAGGAAATAATTTATTTTATCTATTTTATATATGTATGTGGCTCTACATTTTTTTGGTAGAGACAATGTAGCCTTACAGGGAAAAAAAAATAGAGGATTGACATGAGCCCCACTTTTCCAAACAAGAGTGTCACTCCAATCTTTCCTGCATGTTCCCTAGTAGTGGAGAATATTCCCTAGGCCTTTTCCTTTATGCAGACCACTGTATTGTCACTGAAAGATTTGAAAGCTAACATGTAAGACAAAGACTGCCAATGACGCCCTTATTGGCATAATGGTCTCCATCATCCCAGATGATGTCTGTGAAACCCACAAAATACATACAAAATAAATATGTTGATTTTTAAAAATGATCAAAATTTCATGAGATCACCAAATCTCATGCAATGATAGTGTTCCTAATAAATGAAATGTTTGTGAGTGTTGATTAATCTTTTTAAAATCTGCTTTGTTGGCCACTTTCAGTCACATAAAAATAACTTTTTAAATCTACAAGTACAGTATATGCACAAAAACACATTGTTTTTACACCAATCAAGGTGTCATCACCAAGCAAGTACAGAATAAAGATCAGTTACCTCCAGCTAGGTCAGGTAGTTGGTCCTTCACTGAGGTGTCACATGGAAGATAAAGCACAGGAAAATAGCACGTTAAAAGCCTTCAAGAAAATAACAACACCGCCCCCCCCCAACATTTCATCTGGAAATGGAAATGCCAGAACCTCAAAAATCAAAGAAGAATATATTGCAAAGCTACTATACCTTATCGTGGGATATACATGGAGAAGATCAGGATAATTAGCCAAAAGTACATTATCCACCTAGTAGTGGTAAATCAAGATACAATATGACACTAGCTGAATTAAGTAGCATGCAAAATTTAGAAGGAACTGGAACAACACATTTCTGTCAATCCCCATGATACCCACAAGAAAATATACATAGCCCAAGCAGGGCAGATGTTGAAGACCAATTTAGCAGAATACCAGAATGAATTAAAAAAATTGATGTAGCCCACAAAAGTGGAATAACTGAATTTTGCATAAGGAGCTGCTGCACTCCACACTGGGAAAACTTGAAAATCATAGCTTTTATAGACAGAAAATACAGAGCAAGTTCCAAAAAGCAATAAAAATGGAAATAACCACCTCAAAAATGGTTTGGAGAAAAGAGCACTAAATTTGGAAAGACATAGAATACAGAATTCCTTAGATAATTCAGGAGCAATCGTGTAACACCTCAGTGAAGGACCAGTCGCATGACCCATCTACAGTTGACTGACAATTATTTTGTACCTGATTGATGATAACTGACTGACTGTCAGAATGTTACATTTTGTATACTAGTGTTGTACCCTAAAACATTTATTTTTATGAGACTGAAAATGACCAGCAAAGCAGATTTAAATAAGAATTTGGTGTTTCTACTTGAGATTTTGTGAAATCTTAGATGAGAATGCCAAAATCATCTGGAATGTAATGTTCTTGTGACACTTTGGCCATATATTAATTTAAATAATTAATTTGTCCATACTAAAGACCTTATACTATATCATTGTTTTTGGAACACAGATTGGGAACCATTTTCATAGGTTTTGGATCTAATGAATTAGAGCAACTAAATAAGATGGAGTCTATTCTTTTTTCTGCTGAAAAGAATCAAGCTTTTCATTCATCTGAGCATATCTACCTTTTAGTGAGGATGGGGAGGGTATTCTGAATGGGGATTGAACTGATAAGGCAAGTGGACTGAAAGAAGACTACATGAGAAATCATGCCCTTTGCTGTGATGGTAGCAGTCATACTCTGCAACTGAAGCATGTGCCCTGGGGTGGTGGAAAGAGGTTAACTTCTTTAGAACTTCACACTACACGGGCTCCTTCTGCTATAGAATCTTGGCAACTGCATCCTACCTGTTCTTTAGAATCTGAAAGTAGTGATTTGATTGGATGTACTTCATGTGCTTCAGAAGCACCTTCATGTTGGAGCTTTGAGGAGAACTGAATAGCTGATATGTAAGAACAGAAGGTGGAGGGTGATTTGCATTTTGGACATTCTTACTATTATTTTTAATCAGTAATTTCCCTTTTTTTTTTTAGGATTTTATCAAAGAACTTCTAAGTCGGATAAGGGGGATGAGGAAACTGAGCCCTCCTCAAAAGAAGAGTATATAAGTGAACACCGAGCCCTCTTGAGAAAAGTGATCAATAAACTGGGACTATTAAATAGGACATCTACTAGTTTGGTCATTTTGAGCAATTTTCTCTTTTTTGGTTGAATTCTGACATTTTAAAGAATTTGACCTCTTCTGTTTAAGGCAATTTTTTAAAGTGTCAGTTTATTTTATCACAGATAGCAACATTATGGATGCTGCTTTTACTATCTGCGGATGATCAAGAGAGATGGGAAAACACCAATTTTAGAGACTTTCCCAGGCAGTAATCCTGCCTGATGAATTCTATGTAGAACTGTTAGGGAAATGCTGATCCTTTACAACCAGTTTGATCATTAAGTTGTACACCAGACTCATGGATGTTAAGGTTCTTGTGCTTGTGTACATAAATTATCAAGTGAGTGTTACTATTGATTCACATCAGTGGAAAGGAAATGTGCTCTAAGTAACAATATAAACCGAAGTTATAACCAATGTGGTGTTGGGGGAGGGAAGGGATGCAGTTTGTTAAATGGGGATGCTGCCACTGTTAAAGCATTGCAACAAATGCCTCTGTTCACAAAACAACACATAAGCAAACTGGGGTCCAAGGGCTTGATTTTTTAGGGTTTGAACTACTTCTACCAACTTTGAGGCTCAGCCAGATAATCTCTATCTTATGATCTGTTAGGACTGATCAACCTACTGCTAAAGGATTTGATAGGACAGCAAGAAAAAAGCCAATACCATTATGAGAGAGTCTGAAGGGGGGGAATGCAAGTCAATTCCCCCCTTCTTATAACAAGAATATCAAGTTACTGCTTCCTATTTTGACATCCCACTTGATAGGTTGGCTGGCTGGCTGGCTGGCTAAGAGATCCAGGTTGTAGAGGTGAAAGCCTGCTCCCCGAACTCTTCAGGAAAACATTATTTGCTCTAATGCAGTGTTTCTCAACCATAGCAACTTAATAGCATGCTGGCTAGGGAATTCTGGGAGTTGAAGTCCACACATTTTAAAGTTGCCAAGGTTGAGAAACGCTGCACTGTTTCACAAGCTACCATCTGCTGGTAGATGCTAGTCTGGCATTTTATATCAAGGGTGCTCTGAACATAATTTTATTTTTTAAAAAGAAGAAATACATGTTTGTGGACTTTATGTATACTGGCAAGCTTTTTTAAATGTATTTAATTTTGTAATGTTTTATTAATGACTTTATTTACCAAATATTTACTCAAATAAATGCAACAAATTGACGTGTTGTTATGTATATTTTAACTATTGATAGAAAACTGGAACATGAAGGTGAAAAACTATTTTACATTTGGGTGGGCAACTAAGAACCTCATAAACTGTGTGCACACTCAATGTTTCCTAAAGGGTTGGCATATATATGCCCTCAGGAAGGTATATTTAACAGTTTTCCTCAGTTTTCAGAATTACTATTCTTATTTAAATAATATGGCTATCTGAATGACAAAATTCCCTGAAAATGAGTGTGTTTTAACATTAATTGTGAGTTACATAAATATGTAAAACCTTTCCCCCCCTCACTTGTGCCAACTCATGTCCTATGTATTTCTCTAAAGTAAAGGTGAAGATATGTTTTATTTCATCCCCTGCATTTTGTTTGAATCTGATAATTTTACTGAAATGCTTTTGGAATCACAGTTAATGGAAATGATTGGAGAAAAATGAAACGTTGTATCCTTTAGAATGAAGAATGCTAGGTGGAATTTAAAAGATTACAAAAGAATTCGCTATCTAGATCAGCTGTTGAAATGTTTTGTGACCTTGATTATTTTAATACTGAAATAATTTCAGATGAATTTTTAACAGATGTTCCTGACCTATAAATAGTAATTAGCATCATTACACTTTTTCTTACCAATACTCACTTGAGGTGGGAAGGAGGTGGCAGTATTAGGGTCTGTCTGATCTAAAAGCTGAACTAAAATGTTCTTTCTATGTTTAGATTGGTGGGAATTAGTAATTTGAGAAACGATTTGGCCAGTATGAGGTTTTACCCTAACTCCATAATCCTTGCCCTGTTCTGTTCCTAAAACAAGAAAGGAATCAGAGAGAAACACTTCACACTTGTTTTTTTTTAAAGGTATAACATTATTAATTATACCCCCATCCATTAAAGAAATTCAGAATTTACTATAAAGAGCATTGGTTGAATGCAGGGCAGACCATATGCACTTTCACATTGCCACTGTGTGTTATAATTCCCCAGTTCCTTAAAAGTGGCTTGAAATAAATCTATAATAATCTTCATTTCTGTAGGTGTCAAAACCCTGATGGATAGTGCAAACAAACATAATTCAAGTAGACTCAAGAACTGCTGGTCTCAGAGGAACAAAAATCCCCTCACCCTGCTCCACACAAAAGGGGGACAAAATGCTATGACCCCCAATCCATATCCTTATTTTACCTTATGTGCATTGGCTGATCACATGCAGTAATAATAATAATAATGAAAACTCTGGTCATTTGCTTAGAGGCAAATGGAGGGTGGATAGGGTAAAAGTTTCCATGAATGGAAGAACAAATAGCCCACAAATGCAGCAAAGCTGTAGCAGTATGAAGGTTTTGCTCCAGTTTCAGATAAACTGGTGTGGAACCAGGAACAATAGTGAACAAATCTGGTTCTTGAACAAAGTGGATGATGTGGAATTGCCGATCCAGAGCTGTTCTGAACTGCCCCAGAAACTCCATGTGGAGGTACATCTTCAGTTAAGCTCATACATGTGTGTTTCTTTGCTGTTTTTCTCATTAAAAATGAGAAAAAAACTCATTAGAAAAACCTACAAATGGAGAAGGGGTGACTGTATATGTCTAATGGAGAAGTTACTGCAAAGTTTTTTTTCCGCTGGCAATTTTGGGGCTCTAGACTATATTTCTAAATGCTTCTCCCCAACCTTTCGAAGACTCCTATAATCATTTGTAAGGATAGACATCTGCATGACCACAGGACACAGATTGAACTTGAGCAACATGGGACAGAAAGAAGATTCAATCTTTCAGTAGCCCCATCCAGAATCAGGACTTTTACTGCACATTTGCTCACAATGTGTAGCTTGATTCCTCATGGATCAGCTGCCTTCTACTGATTTTCTGAGTACAGGTGTTCTAACAGAGAACACGGTGGAGGCAAGAGATGTGGGACTTCGAAAGAACCTATCATTCAGAATGGAAGGGGATTTTTTTTTTAATCATCTGGCAGCAAAGCAGGAGCCTCAGCGATCCCCTCTGCCTTAGTCTGGGCTGGAAATAGCACATTTCTTTAGCATCATTCACAAATGTTCTGATGGCTAAGTATAAATGGGGGGAGCTAATTTTTTATTATTGTGATGATGGGCAACTTCCTTGCTTTTAAAGAGATCAGAGTTTTTTTAAAAATAAAAGCCATACTATCAGAGCAGCCCGCAAAATCAAGATGATGGCAACCTTCCTCATGTCCGAATAACTTGAAAACCCTTGTTGCCTGCTGTGCGCAGGCAAAGAACACAAAACAAATGCTCAAAAAGACTAATGGTTTTACTTTAATTATTTGAAATTTTGAGTCACATTTATGGTGAACTATGAAAACCTCCATCCTTGGCTGAAAATCCATACTATTGTTCTGTTAGTTGCCAAGCACAAACCCAGTGAGGTTGCATGCTTTCAGTTGCACAGCACTGTCATGACTAAAACAGCTCCCTCTTATGGAACATGTTGTGGAAAGATTAGCATCACTATCTATTCCCTCTTTCAGTAAACTGGAAGCAGCTATACAGCAGCCTCTCTTTCTTTCGCCTTCTGCAAGCATAAAATGGTTAGTGTTGTGGCTTGTACTCTCCAGATTACACATGCTGAAAGTTCTTTTGCCTCCTCAAAGTATCAGATAGGATTTTAAATAATTTCTTGGCTGATTTCCTGCTCAAGTGGAAGGGACTGGATTCTTCCCTTGAGCAACAGTGTAGCTTCAGAGTTTGGAGCTACTGTAAAATGGGAGTTGAATGGAGCAGGGATCTCATTATAATTCACCTCTGTTTTGCTGTGTGGGAGTCTTCTCACACTGGTGGGGTGACTTTTGAATAGCACACTGTTAACTAAAAAAGCGTGGAAGCTGACTTGAAGCCAAGGAATTGGCATCAGTGAAGACATATTTGACCCCAAGTGTAATTTCATTTGCCTTCAGAAAATGAGAATGCTGTTAAACTTAAACTCGGCTAGCAATGAATATACTCAGAAGGCAATTCTTATTCTCTCTCTTTCTCTCTAAAGGGCTAAAAGAGGAAAGGCAGCACAAACAGTTGAACCCATTTTGGTATTCAGTCTGAAGAATTCTGCCGGATGGGTGAGCTTTGAAGTGAGGCCAAAGTGATTACAGTTTTATAGCTAAAGTAGCGATTAACACATATAACACATTTGAAAGCACTGGCATCTTCCTGGCCATTGATCTTATTAGATGTCTTACCACCTCCTAACTGGAGCAACGGGGAGTTAGGAACAATCTCTAAGTTATCCTGAGTTGATTCCTCCTGTACAGAGATAATAGATCCAACATCTGTAGAACATTTGCTTTTGATACATTCATTTCTAAAACTGTAATTGTTAGTTCAAACCAATGGTGATATGTTATGGGTATAGCCCAGGATGGGTCACATTTTGGCAGCAAAAGCTCAGCTTTAAAACCGTTCTGACTGCTGTGCTAACTCTGAAAGTGGCAGCAGGGCAGGAAAGACTGAAAGTCTGGTAAGAACAGGAGTAGCCTGTAGTCCCCAGGAGTTTATACCACACCTCTCCTGCTTGTCTTTAAGATGCCACAAAGAGTCCTTGCTTTTGCTGCAGGAGACTACCATGCACGGACTACCCCAGGGAAATTGTTATAACGGGAAGAAACATTTGCCCAATATTTCTAGCCCAATATTTCTGAGCCTTGGCTACTTTAAGTGTGTGGACTTCAACTCCCAGAATTCCCCCAGGCAGGGTTCTAGCCTACTGCTTCCCACCTCCTTTCTTGGCTGCCTGATTATAGAAAGGGATCACAGATGCTCTATTCTAGTCTTTTGCTAATGCCAGCATTTGGCTTAGTGCCTTAATCCATGGACGTTTAATGCATATTGCAGTGAACTGCACAAACTGTGCAAGCAATCTGTACATTTGCTTTCCCAAGAGTTCTAGCAGATCAGGCAAAGTATTTTGACTTTTGCAGTGTCAAAAATATTTCTGTGGAGCAGGGGCACACAAACAAAGGGCAAGGGTTACAAAGGCCAAAGCTTTTAACAAGGGATTATCAACTTATAATGAGAGTCAGGTTGGTCTAGTGGTTAAAGGCATCAGCCTAGAAACTGAGAGACTGGGGGTTCAAGTCCTGCCTTAGATACAAAGCCAGCCGGGTGACCTTGTGCCGGTCCCTCTCTCTCAGCCCTAGGAAGGAGGCAATGGCAAACCACTTTTGAAAAACCCTGCCAAGAAAACTGCAGGGACTTGTCCAGGCAGTCTCCGAGAATCAGACACAATTGAATGGATTAAAAAAAAATCAGTTTATAATTTGTAATATATAAGTATGAAAAGTATGGAATATTTATATTGTTTGTATTTTATTTAAATTGATTGCCATTTACAGTACATTAAATCCATTTCTGTTTTCCTCTCAGTCCTGTCCAGTTGTGCAGCCCCTGGAACACCACCCAAGATTGGGTTCAGTTCTTGGGACAATAAGGGTTGCTTTGGAGAGACGGATGTTTGGTTGGAAGGCAGCCAGATTAAGTGATTATAGTGACATAGCCTTGCTTTATTGATGGAATGTTAATGTCTTCTTCCACTTGTAAGTTTCACCTGTTTTTCCTCCCATTTCTTCTAACTTTTTTTTTTACCAGAAAAATTGAATCATTGGATTGCCATGTTGGGCATTTTCCCTTGGAAATATCCTTTGTGACAATTATCTCTGGTTTAGTTCCTGTTGTTTTAAAAAAATGGACATGCATCAGAATATAGAAGACATTTCTATGCACGTTTTTCACATAGGAATTCGAACAGTATTAATTTTCAGAACTGTCAACTGTGTTATTCTCAACAGTGCTGCAGACTGAAGGTTCAGTGAAGCTTTCTCTCCCTTGGGTTGTCTTAATTGGGCATGGGACAATGCTTAAGCAATTCTTCTTGGTGAAAAAAAATCTAGCAAACTCTCAGAACAGTCTGAGCAGAGATTTATGATGCTTCCTATTGCTTCCTGATTGTTATTAAACTGGAGAAGATGAACTCAAGATAGAATACACTTTTCTATAAGCTTCCAAGTTTCATGTCTTGAAAATTGCAAAAGACTTGCTTTAAGTTTCCATGTCAACAGTTTATAGGACTGGAGAGTACTTAACGCCTTGATGATGTCTAGCTTTTTCCTACTGAGTGTTCTCTGTTTGTCTCAGCTTGGTATGTTGAAGTAGATTGAATCAGATGCTCACAAAGGCTGCTGCTTGGCTTTCTAGCTTCTCTTTTCAACTATACCTTTGACCTCTTCTACAAATTTTTAGAGTCGCTGGGAGTTGGGCAGCGTATAACTATAATAACATCCTCATCCTCATCCTCATCATCATTAAATTTGATACCAAAAGGCTGATTTCCCATTTAAATTCTTGGAAGCCTTGTACTTTACAAATGTAGATGAGTGATCTAATGTCTAATATAACTGTACCAAAAGGACATTTTCCCATGCTTCAATTACTTAAAATTTGCAATATATACAGTACAAATATGCATGCTTTGTCCTCTCATTCTCACCATTTTGCTCACTCATCCTTTGTTGCTGTGTCAGAATTTCAACAGGCATCTGATTAAACCAAAGGAATGGATTCACTCCCCTGTGTAAATTTTGTTACCAGGATGCTAGATAATAAAACCCAGATTTCTTTTGAGGAGGAAGGAGAAGGCTGTGGTGTTAACACCAGAGTGTCTTTTTTTCCAGCAGGACCTTGCAGCTCAGTTACAATATCTTGAATTACAAAAACAGCAAAAGAAAATAAGTGAAACCTGGGTCAATAACAAAAATCAAAGAATCTATATTTGTTGCAAAGTTCAAGGGAAGAAATACTGCTTTTCAGTTCTGTTTGAATTTCATCACAAGCACAGGGCAATAAACTGGATTTATACGAAGCTAGATTGCTGATGTGAACTTGGTACAAAAAGGAAATGAGTGCCACAAGGCCCATCAGAACCTTTCTTATTTCTGAGTATGTAGGCATTTTTTTGAAACATTTTTACCTGCAAAGGAGGAGTATGCAATTTATTTAGTTATGGTTACAAAAATTTCCTACTGTTCTTTCTAAACAGTTCTGGGTGGT
The DNA here is from genome assembly GCF_035149785.1 of Candoia aspera. Taxonomy (NCBI): domain Eukaryota; kingdom Metazoa; phylum Chordata; class Lepidosauria; order Squamata; family Candoiidae; genus Candoia; species Candoia aspera. The sequence continues at coordinate 85,776,341 of NC_086153.1, read as the reverse complement.
GTTGCATATAAAAGCATAAAACATAAAACACCTGCCCCTTCCTAACTATCTATAGTCTTTCCCAAAGGGAACAACCTTACCACACACATATGTGTAAAAATAAACACCACATTATAACTGACAGCGGTTACCCAGTAACCTTCAGGCATAAGTATCAAATCCCCTGTTAAAAAGGGTCTTCCATGGCTTCCTAAATGCCAAAAGCAAAGTGGCCAAATTCACCTCTGGGGAGAGTCTATTCCACAATGTTGTGGGCAGTGTATCCCACAAATTTGGCCTTCTAGCCATGCCCCTGTCATCTTCATCTCACAGGATGGGCAGGATAATTTTTGATAAGGTAGTCCCTAATGCTGCTTAGTGTCCATAGGTAATATGTGAATTGGGTCTTGAAGCTTACTGGCAACCAAGGTAGGGTCCCAGACTGGTCACTGCATTCTGTACCAGTTGTAGCTTCTGATTTGTTTTCAAAGGCAGTCCTGCATACTGTATCAAGTTTTGTGAAGAAAAGGGCATGGGTCACCATTACCAAGGCTTCTTGATTCAGGCAGGGCTATAAATGCAATTATGAATTCCAGGCCGCAGAACTTTGCTTCTAGCCTGCTATATGTTCTTTAGGTTAGCAGACAAACAAAATATACCTCCCCATCAGCTGGTCCAAGTAAATGTTTATTTCCACATGGTGGCATAATGGGAAAATTGAGAAGAACATGGCTATTCATAGGTTTTTGATGAACTACATGCAGTGGATTGTAGGAGTTGACAATGCTTTTACAGACAGGAAGGTTACTGGACACCTGTAATCTCCATGGAAGAAATATACCTACCATTTCCATCTGCTTCTTCCTATCTCAGATAAGACAAGTTGCAAGCAATTATTACACAGTCAAAAAATAAAACGCCAGCTAAAGTACCAATCTTATTTATATCCCATCATACCTACCCTTGAGTAGGTTGATGGTTATAACTATTTAATTTTCTTCAGGGAGCAGATAGTCAAAACTGCCTACAAAACTAAACTAATCTATGAATAAAACAAATAGAATATAGTGAAACATGGAGCAAGTGGATTGTCCTGTCAGCTCATCAACACCATCTTTCCATCCCCCAGTTTGCTTTCAATATTTTTGTAATAAATATATTTGTCCAGTATTTCTTAATAGTCTTTTTTATTTTTAGGATAACCTATTCATATAAACTAATCCTTTGGAATAAAAAACAACATGTTATAACCTACTTGTTCTGATCTAACCTCCTGTCAACCACCATATTTATTTTACATATTCTTGCCAAAAAAGAAATGTTTGTGCTGCAAAGACCAGTAATTACTGTATAATTAGATGTGTCTTGACTGAACCAAGTAATGCAAATGTAAGGAGAATGTTGCTGTTGTTAAGATGGAAGCAGAACTGCAAATTCAACCCTCAGGAGACATCAAAGGATGTAGCAAAAATCTTACTGATAGACTATAATGAGAGAAGTATTCAAGGTTAGTTGGTAGGTTTTTTTTAACAACTTGCCATGATTGTGGCCAGAGGCTCATGTGAAAGAGAAAATAGTACAGAAGCCTCAAGAAATAACTTTTGTTTGCTATATGTATTTTACATATTGGTGTAGCTTTGAGTGAAGTGCGATGCCATGAATCTCAGAAGGCATCTACTTTCTCATAACAGTAATTCAAGCATCTACAGAGAAGATTCAGAGTTTGGCTTTATGCTACATCTGGTATGATAACCAATCCCATGGAAACTGAAGCTTACTTGGGATGCTTGACATGAACAAGAGAATGAAAAATGCATGTTCCCGTGAAGCTTCTCAGTCTGATTACTCAAAGTCTGATGTATGTTTTGGTTGATTAATGGCTTTTGGACATCTTCTTCTTCCAGGCTATCTGCTGCTGGACCTAGCTAATATGATGCTTCTGGATACTCTAGGTTTTTATAGCAGGATTGAAGTGCTCAGTATATATGAACTGCCCTGCCATATAAAATACAGAGACTAATTACTATATTGAGTCAGCTGGAAATATATGACTGTATAGAGTCAGCTCATTAGTCGATGGTGGGTTCAAATCCAAGATATACTAGTAACCTTGAATCATGTAGAAGAATTTTTGTTGCTCCCTCCACTGCTCCCTTCATATCGTCAAGTCACTACTGGGCTCAAGGGGACCTCAGAAATAATATGTGACGGGGTACAAAGTCAGATGTGGAATGTGAAATTTGGGACCATTTAGGGGTGGTTGTCTAGTAGATGTGGCTTTCAACAAGCCAGATGGCTGGTATTTGGGAGTAGGGAGAGAACGTAACAGTAAGGTCCATCTATGCATGCACAGTGTTAGTTTTATTACTATCACTTGCACCTTTTTGCCCATAAATGTGTTGATTCTACTTGTCCACACAAAAGAAAACCACTCAAGTGAATAGCTGACAAGTTGAAAGTTGGTTAGAAAGAGACAGGTAAAAAGTTGGTAAGAATTTTGAAAAATTACTTGGAACCTGACTGAGGTTTTTGTTGATTAACTGCTTTCTCACAGCTTCCTCTTCCAGGCTGTCTGCTGCTACACTTAAAACTTTCTCATAGGATTAAAATTATTTTCTTTTTTTCTCCCTTAAAGGGAATTTAGCTCTAGAAACATCATTTTTCAAGAAAAACAACGTTATAAATTTTCTCTGCCATCCCATTGTACATAAAATAGCCTCAATATCCTTTGATTTCTGATCTCAATTTTCCAACCAACGTGCATTTCAATAGCAGCTGTACAAAGAATAAAATGCTGGGTATTTCTGCACAACTATTCACTTTTTATAATTTTGAAAATGGTTGGTGCATTAAAAATATTTTTAAAAATATGCAACAGAGGATACATACATACAGTAGATAGGTTTATTTTGCTATATCATTCATAATTTCATTTGAACTCAACCCTTTGAACCCAATTTTATGACAAGAATGTCTAATTCAGACTAGGTAAAATGAAATAACAAGGAAAAAAAAGTACATAAATATGAATGCAATGGCCCAAATACAAGTAGCACTTGGTACCTGTCAGAAAGACCCAGACTTTAAACATTCAGATTCTTAACACTGAACAAGGCAGCAACTAGCTACCTGTACCAAACTTTAAATCAAAAGCCTGCCAACAGGTAAACAATTTGGTACATATTATTTTTACAGTCAAAATAATTTTTGGTTTTAATTATTTTCATGTCGTGCTCCAGACTTGGAATGGATGTTGAAATGGTTCTTGTCAATTTATGTACTGGGTAGGTGAAATCAAAATTTTTTTTTTTAATTGCACCAGGTAATCTTATGCATATACTATATTGGATTTAAGTACATGTTTCTATCTTTCTGATGCTTTATCTGAAATTCAGATTTTGAATATTTCTATAAACAGTAGCATGGAGATCATAGACATTGTAGGAAGGATTATTAATTTTGAAAATGCATTCAAAAGGCAAGAGAGTGTCATTTAATTGCACAATAGCCTTCCTTGACTTTGAGGTTGAATCATAAAGTTGTCAGGTGGTTTCTTTGGACCAAATTCTTGAGATGGTTACTCTATTGTGTTGATAACCCTTCACCGAAATGAGTGTTTGCTCTTCTACTCTCATTTTCTGAAATGTGTGGATTGCATGGAGAACATTCAATTTTCCCATTCGATGCTAGCCTCCTAATTACACGTGCAAGAACGTTCTGCTATTATTTGCAATCCAGGAGTTTCACTAAGACCTATGAAGTGACTTGCATAAATACCTCTCTTGCCACTTGGTTTAACATAAATCAAAAATGAAGAAAATATCCCACATACATAACATAATTGTCTGGCTTATTTTTAACTTGCTGTAGTGCTCTGCATATAAGGCTAGTGATTACAACCAGAGATGCTTTACATTTTATGTACTGGGAACAGAGCTCAGGTTGCTGTGTTAAATCAGAATAATACTACTGTGCACATCCTGCTGTTTTATTTTAAGTTACAGTGACCTGCTCCTGCCTGCAAAGAGCCATAGACTAGAGCCAGTGTTGATCTTTTCAGAAAGCATTTTCCCACCTCTACTTATTTAGAGCATGATTGTTAATCTGTTCTGCAATCCAAAATATTGGAAACTTTCATGGTTTTTCCTTAGCATTGCTTAGTTTGTTGAGTCTGTATTTTGGTCTTTGTACCTCTTAGAGCAATTGGCCAGAATTGCTAAGACGGTGGATGATGTTGTAAAGTAAATCCTCTTCTCTTCTCTTCTCTTCTCTTCTCTTCTCTTCTCTTCTCTTCTCTTCTCTTCTCTTCTCTTCTCTTCTCTTCCCTTCCCTTCCCTTCCCTTCTCCTCTCCTCTCCTCTCCTCTCTTCTCATGCCTTCAAGTCATTGTTGACTCCGGGTGACTGCCTGGACATGTCCCTGCAGTTTTCTTGGCAAGATTTCAGAAGTGGTTTGCCATTGCCTCCTTCCTAGGGCTGAGAGAGAGTGCCTGGCCCAAGGTCACCCAGCTGGCTCTGTGCCTAAGGCAGGATTAGACTCACAGTCTCCTGCTTTCCAGCCCGGTGCCTTAACCACTCCACCAAACTGGCTCTCAGAATAAATGTATACTATGAAACTAAATAATAAGACATCCTGATTTTGTAAAGAATCTGATTTGGATATTTTGATGGGTCACTCACATTATATGCATCCACCCAATTTTGGGCAATTCCCCTCACTTATTCTGCTGAAAATAAGGCTTTTGAATGAAAGGTTTCTCAATATTTAGCTAGTTCTAAGTTAACCAAAAAGTATGAGGAAATTAAAGTCTGTTTGAAAATACTGTTTTTATGAGCACTGAATGACCTAAGTGTTAGGGTTACTCTAGAAACGGGGCCACAAACAGGAGATAATTGGTTATGAGAAAATGGTATAATCACTTGGATCCTTTTTAGGTGCAATTAAATATTTCTGGCAAAAACCAGTAATTTATTAATTAAAGTAGTCTTATATTTCATGAACTTTTAGGAAGTGTTCATTGATACTAAAAATACTGTGACCCATAAAAAGAATCTGAAGAGATATTTACAGGAAATACAAGAATCTTTAAGCTGTTTCTTTGTTTGCTAAAGACATTTTTATTGCTAGAAAAATTAGCAATAACTGCAATTCGCCTTCAGTTTTCACTTATTTTAATATATGGTAAAATTGCAAGAAAGAAACACACCAAAGGACAGGTTTATAAATAAACCTGGATTCTTATCCATAACATCTCTGCCATGGAAAAAAAAGTGAATGAAATTTCATGAATGGAAAAAAAATAGCCATTATAAGAGCCCCTTCTTTTAACGTTACACTAAGCTTTTATTCACTAAAACTGAGCTGCTGTTTTTGTCTTTTCTGTCACAGAAATGTAGCACATCCAAACATTATGTTTTTGAAACGAGCACTGTTTTCTTTCAGAATACTGCTTTCCTCAAATTATCCACTGTTGATACAGCCATCTTCTCTTCCAGTGGTAACAGAATCTATTGGATTAGAGTTCCCATCATTTCCTGTGATGAATCTTATAGCCCCACTCATCAAGAAGGTACCATGACAGAAAACACCATTTTAAAACATTTAGTTGTCAAGTCCAGCAATATGTAATCTGTCATGCTGATGCTGGGGAGAGTGGAAGGCAAAAGGAAGAGGGGCCGACCACAGGCAAGGTGGATGGATGATATTCTAGAGGTGACGGACTCGTCCCTGGGGGAGCTGGGGGTGTTGACGACCGACAGGAAGCTCTGGCGTGGGCTGGTCCATGAGGTCACGAAGAGTCGGAAGCGACTAAACGAATAAACAACAACAACAACATGTTTGTTTCATTCCATGGAGCTATAACCTCTGCTGCTCCACAGGAAGAAAGGCTAGACTTAAATACACACATTTTCTTACAAGTTTAAAACAATGCACCAATCCTAGTCCTAGATCAGTAAGGGCCAGTGCCTTCAACTGTTGCTTTGTGAAGGGAAAAGGCTGAGTTATCTTTCCTTTTCCAGCCTTGAATACAGTTTGTGATGAAAATCAAGCCCAAATACAACAAAGGCATTTATTGATGAATAATGTATTTATAAGGCGGTTTTAGGATGTGGTAAAAACACACCAAACATTTGAAGGTCAAAAGGCTGATTGTTACAGTATAAATCAATATACCATCATACCTTTCCTCGTGACTTGTCGCTGTAGCCAAGCCCATTACAGATACTGAGAATGAAAAGAAAGGTCACTAAGCGGAAGGGCAAAGAATTCAGATGCATGCCTTGCATTGCATTTCTGCACCAATTGAACCATGTGGGATGCCGGCCGCTGGGGTCCAAAATAAGGTTTCAGAAGCTGCATTGCCAGCCGCCTTCCTGCCATAATCAGGCCCAAAGAGCTGAATTTAGAAACCAAGGTTAAACAGGCTCCATAGACTTGAGTGTTCTATAATGTCTAAAATGGATGCCACTTTAAAAAGAGAGAAAAACCATCTGAAACCAAGCATGTCTGAAATCAAATCTGATTCCCTACTGAAAAGTACCAATGGATATCTTCTGTAAGAAATTCCCGCCCTTTTTATTTTCTAAATTAGTGTTATTTCGGTTCTTTCTACTGCCAGTATTAGGGAGCACTACAGTAAATCAGGACCAAAGTGAAATTTCAGTGCAAGTTATTTCTGAGAGATGAATTGAGCTGTGCTGTTGCCTGGCAGTGGAAAACAAGCACAAATTAATGTATAAGTCCATTATATTTATTTGGGACAACAGTTTTAAGTAGAAATGACTCTTCTTCCTCAGCTTTTTTTTTTTGCTTTTATCTATTTAACTAGCTAGTTTCTATTCAGATGATCAATATGTTCCAGTGATGTACAGTAAGATGATGTGTATGACTGCTATCTTACTCTGCCCTCTTGTAGTTAGGTAAGTAAGTAGATATTTTCTTAGAACATTTTTGAAAGCTACTTCTCAGCGTCCTCAATTTTCTCTGCAGCAAGCAGAATACAATATGGTCCTATTCACAACCCACCCAAGTGTTGTTGTTGTTTATTCGTTTAGTCGCTTCCGACTCTTCGTGACTTCATGGACCAGCCCACGCCAGAGCTTCCTGTCGGTCGTCAACACCCCCAGCTCCCCCAGGGACGAGTCCGTCACCTCTAGAATATCATCCATCCATCTTGCCCTTGGTCGGCCCCTCTTCCTTTTGCCTTCCACTCTCCCTAGCATCAGCATCTTCTCCAGGGTGTCTGTCTTCTCATTATGTGGCCAAAGTATTTCAGTTTTGCCTTTAATATCATTCCCTCAAGTGAGCAGTCTGGCTTTATTTCCTGGAGGATGGACTGATTTGATCTTCTTGCAGTCCAAGGCACTCTCAGAATTTTCTTCCAACACCACAGTTCAAAAGCATCGATCTTCCTTCGCTCAGCCTTCCTTATGGTTCAGCTCTCGCAGCCATATGTTACTACAGGGAACACCATTGCTTTAACTATGCGGACCTTTGTTGTCAGTGTGATGTCTCTGCTCTTAACTATTTTATTGAGATTTGTCATTGCTCTTCTCCCAAGGATTAAGCGTCTTCTGATTTCCTGACTGCAGTCAGCATCTGCAGTAATCTTTGCACCTAGAAATACAAAGTCTTTCACTGCTTCTACATTTTCTCCCTCTATTTGCCAGTTATCAATCAAGCTGGTTGCCATAATCTTGCTTTTTTTGAGGTTTAGCTGCAAACCAGCTTTTGTACTTTCTTCTTTCACCTTCATCATAAGGCTCCTCAGTTCCTCTTCGCTTTCAGCCATCAAAGTGGTATCATCTGCATATCTGAGATTGTTAATGTTTCTTCCAGAGATTTTAACTCCAGCCTTGGATTCCTCAAGGCCAGCTTGTCGCATGATGTGTTCTGCATACAAGTTGAATAGGTAGGGTGAGAGTATACAGCCCTGCCGTACTCCTTTCCCAATCTTAAACCAGTCAGTTGTTCCATGGTCTGTTCTTACTGTTGCTACTTGGTCGTTATACAGATTCTTCAGGAGGCAGAGAAGATGACTTGGTATCTCCATACCAGTAAGAACTTGCCACAATTTGTTATGGTCCACACAGTCAAAGGCTTTAGAATAGTCAATAAAACAGAAATAGATGTTTTTCTGAAACTCCCTGGCTTTTTCCATTATCCAGCGGATATTGACAATTTGGTCCCTAGTTCCTCTGCCTTTTCTAAACCCAGCTTGTACATCTGGCAATTCTCACTCCATGAATTGCTGAGGTCTACCTTGCAGAATCTTGAGCATTACCTTACTGGCATGTGAAATGAATGCTACTGTTCGATAGTTTGAACGTTCTTTAGTGTTTCCCTTTTTTGGTATGGGGATATAAGTTGATTTTTTCCAATCTGATGGCCATTCTTGTGTTTTCCAAATTTGCTGGCATATAGCATGCATTACCTTGACAGCATCATCTTGCAAGATTTTGAACAGTTCAGCTGGGATGCCATCGTCTCCTGCTGCCTTGTTATTAGCAATGCTTCTTAAGGCCCACTCAACCTCACTTTTCAGGATGTCTGGCTCTAGCTCACTGACCACACCGTCAAAGCTATCCCCGATATTGTTATCCTTCCTATACAGGTCTTCTGTATATTCTTGCCACCTTTTCTTGATCTCTTCTTCTTCTGTTAGGTCCTTGCCATCTTTGTTTTTGATCATACCCATTTTTGCCTGGAATTTACCTCTGATGTTTCTAATTTTCTGGAAGAGGTCTCTTGTTGTCCTAACAGCCAGGAACCACGCTGAGACAAGGAATAGGTCTCTAGTGTTTTATTACTGCTACATAACAGAGAATCCTAACAAACTGAAGAAGCGTGGGAAAACCCAGACATATAAACCCCAAAGACTAAGGCGGGCCCGATCTGTGTCTCTTTGAATGGCCACCTAATTCCTCAGTACTACGCATGCACTTTACAGCCTGGATGGGAGCACCCTGCTCGCCATCCTCACACATGACACTTGTCCTTCCTATTCTATTGTCTTCTTCCACTTCCACGCATTGCTTGTTTAAAAATAATTCCTTATCTCTACTGGCTAACCTCTGGAATTTTGCATTTATTTGGGCATATCTCCCCCTATCACTGTTGCCTTTTGCTTTCCTTCTTTCTTGGGCTACTTCTGGTGTCTCAGCAGACAGCCATTTTGCCTTCTTGGTTTTCTCTTTCTTTGCGATGTATTTTGTTGCCGCCTCCTGAACAATGCTGCCAACTTCTGTCCAGAGTTCTTCCGGGACCCTATCTACTAAGTCCAGTGCCTTAAATCTATTCTTCACCTCCACTGCATATTCCTTAGGAATATTAGTGAGCTCATATCTAGCTGATCTGTGGGTCTTCCCTAATCTCTTTAGTCTGATCCTAAATTGTGCAAGAAGAAGTTCGTGATTGGAACTACAGTCAGCTCCAGGCCTTGTTTTTACCGACTGTACAGATATCTGCCACCTTTGGCTGCAAAGGATGTAGTCAATCTGATTTCGGTGTTGTCCATCTGGTGAAGTCCATGTATAAAGCCATCTCTTAGGTTGTTGGAAGAGAGTGTTTGTTATGCAGAGTTAATTGTCTTGGCAAAATTCTATCAGCCTATGTCCTGCTTCATTTTGTTCTCCCAGGCCATACTTACCTGTAATTCCAGGTGTCATTTGACTGCCCACCTTAGCATTCCAGTCTCCCGTGATGAAAATAATATATCTTTTAGGTGTGTTGTCCAGTAGGTGCTGCAGATCCTCATAGAACTGCTCTACTTCAGCTTCTTCAGCATTTGTGGTTGGGGCGTATATTTGGATCACTGTGATGTTAGATGGCTTGCCCTGAATTCGAATTGAGATTATTCTTTCGTTTTTTGGATTGTATCCAAGCACTGGTTTAGCCACTTTACTATTAATTATGAAGGCTACTCCATTTCTTCTGTGGTCCTCTTGTCCACAGTAGTAGATCTGGTGGTCATTTGATGTGAAGTGGCCCATTTCAGTCCATTTCAGTTCACTGACGGCCAGAATGTCTATCTTTAATCTTGACATCTCACCAATAACCACATCCAATTTGCCCTGGCTCATAGATCTTACATTCCAGGTTCCAATGGTGTGTTGATCCTTAGAACATCGGATTCGCCGTTCACCACCAGCACCGTCGGCCGCTAGCCGTCCTTTCGGCTTTGAGCTAGCTGCGTCATCAAGTCTGGGGCTAGTTGAACTCATCCTCTGTTCCTCCCCAGTAGCATTTTGACCATCTTCCGACCTGGGGGTCTCATCTTCTGATGGTATACCGACATATCTCTGGTTGTACTGATCCATTTAGTTTTCACGGCAAGAATACTGGGGTGGGTTGCCATTACCTTCCCCAGGGATCGCATTTAGTCTGACCTCTCTGTCATGACCTTCCCGTCTTGGGTGGCCCTTCACGGTTTAGCTCATGGCATCATTGAGGTGCTCAAGCTCCAGCACCACAACAAGGTAACAATCCTTTGCTGAAGTGTAACAGGAAGTAAATCCTGGAGATATCAAATAATTGTTATCCTCTGATAGGTGTGAGATGAGTCCTGAGCCTACCAACTATAGGAGAAATCAGTTTCCCCCTAGCAACTGCAGGTAGTGGACATTTTCTATTTCTCAGTCACTAAGATTAACAGTCTGACATAAGCTGAAGTAGAGGAGAAGCTGAAGTAGTGTCAGAGCATTCCATAGCTCACTAAACTTGCTCAATATTAGCCCCATTCATAGTACACCTAACTCAGTCAGCCATTAATCCAGTCAAATTTCTTTACTAGCAGCCAAATGTTCACACTAACTTTCTAAAAAGCCACAATGTGGAGAACGAAGGACCTCTCTTTCTAACTCCAAGAAATGCTTGATACTTTATGAACTCTTGCACCAGCATGCCACACTAACCGTTATATCATTAACCCCCTTTTTACTGACCAGGCAGGCAGGAATAGGTGTGGCTTACCTGCTACAGTCAATCAGTGTTTGTATGGTATGTTTTATGTTGCCCTGTCTTGGCAGTAACTTCTCTAATGGAGTGCTTTGCTTTTTCAGTTTGTTCTTTCTCTCCATGTTTTTTGAAGGCCTAGATAAGCAAAACTGGGCAATTGACTGGTTTTGGTATTCCCCTGATACAAATGCCTAAATGGAGTTAGATAGCCCCATGTGAAACTGGGCCTATTTAGGAGTAAATCTAACATTCTTGGGCATAGCTGACTGAATCAACTGAGCCTTTGTAGCATTCGTACAACACGCTACCTCCCATTGACCAAGGTAAGTGTGTTCTGGGAACAAGGTCACTAGGTTAGCTGGTAGATGTAGATTTGGCCTTGCTCTACTAATGTCAGTGAAAGAACCTGGATAATCATGCAAAATATCCTTCAGTTTAGTCCATCACTTGAATCCCCGTAGCTCTCTGTCCATGTAAGCCCTGCCTATGGAGTAATTTGCAGAAAGCAGCCTCCTGCTGCTTTGTAATTTCCATTCCCCACAACATTCATTCTTCATTATGGCTCTCCTGAGCAATTACTGACTAGCAGACATATTACTTGGCTTTCTGCCATATGACATCAAACTGAAACATTAAAACTGGTTTAATGATATAGTACTTTCTATTTTGAAGAAATGCTGATAAGAATTCTTACAAAAAGTCTTCTCAATGCCTTTTTCCCCAAATGACTGGATAAATTCTAAATATGCCTCTAATGATTTTCCTTCCTCTTGATAGAACTTTGTACTTTAGAAAAGGCATTAAAAAAAAACATTTTCTCATCTTGTCTGTTATATGATTGCTTAATTCTGTCCAGCCAACCATAAGCTTTCTGGACAGCTACAGCAAGATCTTCAAACAATATTAAAATAATTTTCTCTAAAAGATAGCTTTCTAAAATTAAGAAACTAAGTATTGTTGTGCTCCACTTTTGGGTCCAAATTGTTCTGGGTTTTGACACCATTCGGATTTAAGTACTGTGAAAAAATCTCTCTCCCCTACCCAACAGAGCAGTGTGATTGAATTAAAAACTTGGGATCAGCAGAACCTGATGGTAAATGTGGTCTTTTGCTGGTATGCCACCATTTAGAACTTGATAAGTTATAACCAGCTACTTGAGCTGTACAGAAACAAAGTGGTAGCCAATGTAGCCAAACTGCCTAGAGGCAGTTTCACATGGCAGTAACGAGTTTGACTAGTAAGCACATGGACAGTCATAGTTTGCAGGAGGTAGAATTCTCAGGTGGTCTTCAAGGGAAGGACAGTGTCACACTGAATAAATACACACTATTAAATCCAGTCTGTTAAAAATACAGTTCATGCCTTCTGGATGTGAGGGTCTGCAACTGCAGCAGGACAGGGGGTTATATTTTTGTCATTTTGTTAGTCTAGTGAAAAACTATTGGGCATAGAATGCATTTATTCATGACTGATGCTTTCAGAATCCTGTTATCTGTAAGTTTCCATTGTGGCAATTTTCCAGGATAGCAATAGCTAAGCTATTATTATGTGCCACTCATTAGCTGTCTGTTAGAATTCTGGCTTCAGCATCTCCATAAAGCATTGAAGCATAATGTTTTATGTTCTTTATGAATGTTTATTAATTTTAATTGTGAGATGTAGGTATTGTTCAGCATATTAACATTTTCTTTTGCATATTAACAAGCTCTTTGCCTTTTAGCAGCATGGGGAAGTTAATTTCATATCTGAGTTGCTTATCTTCCCTTTTTTGAAGTACTTTGCTTCATCAATTTTCACATATATAGCTTTCTTATCTTGGTTACAAGCTTTATTTGTTAGATTGAGTTCCTGCCATTCCTCCAGAAGGTCAAGGTAGTGTACACAGTCTTGTTTCCTCCATTTCCACTTCCACCCAACACTGAGGTAGACATGGTTGAGAGAAAGTGACTGGCCCAGAGCCACCCAGTGAGTTTCCATGGCTGAGGCTGGACCTGAAACTGGGCCTCCCAAGTTCACCTTGGAACTTTATTGCCATTTGCTACTCACTTCAACTCTCAGGTTTCCTTTCTGGGTTAGACTGTGGGATTTTTATACTACTTCAATCCATAGACCCTAAGAGATTCTAATAGGAGAGAGTATCTGTAGCTCCAGGTTGAACTGGGGAGTCCTTGGTGCTCTCTGAGCTTGGTTGTTTGCTTGCAGACGTTTCATTACCTGACTAGGTAACATCATCAGTAGCCTGCCCTGCCAGTGTTAGTGGGGGTGTGGTTTTCTCCTTGGTAGTTCCTTGATTAAGCAGGGATTAACACCAGACATACCATCAAGCAGAAAACAACACCCTAAACAACCAAGCTCAGAGAGCACCAAGGACTCCACAAACAACTAAATGCCGGCTACCCTATTTTGACTTTTGTAATGAATGGTATTATATATGCAACAGCCAGTTTGGTCTAGTGGATAAGGGGCTGGACTAAGAATGGGGAAACGTTAGTGCTAGTCTTGCCATAGGCAGGAAAGGGCACTGATGATGTTACCTAGTTGGGTAATGAAATGTCTGCAGGCAAACAGCCAAGCTCAGAGAGCACCAAGGACTCCACCATAACAGATGCATAATTAGAAAATTACATGATAAATCTATTAAGTTATATAATATACAACAATCAATAGTAACAGACAAACTCAGATCAAGATCAAATTCCAGTGGCCTTTGGAAAGCCCCATCATAAATGTTTCCAGAAGACATGGGAATAGAGGCCACTCTTGCCTCAAGGGGCTAGCTGTTCTAGAGAAACTGAATCCCCATAGAGAAGGACCGCCTCCATATCTCCTCCTGCTGCACCCCACAATAAATGGGGACTTTCTGCAGGTATTCTGTTTTCCCATACTAATGGGTAGAATTCCACTGGGATACTTGGTCTCAAAGAGTCCCAGGACCAAGCCATTTAGAGCTTGATAAGTTATAACCAGCTTCTTGAGTTGTACCAAAACAAAGTGGTAGCCATGATAGCCAAACTACCTAGAGGCAGTTTCACATGGCAGTAATGAGTTTGACTAGTAAGCACATGGACAGCCATAGTTTGCAGGAGGTAGAATTCTCAGGTGGTCTTCAAGGGAAGGACTGAGTAAATTACAGTAATCCAGCTGTTCCAAGAATAGCCCCAACTGAATACACCAGCTGAAGTTGGGCAAATGCCTCCTAGCAATGGGCCCTATTGCTCTTCTCACAGGAGCTGTGAGTGCCCAGATTGGGAGCTTGCTCTTATAGGCTAAACACAACCTCATCAAGAGAAAATGTTGCTACTGTTCCAGAATTGGTAGGTTTCTGAATTCAAAATATAAAGGGGTCCTCTAAGATTGGTGACAAAGAGAATCCACTTGGGAGCAGTCCTATCTAGTGCCTGAGTCACCTCAACTTTCCAACAATTGACTAGGCACTGGACAAAACCATCCCCTGGTTTCCTGAAAAACCCCCAGTGCCAACCTTCCCTGTTGCAATTTTTTATGCATTTCAGCAGTTGGACAGAGAACCTATAGATACCGTCTTCCATCAGCCCCAGCCATCATGGCCTGAGGTTATGGATGATAGGAGCTACAGACTAACAATATCTATTTTTATCTATGTTTACTGTTTTAATTGTTTTTGTAGTAGGTTTTAATAGTAGGTGTTACTGTACACTACCCAGAGTTACTTCATGTGAGATCGGCGGCCATATAAATTTGACAAATAAATAAATAGATAAATGAAATATTCAGATGGCCAGGGTTTTCCTACCTCTGAATGAAGTCCTGAGCTCTCATTATGAAAATCAGTGTACTATTAAAATATTTTATGGGGCCTGCCCTCTGGAACGTCATTCCCTCAGAGAGTAGACTTGCCCCAAACTTACTTTTTTTTTAAAATCCTGCCTTTAGATTTGGTCAATGCAAGGTGGCAAACATACCTGATACTCCTTCCTCCTCCTGTTTTCCCCACAACAACAACCCTGTGAGGTGGGTTGGGCTGAGAGAGAGAGGGATTGGCCCAAAGCCACCCAGCCAGCTTTCATGCCTAAGGGAGGCCTAGAACTCACAGTCTCCTGGTTTCTAGGCCAGTGCCTTAACCACTAGTCCAAAATGGCTCTCCATACTTGCTTTCCATAAGGACTTTGAGGCCTGGTTCTGTTACTGAGCTTGGAGGGCTGTGTGTTTGGTTGAGTCCATATTGTGATTATCTATGGTTGGTTTTATCTGGGCTGCTATATTTGTTATTTATTGTTTTATTATGATGATGTTGTTTTTATTCCTTGCTAGCTGCAAGTCATGTGTTTGAGATAGGCAGCCATATAACTTGAATAAATAAATAAATAAATAAATCCCCAACTCTTTATTTCTCCATGAATCTTCCAGAGCAGCCCCTGGAGTTTCACTTAAATCTATCTCTACAGAATATCAATTTATTCTGGCTTGTAAAATCAATAATCAGCTGGGTTCAGTGGTTGGGTATTCCAGTAGATGGTTAAATAAGCCACAATGACTGAGATTGCATGTAAATGCTAAGCCATAAACCATGCTTTATTAACTGCATTGAGTTAATTTATCTTGCTTAATTGTCAGCTATGAAAACAATAGCTGAGTTCACATAAGAACAAACTAACCATGGCTAAGGATAACATATGAATCAGTCAGTCTAGATCAGTTGGAATCTCTCTGGGAGAAACTACCAGGGAAACTGGAAAAGAAGAAGGCTGGGCTAGACATTCTCAGAGGAATGCTGGGATTTCTGACATAGATTAAGAGAGGTAGGACAGTCCCTGATAAAGAAAATTCATGGCTGCCACCAAGGAATGTGAACACCCCAAGTTAGGTTAATAGATCAAAGAAGGACATAAGTTTTAAGACTAGATTTCACTTTATTCCCTGCATGGTCACGGATTGTAGCAGAGAGGTTGCACCTGTTAGGGGTCAGCCTCCTGCCTAACCTACATGTTTGCTCAAGGATCATTCTGCATGCCATCCTTGTCATGCCTCTGATGAATGTGACAGGACAAGTCTAAGGTTAAGAAGAAGAAATTCATTTAGAATTAATACTCTCATCCAGTGGAAGCAACTGGTCAAACTAGTAGCAGACATCTTAAGAACCTCTGCCTTTTAATTACTACAACTGTGCAAGTGCCCTTCATAAACAAAGATAAAATGTTCATGACTTAACTTTCTTACTTAAAGCTGAAGACTTTGGGGCAGGTTAAGAAGAGCCTCTTTTAACCTTGCTCAGATTTTTCAACCAATACTGTATTTTCAGTGTTCCCCCAACTAATATATAAATTAACTGGCTGACTAGATGCCAGTGTAATATTATAGTTTCCAAGCAATACAATACTTCTTTTGTATGACTCTTTTCAACAGGGCCTTGTTTCTGTATCTTTCATTACACATATGGAAGCAGCTGTTTGTCTTAGGGTTGGTGGGTTTTTTTTCCTGGTCCGTGTGGGAATAACTCAGCAGAAATCACCCTGCATTTTTTATTTATATTTTCTTCAATGAACAATATGAACATAGCAAGTATGGTAAAAGATACCCAGAACTGCTGAGCATGGAAAAATAGAACAGTGAATGATTATGGAATAGGGAAGGAATATTCTTTATCCCAGAATAAAAGATAACAAACCAATTTGTGCTGAGTTATGCTAACTTAAGATCTGACTTTTTGTCTCCTTTTTCAGAATTCAAGGGACAGATCTGAGGGTTATAAATACAGAAAGCTTCCACCCAGAATAGATGATTCTACTTCCCTTTAGTAATAGCCACTTACCTTTGTCAGGAAGTTATTACCCTATCACTACCCCAACCTTCTCCTCCTTTCATCTTTCTGATTCTAAGCTAGAGGGAGATTCACAAGTCAACACGATCATCCTGAATACTACCAGGCAAATTTTATGATTGCCAACTCAGTAGAAGAGAATATATGTTGAATACCCCAACCAAGGAACTACCAAGGAGACAAACAATCAAGCAGACAAACAATACCCTAATCATGGAACTGCCAAGGAGACAAACGATCAAGCAGACAAACAATACCCTGATCAAGGAACTACAGAGGAGAAAACCACACCCCCACCAACACTGGCAGGGCAAGCTACCGTACAGAAACAGGGAGCAAACCCCGCCCTTACTCATACTGATGACGTCACCTAGTTGGGTAATGAAATGTCTCCAAGCAAACAACCAAGCTCAGAGAGCACCAAGGACTCCACAGATAATTCAGTAACATGCAGAGTTGGAGAATGCGGATATTTAAGGCACGCTGATGCATGGCTTGACGGATGAGAGAGATGGATGACCTGGGCAGCAGAGGTTGGACAAAGGGCTGGAAAACTGGGCAAGTGAATGGAAAACAAGAAGAGAGGCTGGGGACAAAGGCCTCTTGAGAGATCACTAGAGCCTGAGCCAGAGTTTTTCCAAGGGTACAGCATTTAAGCACCCAGGTTTGTAATGCTGTGAAGAGAGAAGCCCCATTAACAGGCAGAATGGGATGGGGTGTCTGCAGAGAGGTCCGAAAAGTCAAGTGGGTGGCCACAGTCATTGGATTGAAGCCTTGCCCCATTTTGCTTCAGTTGCATGGTTGTGCCCCCCACCAACCTTTTTGAGCCCCTCCCTACCAACAGCCTGGAATGGGCCAGAGGAGGTGGTTCTGCTCTGAGCTTTGACAGTAGCTGCACCACAGACTTCAGATGAAAGCTGGAGGTGGGTTCAAGGCTCCTGAGCTAAATGAACGCCTCCTGAGCAGTGTTACTTCTTAAAGCAGAGTGTGGAAATGACTTTCCAGCATCCTTCAGGGCTCCTTTGGAGTGTGCCCACCCACTTTTTCCATGTCTTGGAATGGGGGGGGGGGAGGCCAAGGAGCAAAATACAAGACTTAATGCACCTGTTTCAGTCTTTTAAGCCCCCACCTCCCAGGGCTCCTGGCCGCAGTCACTTTTAGAGAGTGTGGCCTTGATGAGCAGGCTCTAGTCTTACAGAGACACACAGTCTGAAGGTGAGCCTTTGTTGTCTTGGTGGTTTCTCGAGAAGGTATGTATTGTGCAATCTTCTATTTGTCTCCTCATTGTCCATTTTCCCCTTTTTCTTTCTCAGAATTCTTGTTAATGAAGGATGCCTGAACAGCTCCCCAGGAGGGCTGTACAAATCCACTGAAAGAGGTTCTCAGGATGCGGTGGAGCACTCCTAGGAAGCATTGCTGAAGCAGCTGCGTCTTTGCCCGGGCTTGCAAAGGGGGTCCTCTGTGGGCTGCTCTTGGCTGTCTCTGCCACCTGGCTTCATGTTTTTTCTCAGTGAAATAAATGACAGAGCAGCTGGATGCAGTCTCCAAAGCAGCTGCGTGGGCTTGAAAAAGATGTGACTGCTTTAATGATCTTAAAAGCAGCACTTCATATGCACCCCCACAGCCTCCAAAGCACCTCTGCTGAAGGATTTGCACAGCCCTACTCAATAGTGGTTTTGTGGATGTTTTACTGGAATTGCTAGGAGCCTTCCAGCTGATATTAATTCCAACAGTTAGGAGACATAATCCATTGTGCAAACTGGTTCTTATAGACATATCTTTATCAGGGTTTGCATATTTCATTTTTCTTCTCCCTTCTGTAGATTATTCATGAGAATCTGTGTACTCTGGCAAAAATTCTTTTTTTTTTTTTAATCTTACAGGATTTGCTCACAATCGCAAAATAGGAAGCCAAATTTTGGTTATGATGGCAATGTTTGTTAACAATAATGGGAACTCTTTTACAAAGACAATGCACATGGTATAATTGCAGGGGAGTAACTGTTGGCTCTGCCAGAAAAGCAAAGAGGATTAAGCTAAATATTCTTCTAAAATAATTTTTGAATATATTTGAAGCTGTTCAATGTAAGTTAAATTTCTCTAACATCTGGTATAGGTTTATAGGTATATACCAGACAAGTATAATGTCTGAAACTTGTAAATCCTAAGTGATGTGGAGCTGAGAATGAGCAGCTCTCAGATTTTTAAACACTTTCTTTCAGATAGGATTATAGCAAAAATGGATAACAAAGCCTAGTATGTAGGAATTAAAAGATAGTATGATTTTTAGAAAATGCTTTTTAGGTTATTGTCTCTGTGTCAGTATGTATATATATTCGTGTGTATTTATATGTGTGTGTTTATGTATGTTTGTGTGTGTGTGTGTGTGCATGCGTGCGTGCGTGTGTGTATGTATGTTTGTGTGTGTGTGTGTGTATGTATGTATGTGTGTATGTGTGTGTGTGTGTGTGTATGTATGTATGTATGTATGTATATATATATATATATATGAGCCAGTTTGGTGTAATGGTTAAGGCATCAGGCTAGAAACCAGGAGGCCATGAGTTCTAGCCCCACCTTAGGCACAAAGCTTGCTGGGTGACCTTGGGCCAGTCACTTTCTCTCAACCCTAGGAAGGAGGCAATGGCAAACCACCCTGAAATCTATTTATTTTATTGATTTAATTATTACAGTCATTCACTACCATTCAGTGCAAATACTTTTAAGATGTCTTACAGATAAACCAAACTATTAACACATGACAAAGGTAGCAGAAACACCACAGATAAAACACTGGCCAAAGATTTGGGAATAGGATACTGCCTGATGCCTCTGGAGGGCACCAAGTTGGGGAAGGTTGCTGAACTAAGCATTAGAGAGGAGGAAGTTGGGAGAATTAGGTACCAGAATGCCATTTCTGGTGACAGCCCATCTCTTGAAGTGCTCAACTGGAGTACGTAAGTGATTCAAGTCCAAATAAGATGAAATGGAGCTTTTCTTCTTTATAGCTGCTTTTATTCTGTGAAACTAGCATGCTAGGATTACACAAAGCTAGGATGAGATTGCCTTTGGCGACATGGGGGTGGGCTGGGGAGATTAAGAAGTATTTGGAAGGAACAGGAACCGAAGCAAGACCGCAGAGGTCAGGCTAATATGCCCAATGACGTGGGCTATTTGGCTCAAGTCAAGTGTGAAATAGGAGCTCTGAAGGCAGCAGATGGAGTACAGAGAAAAAATGCCCACTTTCACCCTGAAAAGTAAAAACCAGGGCAGAACAGTCTGTGTACGTTCAAGAACAATACTGAACTAGAACTCATGTTGCAGAGAGAAAAGCACCGGGGAGGGAATAAAATCCATACATTGTAATCTGTTTCTTATAGCCACTAAGGGCCAAAATATAGGAGTGCATATAAGCAAAATGTGAAGTGTGGAAGGAAGCGTGGTTTTGAGTTTGTGTGTGTGTGTGTGTGTGTGTGTGAAGCTTTGGGATGATACATATGGAGAAGCAAGGGTTGTTGTGTTTTAATTTATTTCAAGAAGTATTTCAATTATGGTTTATTTATGTTTTAATTAGTCCCTTCATAGAATAGCAGGACATAAGTTCAATAATAAACAAAGGCGTCAATCATCTATCCATGTCTGAATGCTGCGCCATGATACATCCCAGATATAACCCACCAAATGACAGTGCTTAATTGACGGGGCTGGGAGCATGCTTGCTATGCCCAATTGCACTAGATGGGCAGAAACAATCAGAGAGAGGTGGTCCCTTAAATAACCAGGCCTTATGCCATGAAGGGCTTTATAGGTTATATTCAGCACCTTGAATTGCTCCCAGAAGCCAACCGGTAAACAACTGCAGCTTGCAGAGCAGTGGGGTCACCAAAGCATACCAAGGCATGCCCAACAATGCTTGTGCCATTGCATTCTGGACCAGCTGAAGCTTCTGATGGACTTTAATGTATAATAGTTATATTATCTACACTGCATCGAGTTATACAAAATAAAGGCAGAATATAAGTCTAATAACAGATAAATAAAGCTTTTTTTTTAATCCGTTCAATCATATCTGATTCTTGGAGATTGACTGGACAAGTCCCTGCAGTTTTCTTGGCAAGATTTTCAGAAGTGGTTTGCCATTGCCTCTTTCCTAGGGCTGAGAGAAAGTGATTGGCCCAAGGTCACCCAGCTGGCTTTGTGCCTAAGGTGGGACTAGAACTCACGGTCTCCCAGTTTCTAGCCTGATGCCTTAATCACTACATCAAACTGGCTCTTAAATAAAGCTATAATTGAGCTCCGATGTCTTTCGCTGAACACAGAAAATGTAACTAGAACTTAAAATGTAGCAGGCAAATGAAGATACTATGTTGACCGTGGGAGCTTAGATGTCTGTATTTACATCATGCTTAGCCAATCCAAAGATTGTATGTTAAACAGTTTCTAGTTGGTTTCTGTGTTTAAAAAGGCCCTCAGGGATGAGTACCCACAGTCAGAGGTAACTCACTAAGCTATGAGATCTCTGGTTCAAAATCAGATTTGTTAACAACATAAAAATGAAAGCAGTACAGATATGGGAATTGCTACCAAGTCCATGCTGGGAAAGGTGGAAAGAAAACGAAGATGACAACCAACAGCAAGAAGGATGGACTCAATTACAGCCACAATGGGTACACCATTGGAAAACCTGAAACACCAGGTTAGGGACAGATCATCTCAGAGAAGTTCTATGTATGTGGTCAACACCAACGTGATGGCACATAATCATCAATCTTCATGTGGAATGGCAGAAAACTAAGATGTGCTGGCTTTCTGTTCACATGTCTTGCTCAAAACAGATCGAAGTGCCTGGCATCAGGAAAGCAAGACCTCAGCATGACAAAGGCAATCAAAGAGAACTAAAATTGTGTCAGCATGAAGAGATGTGTACACTAACATCAACACGCAGGCTCCAACACTATGTCCCACTGCCTGGAACAATTATTTCAGTTGTGGAGTTTGGGTCCTAATGTCCTGCCATTATGTTTTGTCACTTGCTGTCCCCTGTGGACACCTGTGCAGAATAAGTCAAAGTTGGCAAAGGATGAGAAGAATGACAAAAAGGCTTTCTTTAGATAAGTTCAAAATAACAGGAAGTGAAAAGTAGTATGCTGTCAACCTAACACAAGCAGCAAAATGCTAGAAGATAACCAAGAAAAAGCAAAGATGCATAACTTCTACTTTGGCTCAGTCTTTTCCGACAAGAGTGCATATTCCACCAGATCAGTGTAAAATGCAGGATGAAGGCACAAAATGGAAGGTTAAGACTGAAACAAACACATCAGGGAATACAGATCTACTAACAATGAGGTTTGTTTAATTTCTACGTCAAGCTGATTTGAATCCTAGGTACTGAAGAAATTTGCTCATGGTCTGGCCAAACCTTTCTGTAGTATCTTTCGAAAGATCCTGCAGAATGAGTGAGGTGCCAGAAGATTGGAGGAGGGCAGATGCCCCTATATTCAAAAATGAGGAAAAGGAAGATCCAGGGAGCTACAGTCCAGACGGTCTGAAATCAATACGTAGGAGAATTCCAGAACAGATCATAAAGAGGTTGATCAGTAAGCAGATTTGAAAAATGGGTTACTACTAGAAGTAAGGAGCCTCTTGTGGTGCGGAGTGGTAGGCGGCAGTATTGCAGCCGAAACTCTCCTCACAACCTGAGTTCGATCCCAGCAGAAGCTGGATTGTCGGGTAGCTGACTCAGGTTGACTCAGCCTTCCATCCTTCCAAGGTTGATAAAATGAGCACCCAGCTTGCTGGGGAAGGTGACGACTGGGGAAGGCAATGGCAAACCACACTGCTATTGTTTGCCAAGAAAACATCGCGAAAGTGGCGTCCCCCCAGAGGGTCAGACATGACTCGGTGCTTGCACAGGGGACCTTTCACCTTCATACTAGAAGCTGTGCTTTGCAAAGAACAAGTTTTGCCAGACTACTACTCCTTCATTTTTTGATTCAGTAATTGGAATCCAGTGGATGAGATATATCCTCATTTTGGCCGACTATACTGTTATCCTCTACTATACAGAATATTCCTAGGAACATTCTCATCAACTCATTCCTATGTGTATTTGCTGGCTCCACAGCTAGCTTGAGATCTGTACATGCTCCAAACACCCCCTTTTTGACCAACTAATAAAAGGTAGCCGTTCTGCTAGTTTTGGGAGCATATACACAGCTTATCTCCAGCCAGATCTCTTTACATATTTGAAAAAGAAACTACATGTTATTACAAAACCATTACATATTGGGCTCAGCCAACGTGGTAAACCATCATATTGTTTGGGCATAGCATGTTGGATGAACCCTGTCACTGTGGATTGTAAACCTTGCTCTCTGGCTTAGCATATTGCAGAAACCCATCAATGATGGTGTATTGAATAAATTATGGCTTAGTATGATTTAAGAAAAACAACTCCAATACCAGTGATCCTGGACTCTCAGCATGTAGCAATTGATTTGCCATAACCTCAGAGGCAATGCGGTAGCCCGTGCTACCTTTTTCAGCCCGAAATGATGGGTGGAAAATATTGTAGGGCCCCTCTCCCTCCTACTCCTCCTCCCAACCAGCTTTTCAACCTGGGAGGCTGGGTTGAAAAGTACTTAGAGGTATGATAACAGATTCATTGTCTTGTTGGATGTGTTTTGCTGATTTGTATGGAAGCATGTCTTCTTAACAAGGGAAGATGTATCTAATAATGTTACTCAAATGTAATTCAGAATCCCTTCATTTGGCTCCGTTTGTCAATGAGCCCAACCTTTATTTTATTAATGACATTCTAAATGCACTGCACAGAGACAAGTCCTAGAATTTTCCCTCTAACATCCATTATTTAATGCAATCTAAATTGTTTCAAGAACCTTTTCTCTGAGCATTTGAAGCCTCTTATCCTAATTTTAAGGGAAAGGAGAAGGGACCCTAAATCATCTCTGCATCAGTGATTTAAAGGATACTCAGTCACTGCTAAGAAGGCTCTGTGTGATAGGTTCCACATATTTTATTATTATTTTATGAGTAATGAAATAATAAAATATTTTATACTGCCCTGCATCAGAGTTCACCCTATGCTTCAAATACAGAAAAGCTATTTTGATGCGGGTGGGTGTTAGATTTTTTATCCCGCCTTCATTATTTAACATTTTTATAAATAACTCAAGGTGGGGAACACACCTAATACTCCTTCCTCCTCCTATTTTCCCCACAACAACAATCCTGTGTGGTGGGTTGGACTGAGAGAGAGGGACTGGCCCTAAATCACCCAGCCTGCTTTCATGCCTGATGGTTAGTGGTTATGGATGTCCTATTTTATATCTGCCATCAACTTTTGTAGGTAACCAGTTAAACAAAGAAAGGATAAAATAATATAAATAAAATAGAACAGGAAGTTGAACCCAGTTCCTCACTCACCAGGTTTTCTTCTTTACCTGCTACATCTCACAGCTTCCCAGCTGGAAGTTGTGCAGAAAAATAACAGCATGCTTTTTAATACTGCATTGTGTGCTGCTGCTATAGCTGAAATCTTCCCCAGAGCTACAGCAAGGAGAGATCCAGTCAGCACCTCACTAGACTGTTGCCAGCTTTTGGGCAGCCACAAACTCCCTACCCCTAGCTGACAAAGGACAATTAACTGTGATTGAATTCTCTTCTCTTCAGATGATAACTGGAAGAACTCTGGCTAAGGAAGAGCTTAACAATGTTATCAACAATGTGTGGTAAGTGCTGCGTCTCTTGACACCTCATCTCGTGTTAATAGAATATGTACTGTGGATAGCTCATAGTTTTTCTTCTTACAAGGGTTCACCTGATATCACAAAATACATGTCTCAGGGGGCATAAAGAAAAAAACTCCACTGTAGTCAGGCATCCTAAATTGTTTGATGTGCATCTGCTGGGAAGGATGGTTGTTCTGTGGTGCCTTGTCAAATGTCACCCGTTACTCCTCAGGCAGGTGGGGAAGAAGCCTGTTGAGCTTCTGTTCTCCATCATCTTTGTCTTTGTCAAAAAGAATGACCTTGTCCCAGAAAAAAGGCCTTGAGTTGCCCAAAACAGCTCCTTCTTTTTGACAAAGATTACTGCAAGAACAGATGTCAGCCTTCAACAGTCCAAAGACACAACAACAACAACAAGACAGAAGAGTAAGTGCTGGTCAATGGCCAGCTCTGATGTTTCAGGATATACCTTTCTGCTTCTGCATGTAGCCATTCGTGTTCTTTTAATACTGCGCATCAGAGCCAATGTATCTACAATAGACTTTCTACTGTAAAGAGAGCAGAAATGATTAAATTTAGAGACTTGCTTCTATGAACAAAAAAGCCATACATTTTAATACTACTTGTAATATTTATTGTATTACAGCAAACTATGCTTCAGGGTTTTAAAAAAATTAGAAGTAATGTTCAGTACCTAGTTATTAGATGGACTTTAAAAAATTGTATATTAAAAAGTCCAGTTCTGTATTAATACTTTATTATTAATACTATATGGATCTTTTTTTCTCTTTCCTTTTCCCTTTTCTTTTTCTTAAGTTCTAGTTCACTTTAATCACCATTACATATACATATTTATATCTGATTGTATTAGCACTGTTTATTTTTATTCTTGTTTGTTAAACTCTGTATAAGCTAGCAAACAATTTATTAAAAGAATAAAGGTGGATTTTTTAAATGTCTAATTTATACATTGTTCAAACATTTCTCTCTTCACACCCACCCCTTCCTCACTCATCCACAGAACATCATCTACTATCATGAGAAGCTGGAGAAAGGAAAATCAGTTTTGGACTGTCACATCAGTCGCAGCTTTGCGAGGCCATCTATATACTTCCATGAATCCAAAATTCAGAAGCTAGTTTTTTTTTTTTTTACCAGAGGTATCTATTGAGAATATGTAAACCCGTATCCCCTTGTGAAGAACAAATATCCCAAATAGTTTCTGAGCCCAGTTCAAATTATTGGTCATTACTTTTGGAGCTCTTCTTGGTTGAGGTCTGAGATATCAGAAAGGTGGCTTTTCTCTCAACATTAGCAAGCAGCCATGATAAAGAGAGCAGTTTGGTTTAGTGGTTAAGGCACCAGGCTAGAAACCAGGTTCTAGTTCTGCCTCAGGCATGAAAGCCGTCTGGGTGACCTTGGGCCAGTCACTCTCTCTCAGTGCAAGAGCCAATCAGGCGTGGTAGGAGAGTTCTAGTCCCGCCTCAGGCCTGAGAGCCGGCTGGGTGACTTTGGGCCAGTCTCTCTCTCTCAGCCCAACTCACCTCACAGGGTTGCTGTTGTGGGGAAAATAGGAGGAGGAAGGACTATTTGATATGTTCCCCACCTTGACTTATTTATAAAAATAATAAAGGCGGGATAGAAATTAAATGAGTAAGTAAGTAAGTAAGTAAGTAAGTAAATGTTGGCCCTCTTTAAGTGTTTCATCAACCTTGCTTGTTCATCTTGTTGGGACCATGAGGCTTGGTTGTGCTTCTGGGCTTTGGCTTTCCTCCTCAGAGAGGCTCTCTTGCCTGTCTCCTTCCTTCCCGTCACTTTTGCCTACCTTGAGAAGGCTTTATTTTCCTTTAGCCCACTGACTGAATAATTTGCAAGCTACTAAACCACAGCTTAAAACTAGCATAATAAATCTAGTACTCTTCTGTTGCATTTATGGTTGTGCTTTTATGGAACATGGACCTTCGCTGTTTCAATTGATTCATTTTATTATTAACCAAACTGTACTGTCATTTTTATTATATGCTGTGAACTGCCTTGGAACTGTTTCTAGGAAAGGCTGAATACATTAAAGAAAGAGTAAGTATTCAATAGTCAAGAATGCAGCAATGGGGAAATGGATTTTTCCTTTCCACAGTCCTCTTCG
Organism: Candoia aspera; assembly: GCF_035149785.1. Classification (NCBI taxonomy): domain Eukaryota; kingdom Metazoa; phylum Chordata; class Lepidosauria; order Squamata; family Candoiidae; genus Candoia; species Candoia aspera. Next base: position 85,749,719 of record NC_086153.1, on the reverse strand, counting down.
GATGATAAATGTATCTCAGTGTCATATGAAACATCTCAGGGGAGTAACTTGATACTCTGTTATTTCTCCAGCAAGAGCATGTAGAAGGATGTCTGGAGGTAAATGGGTTGGCATCTGCTTTTCTTACCCCTACCTTCCATGTGCTCCTTTGAAGGCAAACAGCTACGTATGGACATGAGCTTTTAAGAAAACTGGATATACTACATTTTACAATCTTCCAAGTCATACTTAAACACTCCAGAACTGACCAGTAATATGAGTAAGGGCTCTGATCTAGACTTGGAGTGCATTTGTTTATTAATTCCATTTATATCCTGCCTTTATATCCAAGGATTCCATGGAAGGTGGGGACTCGAGAATATTTATAGGTTTGAAGTGGAATTTGCTGCTTTAATGCCACATATACCCATGTAAGTCCAGTGAATGGACAACATAAGGATCATCAGCATGTAGCTTCACTCTTGTTCTCTCTTTGCAAGTTATATCACACACAGAACACATGTCTGGCTTGATCAAGCCTGTATGTAATAATCCCAGAAAAGCACCGTGTGTTCCTGATTTTTATGGAAGGTCTCAGCAACCCAGGTTGAGTGGATAATTCTTGCATATATTCAAGATTAATATATTTGCTTTGATTAAGATTTGTTGTGTACTTTTTAATATTCCATTAGTGATTTAGATAATCCTGATAAATAAGCACATAAGTCTAAAACATGACTAATATTTTAGAGTATGCTCTGAAACATGAAACACAAATAAGCATATAGGATACACTCATCTCTTCCTCCCCCTTGTAAATGTACTCCTGGATTTAAAGAAAAAACATACAGTTAATGTCTAAGTAACCAAATCATAAGAAAATAGGCCAAAGAACTTGTGAAGTCTAACAGCTGTTGGCACTTGTCAGAAAGATAGGAGGGGAACAATTCTGTCATTAATTACAAGATGAAAGTAAAATCAGCTTACAGTGTTCAGAAGCTCTTGACTGGAAAAACAGTGCAATAATGAAATCCAATGTGCAGGTAACTGTGGATACCTGCATAATACGGTTCTTATGTTTTACAGCAAAATATGTGGGAAGAGACGCATGGATTCCACTCTGGACCAGAGCTTAGTTAGTTATATCACATATAAGTTATAGCTATAAAGCCAAATTCAGCCTGCCAACAGTGCCCTGGTGTGCTGCCTACTTAAGAATCCAGATTAAAATGGTTTACCAAACTTTGGAAAAATGATAATACAAACAAAATAAACAACAGATAAAAGCATGAGTAATAATGAGTTTGAAAAAGACGCTATTATAAAATAAATGAAAATGCCTAGCTCAATTTGCACCTGCAATTTTGCCTGTTACTTAAAAAACAGCAATGTTGGCACCAGGGCTACCTCCTAGGAAAAGGCATTTCATTTCCAAAGCTCCTACTGAAATAGCCTCATAGATGAAAATCTTGGATATAAAAGTCTTGATTTATAGAGAAGGCCAGGGTTAGGGCTGAAGAAGGACACCAGCTGACAACTTTTCTTTGTCATCAGGCTACCACCTCAGCCAGGTTGCAAAATTAGAAGGTGAGCCAGTCCTGATGACATTGAGTTCTTTGGAGGATGTAGCTCTGATTTCCCCCCACCAATCCCATGGTGCAGAAGTATGAGTAATCTGAAACATTTCTTTCTCGAAGTGTGCGGCATTTCATTGTGAGAGAAAATGGGAGAAGGTTCTTAGGATTACAAAACTGGCTTTAACAGGAAGGAAGGGCTGAAAGAGATTCTGTTTTGGAAGATGCTTTGCCAGGCATATTGTCCCTCCTTTGGTGGCATGTGTTGGCTGGCCTCGATTTAGGATGCTGTTAAGTGATTCTAGTTTGGTTCCACTTGAGGCAGTAACCTCTCTTGGAAGGTAAGGGCTGCAGATAGAACTCTGATTTGATTAGAAGAGGTGAGTGACAAGTTCTAATGTTCAGCGTTTTGAAGCTGTTGCCCAGACTGATCAAGGTGCCCTACACCTATTTACTACTTTCATTCACTGATTCATTGTTTCCAATAACTGCATGAAAAGTGAGCTCTTTTTTTTTAATGTGAGTCTCTTTAAGGAATCCTGGTGTCCCTTTTAGTCAATCATTAGAAAAACAAAAATAATGCATTTTCCTTCAGTTTTTGCCTTGCACTGTAATTTATTCCTGGACTAGCATGCTGGATGGCCAGAACATCCAGGCAGCCAATTCAGTAGAAAATCATTAAGATAAAGTGCAAGAAGTCCTAGCTAAGCACTATTTCAGGCTGGATTTTCCCCTTCGCCTTCCAAGCCTTAAAATAGGTATTGAAAAATGGCTTCACATTTCAGCAGATGACTTTGCCCATCCCAGTCCTTGACTTTTCAACCTTTAAGTGAAAATATATATTTCTATGACCGAAATAAAGATTTGATTTACACACACACACACACTCACACACACACACATTTTTATGAGTACAACAGGCTGTGATTTTCCTGTTCAAGCCCTTGCTATGCTGAACTGTAGCAAAGATGATGAACACTTGTATTGTAGATTCTGGATTACTATTAATTTTTAAAAAGCAGGCTAGACATTTTTATAAATAACAAAGTAATGGAAAGTGCATATTAAAAAAGGAGGATGTTTATATTTGCTGTATGGAATTGCAGAGGATACTATCTTCTCTGTTAATTTAGAAATACTGAGCAGTATTCTTATTATTTAGATCCCTGGGAATATTGGGAACATTCCCATTATCATTGGGGGTTCCTAATAATATGCAGCACTTTGTGTCTCCAGTTTGTGTCTCTTTCACAGGCATGTGTGTGTATTTGTATATGGAGAAGCTAAAGACGCCATGCATCGCAGGGAAACTGCTCTTGAAGAATGGGAAAATTACTAACAGAAGAGACAGTTGAACGCTTAAAGTCAGTGGTTATTGTTTGTTTTATTTTATTTTTTATTTTTTTAAAAATGAAATTTATACTCCAGTTCATTTGATCAGAAATCTCAAATACTCACAAAATAATAATAATAATAATAATAATAATAATAATAATAATAATAATAATAATAATAAAAAATATTATTTTATATAGCCATACACTCAGTACACAGCTCAGGGCAGCAGCTGTATAATGCTACTGAAAGTATACTTCTTTTTTTTGCCAAGTCAGACTTGACCCTCTGGTGATTACACGGATGAGTTCATGCAATTTTCTAGGCAGCATTTTCAAAAGTAGCATGTCATTGCCTTTTCTCTAGAGTTAATAGGGAATGACCAGCCTGGGGTTACCTGCCTATGGCAAACCTAGCACTAAGGTTTCCCCACTCTTAGTCCAGCCCCTTATCCACTAGACCAAACTGGCTGTTGCATATATAACACCATTCATTACAGAAGTCAAAATAGGGTAGCCGGCATTTAGTCATTTGTGGAGTCCTTGGTGCTCTCTGAGCTTGGTTGTTTAGGGTGTTGTTTTCTGCTTGATGGTATGTCTGGTGTTAATCCCTGCTTAATCAAGGAACTACCAAGGAGAAAACCACACCCCCACTAACACTGGCAGGGCAGGCTACTGATGATGTTACCTAGTCGGGTAACAAAATGTCTGCAAGCAAACAACCAAGCTCAGAGAGCACCAAGGACTCCCCAGTTCAACCTGGAGCTACAGATATTCTCTTCTATTGGGTTTAGTAATTTCTTAAGAATGAGCCTTCTGCGCTGAGGGAAACTAACCCAGTCCTGGTATAGTTAAGAACCTTTCTGCAGCAGATTTTATTTTCATTTTCACTCAGACTAAGTATGCTATTTCTTTCCATCCTGTTTGCTTTAACACTAGCATCCCAAAACACCCCCCTGAAAACCTAATGTAGTTGTAAGTAAGTATCATTTCCATATTCTTTGCATGAAAAGTGTATTGTTTGTTATCCTCATTCAACAGGGTTCCTAAGAGGACCATAACTGTTGTCCCAAATGGCATCTTCAGACAGTACACAATGGACTGCCTGCATGATGTGTAAGGGAATACATTGGGTTTTCTACACAGATGGGTTGGAACTTGCTCCATTCAGAATCTGGGCCTCTGTGAAGCTCCAATCCTGATTTGCTTCTCTCTGAGCACCACAAAGGATGGCAACACAGCAGCAGGACAAAAAAGGGGAGGGAAGGGTGGGAGAGCATAGCAGTAAATGAACCACAGTTGTGCCTTCAAATCAGTCTGATCTTTACCCATTACATCATGGATGAACCTGTTTGTGATTCCCCACTTTCATGAGGTAATGGAAGTGGCATGCCTACAAGGCATGCCCCCCTCCCGACCTGCCCCCATTCTACTGCCTTTCTGCAGGCTATCAAAAACTGAGTAATTTTTGAGAGCCTTTGAGGGGATGAGCTGATACCATTAAAGTGACCAATTACTGTCTTGCTTTAGGTTATGTTATTTTATACTCTTTTACCATGGATGTTTTATTGTATTTCTATTGATGTGGGAACCGACAACAGTCCTTTTGATTGTGGCAGAATACAAGTCTAATCAATCAATCACTCAGTCTTGGGGAGTGGAGAAACCTTAGGGATCAAAAGAGAATTTAGCTTTACTCTGGGCTTTATTTGATGATCAGGCCTGAATGATGTCTATGAAATTTGGTATGCTGTCATGAAGCTGAGCTTTGATTTTCCTGTGATTTTCTTCTTATTTTGCTGAAAAAGTTACTACTATTTGTGGTTTTTCTCCATGTCAGGTTGTGAGAGAAAAGAACCCTCTTTTTCAAATTGTGCTTTAGATTCAGGCATTAACCCTAACCTTAAACCCACTTTAGGTTTTATTTATTTATTGTATTTATTTAAACAATTTAGAGGGTGCCCAGCTCCCAAAGACTCTGAGCAGCTCACAGTTAAAAAAGCAAGAAAAATACTATAAATGAGAGAAAAATTCATAAATGTTCCAAAGGCAGACATATACATAAGGCTCCCACCCAACAAGGCTGCATGATTAACCTACCCCAAGGCCTGGGAGAACAGCTAGGTCTTCACTGGCTTTCTGAACATCATCAGGGTGAGAACTATCAGGATATCAAGATTATCTTTGCACAAATCTTGGTCTTGTTGGTAAATACTAGGTTAGTACCAGCTTATAATACCCTGGAACATTTGAAATATTTGACAAATCATTTGTTTACCATCTTGGTCTTGCTGCTTGACAGTGAAATGGCTAAACGGATGTAGGACTTAATTAGGGATGAGGCATACGGAAGGAGAAAGGAGGGGAAGAAAGGTTAGTTATGCAGATACAAGTTACACAAGAGACAGATTGCAAGTACCTTATCACATCATCATCAAATTTATTCACTGGAAAAAGTGCTAATAGATTTCTTCTAATTTTTGGCTACCATAGACTAACATGGGTCTCTTCCAACTATGTCAATAAAACACTATAATCCAAAACGTATACAGGGAACATATATATCTAGGGCAGCCTGTCTGTGAATGTGCCCTGAAGGACCTATTTTCAGTACATTAATCCTTGGTAGATACTGAGTGGTTCCATTAACATTTCCGCTGAAAAATAAGTACATTCAAAATAAATTACTTAAGGAACAAACATCACACAGCACCAGATGTTGGCAGTCATTATCAGTTATCTAAAAGTATAAATTTAATATTTTTTCTCAAAACTGAATTATTTTAGATTAGAGTCTGAAATAATTGTATGATTATTGTATTATTATTATAAATGTGGAAGAATGAAATGATAAGGTATTTTTTTTATTCCCTGGCTTTAATTTTAATTCTGGCAAAATAAACACATTCATAAAAATCCAGATATGATGTTTTAACAGAAGAAAAAAAAAGAGCAAATAAACAAAACTCCCCTTTAGCCAAGCTGTTTTTTTTATCAAATTCATGGTTTCTGTTATTGAATTAGTTCAATAGTTATTAGTTTAAACAGGTTAATATGGGGTTAGATTTATAAGCCATATCTCAGCAGGAATGAATAATATAAAAGTCATTTTAACAAAATTAGCTTATTTTCTGTTTTGTCCACAGTTCAGGTAGGTCTTTATTCAAAGTTCCCTGAGATGCACAATAATGCATATGAAAATTCCTTGCATGGTAATTTTGGCTTTGGAAATTATCCACACTAAGGAAATGTATAATACACCATGACTTATGAAGAAGAACTGCCTCTATAACCTATTTTTGGTCTTATGGAAGGCATCCTGATAGTGAAAAATAGTAAACAGTTCATAAACTGGTGAGCCAGTTATGGTTCTACCTGGACCAGGTATCTTTGGCAATGACAACTCATGCCCTGATTCACACAATCGGATTAATACGATCTGTTGTATGTTGGGCTGCCTTTGAAAACAACTTGGAAGCTTTAACTGGTACAGAATGACCAGACTGCTAGTAGGAGAAACTCATTACTGTATTGCAGAATTGCACCTAACTTCAATCACTGTACTGGTTGCCATTAGGCTTCTGAGCCTTATTAAATGTGGCTATCACCTATACAGTTTGGTGCCAAGTTGTATCGGAGGTATCTTACCCAAAATAGAAGCAAAGAACTATAGAGTTAACTCCATGAACCTGATTCTGCCCATTTCAAATGTCTAGAGAGGATCTGCTTAAGATCCTACCACCGCGAGGGAGAAGAGAAAGGCTTTCTCTATTGTGCTCCCCCCCAGTATAAAATCTGCTGTCCTCAGAGATACACTTGCCCCATTTTAGCATTTCAGAAATCACTGAAAACTATACTTTTTCAGTGGGCTGCATTTGGCTACTTTTTGTTTATTCGTTTAGTCGCTTCCGACTCTTCGTGACTTCATGGACCAGCCCACGCCAGAACTTCCTGTTGGTCGTCAACACCCCCAGCTCCCCCAGGGACGAGTCCGTCACCTCTAGAATATCATCCATCCACCTTGCCCTTGGTTGGCCCCTCTTCCTTTTGCCCTCCACTCTCCCTAGCATCAGCATCTTCTCCAGGGTGTCCTGTCTTCTCATTATGTGGCCAAAGTATTTCAGTTTTGCCTTGAATATCATTCCCTCAAGTGAGCAGTCTGGCTTTATTTCCTGGAGGATGGGCTGGTTTGATCTTCTTGCAGTCCAAGGCACTCTCAGAATTTTCCTCCAGCACCACAGTTCAAAAGCATCGATCTTCCTTCTTTCAGCCTTCCTTATGGTCCAGCTCTTATAGCCATATGTCACTACGGGGAACACCATTGCTTTAACTATGCGGACCTTTGTTGTCAGTGTGATGTCTCTGCTCTTAACTATTTTATCGAGATTTGTCATTGCTCTTCTCCCAAGGATTAAGCGTCTTCTGATTTTCTGACTGCAGTCAGCACCTGCAGTAATCTTCGCACCTAGAAATACAAAGTCTTTCACTGCTTCTACATTTTCTCCCTCTATTTGCCAGTTATCAATCAACCTGGTTGCCATAATCTTGGTTTGTTTGAGGTTCAGCTGCAAGCCAGCTTTTGCACTTTCTTCTTTCACCTTCATCATAAGGCTCCTCAGTTCCTCTTCGCTTTCAGCCATCAAAATGGTATCATCTGCATATCTGAGATTGTTAATGTTTCTTCCAGCGATTTTAACTCCAGCCTTGGATTCCTCAAGCCCAGCATGTTGCATGATGTATTCTGCATACAAGTTGAATAGGTAGGGTGAGAGGATACAGCCCTGCCATACTCCTTTCCCAATCTTAAACCAGTCCGTTGTTCCATGGTCTGTTGTTACTGTTGCTACTTGGTCGTTATACAGATTCTTCAGGAGGCAGAGAAGATGACTTGGTATCCCCATACTGCTAAGAACTTGCTACAGTTTGTTATGGTCCACACAGTCAAAGGCTTTAGAATAGTCAATAAAACAGAAATAGATGTTTTTCTGAAACTCCCTGGCTTTTTCCATTATCCAGCGGATATTGACAATTTGGTCCCTAGTTCCTCTGCCTTTTCTAAACCCAGCTTGTACATCTGGCAATTCTCACTCCATGAATTGCTGAGGTCTACCTTGCAGGATCTTGAGCATTACCTTACTGGCATGTGAAGTGAGTGCCACTGTTTGATAGTTTGAACATTCTTTAGTGTTTCCCTTTTTTGGTATGGGGATATAAGTTGATTTTTTCCAATCTGATGGCCATTCTTGTGTTTTCCAAATTTGCTGGCATATAGCATGCATTAACTTGACAGCATCATCTTGCAAGATTTTGAACAGTTCAGCTGGGATGCCGTCGTTTCCTGCTGCCTTGTTATTAGCAATGCTTCTTAAGGCCCATTCAACCTCACTCTTCAGGATGTCTGGCTCTAGCTCACTGACCACACCGTCAAAGCTATCCCCGATATTGTTATCCTTCCTATACAGGTCTTCTGCATATTCTTGCCACCTTTTCTTGATCTCTTCTTCTTCTGTTAGGTCCTTGCCATCTTTGTTTTTGATCATACCCATTTTTGCCTGGAATTTACCTCCGATGGTTCTAATTTTCTGGAAGAGGTCTCTTGTTGTCCTAACAGCCAGGAACCATGCTGAGACAAGGAATAGGTCTCTAGTGTTTTATTACTGCTAAATAACAGAGAATCCTAACAAACTGAAGAAGCGTGGGAAAACCCAGACATATAAACCCCAAAGACTAAGGCGGGCCCGATCTGTGTCTCTTTGAATGGCCACCCCATTCCTCAGTACTACGCATGCGCTTTACAGCCTGGATGGGAGCCCCCTGCTCGCCATCCTCACTCATGACACTTGTCCTTCCTATTCTATTGTCTTCTTCCACTTCCGTGCATTGCTTGTTTAAAAATAATTCCTTATCTCTTCTGGCTAACCTCTGGAATTTTGCATTTAATTGGGCATATCTCCCCCTATCACTGTTGCCTTTTGCTTTCCTTCTTTCTTGGGCTACTTCTGGTGTCTCAGCAGACAGCCATTTTGCCTTCTTGGTTTTCTCTTTCTTTGGGATGTATTTTGTTGCCGCCTCCTGAACAATGTTGTGAACTTCTGTCCAGAGTTCTTCCAGGACCCTATCTACTAAGTCCAGTCCCTTAAATCTATTCTTCACCTCCACTGCACATTCCTTAGGAATATTAGTGAGCTCATATCTAGCTGATCTGTGGGTCTTCCCTAATCTCTTTAGTCTGATCCTAAATTGTGCAAGAAGAAGTTCGTGATCGGAACTACAGTCAGCTCCAGGTCTTGTTTTTACCAACTGTATAGATGTCCGCCACCTTTGGCTGCAAAGGATGTAGTCAATCTGATTTCGGTGTTGTCCATCTGGTGAAGTCCATGTATAAACCCGTCTCTTAGGTTGTTGGAAGAGAGTGTTTGTTATGCAGAGTGAGTTGTCGTGGCAAAATTCTATCAGCCTATGTCCTGTTCGTTTTGTTCTCCCAGGCCATACTTACCTGTAATTCCAGGTGTCATTTGACTGCCCACCTTAGCATTCCAGTCTCCCGTGATGAAAATAACATCTCTTTTAGGCATGTTGTCCAATAGGTGCTGCAGATCCTCATAGAACTGCTCTACTTCAGCTTCTTCAGCATCTGTGGTTGGGGCGTATATTTGGATCACTGTGATGTTAGATGGCTTGCCCTGAATTTGAATTGAGATCATTCTATCGTTTTTTGGATTGTATCCAAGCACTGCTTTAGCCACTTGACTATTAATTATGAAGGCTACTCCATTTCTTCTGTGGTCCTCTTGTCCACAGTAGTAGATCTTGTGTTCATTTGATGTGAAGTGGCCCATTCCAGTCCATTTCAGTTCACTGATGCCCAAAATGTCTATCTTTAATCTTGACAGCTCATCAATAACTACATCCAATTTGCCCTGGCTCATAGATCTGACATTCCAGGTTCCAATGGTGTGTTGATCCTTAGAACATCGGATTCGCCGTTCACCACCAGCACCGCCGGCCGCTAGCCGTCCTTTCGGCTTTGAGCTAGCTGCGTCATCATGTCTGGGGCTAGTTGAACTCATCCTCTGTTCCTCCCCAGTAGCATTTTGACCATCTTCTGACCTGGGGGTCTCATCTTCTGATGGTATACCAACATATCTCTGGTTGTACTGATCCATTTAGTTTTCGTGGCCAGAATACTGGGGTGTGTTGCCATTACCTTCCCCAGGGATCGCATTTAGTCTGACCTCTCTGTCATGACCTTCCTGTCTTGGGTGGCCCTTCATGGTTTAGCTCATGGCATCATTGAGGTGCTCAAGCTCCAGCACCACAATAAGGTAATGATCCTTTGCTGAAGATTTGTCTCCTAACAATGAGTAATAGGAAATTTGTTGGATATACTGTTAGCTTGGTCTAATATTTTAATTAGGTCAGGAAATGGTGATTTGGTTGATGCTGTGCTTTATTTATTTATTTATTTATTTATTTTATTTACTAACATTATCCAGAATCAGTTGATTGGGACAGTACAAAAATGTTATTAAATAAATAAATAAATAAATAAATGTTAATCTCGCCCTTTGCCAAGCCAACAACTTTCCAGATCTATGGAATGACAATTACCTTCATCCCATGCCAACTAGTAAAATCCCAGCTTGTGTGTAAATCTGTAGCCACAGCAGGCCACCCAGAGACATTGAGAGTCAGGTGGCATCCAAGATGATGATGATGATGATGATGATCCTCCAGACTGATCTCTTATCGTAGCAGTGCAAAATGTGCAGGTCAAAGGCTGCATGAATTCCATCAAGATCCCTTTTGTAGCCCCAGAGCTCCCTCTAGAGTAGGTAATATTTACAAAGAGCTACTTTTGGAGGGGGGTAAAGCAACAAATCTGTAACCCTTAAAGCCCCCAGCACCTCCACTCCCCCATGAGTTTGGCCGTGCCTACTTTTGGAGTGTGGCCTTCAATATCCCCAGAAATTCTGATGGAGACCTTGAACCAGCAGAAGTTGTAACTAAGGTTTTGATGAACTTGCTCCCAGCCATCATCTTTAATGATTTGTACAATATTCAGTTTAGGACACATACAGACACAAACCCCTCCCTTAGTTTCCTTACCTAATAATGATGGAAACAAACTGATTCTGAAAGGTAGTGATAAGCATATCTGAATGATCAGTACTGGGGAAATGAGTTTGCTTATCTTCCCAGATGGAGAAGGTAAGCTTAAATTGATTAACTGATGCTAGTGACATGCTTTAGGTAAAGGTAAAGGTTTCCCTTGACATAAAGTCCAGTCGAATCCGACTCTAGGGGGCGGTGCTCATCTCCGTTTCTAAGCCTTGGAGCCAGCGTTGTCATAGACACTTCCGGGTCATGTGGCCAGCATGACGACTCGGAACGCCGTTACCTTCCCGCCGAAGCGGTACCTATTGATCTACTCACATTTGCATGTTTTCGAACTGCTAGGTGAGCAGGAGCTGGGATTAACAACGGGAGCTCACCCCGCCGCGCGGTTTCGAACCGCCGACCTTCCGATCGACAGCTCAGCGGTTTAACCCGCAGCGCCACCGCGTCCCTATTAGTGACATGCTTTAATTGTCAATAAAATTTTGATGGATCACTGCTGCAGGAGAACCTGAGACCGTGAGTTATAAAACAGCACAGGTCCAGGGAAAACAAACCCAGGTACTGTCTGGATCATCATCTGCAATTGTCTATAACGTGATTCAGATATTGAGTCCGCAGTAAAAGAGAAGCAAAATAAGCAAATGGTGTATTTCATGCTAACAGATCCATCCTCTATTGATGATAGTCAATTCTGAAAATCAGAATTGTTTAAGTGACTGCATGAATTAAATTTGTCTCAAATTTTAAAAAGCCAGTAGGTATTTCTGGTACACAGGACTTTTCACAAGGACTTTCCCCAGAGAACCATTTGTCTTCCTAGGGATGACAGTAATGGGACAGCAAGAAACAATGCAGTTGTTTCTAGAAAAGCAAAATAATGTGAATAGTTGAACAGTGAAACAAGTCATTGCAATTTACATTTATGTTGATTTGGAAACTCGTAAACTACTGGGGATAGGGGAAGAGGCCTTCCAAATAATTGTTTTACTGTGCCACATTTGCACAAAAGTTATGATATCTTGATCATACCAGTATCATCCACAAAGTCCTTTCCCTAGGCCTTTGCAGAGAGCTTGATTTTTCACATCATTTCACAGGCTTCTCCATGCCTGGAGTTTGATCTTTATAGGACATCCTTATACTGGAGTGTTTTCCATGCCTCTCCAAGATTCCCCATACCTTTGGAAATCCTTGTTATTTCAGTTCTGCCCTGTAAGGAATTCAGTCAAGTGTTCAGTGGATTCCTTTTCTCTCAGCTCCCACATTCAGGGACTAGCTTTGAAATACCTGTCTGAGCCTGAAGACATCTGTTTACAATCTGTGCTCCCAAACCCTCATTCCATCATACATCCTTCCCACCTCCTACCCAGCTAGCTTTCAAAGGCTTCTGTTTGCAATCTTGGCAAACATTGTGATGTTCCTGCTCATTGAACTGAGCAGAACATAGTAATATGTCAGAATCACTGTGAAGTTTCAGATGTATTGATGTTCATTGGAATGCTCGTTACATTGCAAATGCAAAGTTTAGATAACAGCTTGAGACAGTTTTCTGGAAAGGCTGTCTGTGTATCCTGGGTTCTGGAAGATTTCCTTACGATGCAAATATGGTATAATTAGTATTAGAAAACCCAACTGGAGTAAGTAATTGTTGGCATTTGATTGTCTTTGCAAGGACCAAGCCATTAAGTTACTATGGTAACAAATCACTCTGGCAGAGTCAGAAGGTCACACTTAAGTATCCTTAGTTTTGTGTGTGAAAAGATGACCAAATTAGGTAAAGCTTTTAATTGCCCTGGAGAGGTATTTGCCTGGGCTTGTTAGTTTCGGTTTCCTTTCTGTCTGCCTTCCTCCCAGTCCTCTCTGAGCGTGTGTGAATGCACAAGCTTGTAAAATATGTTTTTGTGCTTTCTGTAAATACATTTATTTTTATAGAAATGCCTGGTGTGTGATTTTTCTGATCTCTCAGGCCAAACATTTTCCAGCACTCTGCCACAGTAATGAACTAATGAATTACACGTGTTAGATTTATTAACACAGCCACCACACAAAGGGGAGAAGGGGGGAGAATATTTAATTATTAAAAACACAGTATAAAACAGAATTAAGATAAAAAATATATTGTAATACATTATTTCAAATACAACATACCATTAAAATCACCAAAAAGAAATGTGCAAAGAAATATAATCAAAGCTGCTCATCTAAATGTATCAGCTTCTATAGCAATTTCTCACAGAAGCAATCCTATTTTGCCTGAAAATTTATGTAATTTGTGCATTTCAGGAGAAACTCCTTAGGCTAAAATTTACTATCACAAACTGAGGGGGGCTTTGCTTAGGAGATGCTGCTTTTTAGCTATGCAGGGAAAAACCTCTCTAAAGAATTAAGACTTGCTTCCACATTGTTAGTTTTTAAATGTTGGTAAAGATACTGCTTCAGATGGAGGTGGGTGCTTGTGAATCCTAGCTAGATTATTTTTATGGTTTTGATTTTCTATGAATTTACTGCTTTCTTACCATAGATCCAAAAGGAAGTCACAGGGAAAGTGTGAGATATTTTAAATTTTCAAAGGAAAAATAGCAATACTCGATATCTGTCAGACATTGTTACCAGTTCAAGGTAGTTCACAGTTTTGGCTTAGGGGCACTGTGAAAAAATTACTTAGACATGAACTAAACTGAACTGAGAAAGTCTGGGAACCTCTGCCATAGGAATTTTATTGTATGGCTTTCTACATAGCTGTAACTGCTAAGGGTCTTGCCGATTGCAGTAGGTATAAATTGGATAAAATACATAAACAAAATAAATATAATCAATTGAGGAGATCTACAGACTGAAGTCTTGAGATTAATTCATTATTATTATTATTATTATTAATTAATTAATGCTACCAATAGGAAATGGAAAGCAGACATAAACTTCTGGTCCATCTTGTCCAGCACTTTTATTTATTTAATCTATTGATTTATTGGGTTTATTTATCCAGTTGATTGGTTCATTTAATGGAGTTATATGGCCACCCAATTCTCAAACTGTGATTCTCAGTGGCTAACATAGGATTAAAAACTAATATAATTGCAGCTAGAATAAAAACAACAGAAAAACATGATGTAGTAAAGGCCAACCTATAATTATTCAGTAACCATTATTACAAACAAGCTCATCTGCCACCCCGCCCCAATGCCAGGGGAGGCAGGAGGGCTGGTGGTATCTAAGCCTCAAAGGGCGGGAGCTGCAATGTGTGTTTCATCACATGCTTCCCTTTGGCCCTCTTGTGAATGCCTATGGGTTGGCCATTGCCTTCTTCTGGGCTATTTTTCCTGCCTCTCGGTCTAGCCTATAAGTCTGAGATTTCCAATACAAATACTAACCAGGGCAAACCCTGGGGATTAGGTTTTCAAGATCAGCCAGTCAAGAATTAGACTGCAGCAGTTATAGAATCCTAGGTGGATCAAGCCAAGTTCTCTCATTTATCCTTCACCTGGTAAAGTCATCATGAGGCAACATTCACTTGTCCTTTTGTCATAATTGGTTCTTCTTCTTAAGCATATCCCCATCAGTTATGATCTGAAATGTATCATCTTCTAAAGAATTATTTGGCAGGCAATGGCAAATATCCTATCTTGCTGTCTGGAATCATTCAAAAAGAAGTCTAATTCCTGCTAAGATGTCTGGCTGAAATCTCTTTATGGTGATTTCATTCTAGTCAAAGGTATGGAAAACTCTAACCAGGTGCATATACTGTGCTTAGGGGATGGCTTACATTTTTGGGGTGGGGGGGAGAATAAGTGTGACAAGAAGAAACTAAACACACTTATTATTGTCTACAATAGTGTTTCTTAACCTTAGCAACTTTAAGATGTGTGGACTTCAACTCTCAGAATTGCCCAGCCAGCCTTGCTGGCTGGAGAATTCTGGGAGTTGAATTCCATACATCTTAAAGTTGCCAAGGTTGAGAAACACTGGTCTACAGATATAGTTCTACTTTAAAAAAATGTAGAGCTGCATAGGGGTCTGGAGCCAACTTTTCTTTCCTCTCTCCCAAACACCCATGCATGTGTTTCCCTCTCTTTCACTCATTCTAGGTTAGGCCAGGTTCTCAAACAAATAATCAAACAACCCAACCCCATCCCTCATTCTGGAAGAATGCAACTCCCATCCATCCTGCTAAGAAAACTACATGGAGGCATCTATAAAATCACCAGGAGTTCAGCATGAAGGAGACTTTTTAGGTCTTCCCTTCTCTCTCTAGCTACTCATCCTCCTTGGATAAGCCTCCAAGTAGCAATCACACTTTAAAACTAGATTCCATTTGCAAGAATGAACACTTTTTAAAAGCCTAATTGCCATACAAGCATCCAGCAGGGTCCACAGGGAGGGAGGAAGGGTCACAAAAGTTAAGATGGAGGCCACATCCATGCCATCAAAATCCTGCCCCTTTTTATGTGTATTACAATGCACATAAATACAGTGGTGAGGCTTTGATCACATGGTTGTGGCCACCATTCTGGCTAGACCCCTCTGTGAACACATCTGCAAGGGGCTAAATTGTTGAAATGTAGCAGTAGATGAGAAATGGACATTACCCTTTCTCACCCCAATGAGAAGGTACCAATGGAAGCTTTTATAAAAAATCCTAATTGTAGTGTATGTAGGGGACAAGAAAGAGTGCCAGATTCAGCTGACTAGTCAGAGGTTTCTCATCCCTTATATCAGGAGCAGACAGCTTGATGAATTTGAACTTTAATTTCATACGTCTTAATAAGTCTAACCAACAATCAGGGATGATCGAAGTTTCAGTCCAAAACGTCTGGAGGGACCAAACTGCCTACTTCCTTCTTGTTGGATTTTCTATGTAATATCTGCATACTCTATTGCTAATCAACATGTATTCCTTAATCAGAAATCTGACAGGGAGCATGTATCTGCCATATTGATTTTTTAATGAATTTCCCCTGAGTTTACTAGATGAGCGGAAGATTAATGCAGTGAATTATATTATCTTCATGTCATATTCATTTGGACATGAAGCCATTAGTGGACAGCTAGGACCACTGAATGGAGCAGAGCTTAACACAGCAAAATATGTGCACAGAAAAAGAATATTATCTAAATAGCATTAATGAGCACATTAGAGAAATATAGGTTATTGATCTTACACACTTAGCCCACCCAAGCATAAATAATTACACACTTAGACAAAGTGTGACGAACCTGACTCCATTACTGCACAGCTAGATTGCACGTCTCTCACGTAGCCTCAGAATGCTGTATATTCCCTTATAAGGGCATGACTTGTATTTCCCTATTCTCTTTGTACTCACTCCCCCACCCTGATAGAACTGCTGAATAAAAGGAGGTGGGGGCGTGGCACGCAGGAGGCAGTACCAGCATCCTCCTGAGATGTAGCGTCTCTCATCACAAAAGAATCCTGTACCTACCGTTGTTTTTTCGACCTCACCCTTGCGAGGGAATCGTTGGCTCATTCCCCCCCCAGGGAATCCCATAGACCGAAGGGCGAAGGACTGGTCGCGTCCGCGACGCGACAACTGGGGGCTCGTCTGGGATCCCTTCGGTCTCACGGTGTGATCTCTGTCTAGAGGTGCACTGCCTTCACTCTCGTTACTACGCACCTGGAAAAGGCTCTGCAATCGTAAGTAATGGGCTCCCCACTCTCCAAAGTTTCGTCAGTTCATAGGGACGAACTTTATGATTTAGTGAAGAAGGCTAACTCTTGTCAAAAGGCTAACGGTACGACCATCTTTCCCATTTCAAAAAAATCGGTGACTCAACTCCTACTGTACATGGAGAGACACTGCCCTGTCTATCCTTCAGAGGGGTCGCTCAAAACATCCACTTGGGAAAGGATAGGAAAATATTTTCATGATACCCCACGAGCACCCGTGCCTATTCTGACTGCCTGGAAGGCTGTCATGGCGGCCATCAACACTCTTTACCCTCCCCCGTCTTCCCCGGAGACTTGCCCTTCTCCTCCCGACCCAAAAACCCCACCCCCTCTTGCCGCCCATCTCGATGCTGTCTCACCACCACCCCCTCCATACCCAGCCGTTCCTCCTCCCCCTTCAGCTCCAACCCCCGACTCCCCTCAACACCACCCCCTCGGAGGCGCCATCACTGAACTCCTCTCCTCCCCCCTCTCATTGGAAATGGAGAGTCCCTCTGCCTTTCCCATGACCATCGGCCTAGGGGCGGCGGGAGGAAATTTGTATAACAATATTGAACTTAAGGTTTTGAAACAAATCAAAGATGCTGTAACCACCTACGGCTTGCACTCTCCTTTTACTAGGGGAGTTTTAGACTCTTTAGTTACTGCTAACACTATGTTATTGTATGATTGGAAAATGCTTTTTTCTATGCTTATGACCCCGGCGCAATACGTTGTGTGGCAATCTGAATACGACAAAGGGGTGGAAGTAGAAATTAGAAGAGGTCTTCCCGCAGGGGTGACCGCAGATCAATTATTAGGAAAGGGACAATTCGCAACCTTAGTCCAGCAACAGAACTCCCCCCGTCGTAGTTTTGCTATCATTCACATGTGCGCCATGAATGCTCTCAAAAGAGTGGATGATTCCGACTCTCAATCCACCCAAACGTTTCTGAAAATTATGCAAGAACCAAATGAACCATATGCTTCCTTCATAAGTCGCCTTCAGATTGCTTTAGACCGACAAATTGATAATGCCACGGCTAAACAAGAGCTGCTAATGAAACTTGCTTTCTCTAACGCTAATCATGACTGCCAGACCATTCTGCAACCCGCAGTCAATCAACCGGGTGTAAAACTTGCAGACTTCCTGCAACTTTGTAGAATCGTTGGTACCACCTCTCATAAAGTGAGCGCTCTCGCTGCCGCCATTACCACCTCGCTGCCTTCTACTAACCCCTCCCCTCAGCTCCATTCCCCGGAAGCCCTCGCAGTCACTCGTCATGGAAATTGCTTCAATTGTGGGAAGCCGGGCCACTTTAAGAATCAATGCCGTGCACCCGGGGGAGGTGGGGCGCCCCCTTCCACTCAAAGGGGGCCGCCCCCCCCCTCCAAACCTAAAACTCCTTGTCCCAGGTGCCGCAAAGGCTACCATTGGGCCTCGCAATGTCGCAACAACTCCTCCCCTCACCAGCCTTCGGAAAACTAGATCGGGGGTTGTCAGCTAACCCCGCCCCAAAGGCTGAATTACCCATCACCAGCTTCCCTGTGGAGTTGGCAGAGGATCTTTTGTATGACGATCCGGGGGCTGTCCTTTCCCTTCCTCTCGTTGTCACGCTGAATAAACCCCTTCCTCCTCTTACCCCTGCTTTGCTCATTCCCAACTCCTCGCTCATGCTTGAGGGAATGGTTGCTGCTCCCTATTTGTATGACTCGTCAGATCTGACACGAATTGCTCTGGCAGGAGTGGGAGATAGGTGCTTTTCCTTAGATAAAGGAACAGTTGTCGCCACGCTCATACTTCTCCCTTCTCCTGATACGCCATCATTGTTTGCCTTGCAGCAACCAGTCCAAACCTCTAAACCCACCCTCCTTGTCACACTAAATGGTCGCTCTTTCGAAGGCTTGATTGACACCGGCGCCGACGTCTCTGTCATTCGTTCCGCTGAATGGCCCTCCTCCTGGCCTCTCGCCGAAGCCTCCTCGGTGCAAGGAGTAGGTGGAGCACAGGCCGCTAAGGTCAGCTCTTATTGGCTTTCTGCTGCGACTGCTCATTCTAATATTACAGCTTATCTAAAGCCTTATATCTTGCCTTTGCACTGCAACCTATGGGGCCGTGACTTGCTTTCACAGTTCCACGCTTTTATTCAACTTCCCTAATGGCTTTGCAGGACCCTTTAGGGTCTCTCTCTCTCTCTCTCAAAACCTCTGTGCCGGTATGGGTTGATCAATGGCCACTCACCAAAGAGAAACTGGACGCCTTACATATCCTGGTCCAGCAGCAGTTAATTGAAGGCCATATCGAAACCTCCACCAGCCCATACAATACTCCGGTATTTGTCATCAAAAAGAAGTCTGGCAAATGGCGCCTCCTACAGGATCTTAGGGCTATCAACACCATCCTTCAGCCCATGGGACCTTTGCAGTGTGGACTTCCCAACCCCAACTTGATTCCGGAAGGGCACGACCTCATTGTAATAGACCTCAAGGATTGTTTTTTTTCCATACCTTTGGCACAAAAGGACAGAATTATTTTCGCATTTACGGTACCGGAGCTCAACAATTCAAAGCCTACTGCTCGGTACCAGTGGAAGGTCCTCCCACAAGGCATGTTGAACTCACCCACAATGTGCCAATTTTTTGTTGATAAAGCATTGCAACCCTATAGATCCCAATTTCCGCATTTTCTTGTGTATCATTATATGGATGACATTTTAGTCGCTGCTGAGGGCCCGAAAGGGACAGTTCAAAAAACTTTTCCTACTCTTTTAGCCACCCTAGCAACGGCAGGGTTGCACATTGCACCAGAAAAGGTCCAGTCTCGTTACCCAATGCAATATCTAGGCCACAAAGTTTTAGCCTCCACGGCTGCCCCACTTCTACCTATGCTCACGCTTCCCCAGCCGACCACCTTGGTCCAATTACAACAATGTCTGGGGGTCATTAACTGGGCCCGCGCATACCTCGCTTTAACTACACCCATGTTATCACCTTTATTCCAAGCGTTAGTGGGTTTGACAAATCCAGCTGACAAGGTGTACCTTACAGAACAACAATTGCATGCCCTACAACAGGTTAATGCCGCCCTTACGACCCAATGGGTGGACCGTGCGCTCACTGACAAACCACCCTCTCTTGCCATTCTTTCAACACATCAATTACTGACTGCCATCATTGTCCAAACGTCTGATAAAAAACATCTACATATTTTAGAATGGCTACACTTGCCACACACACCTAAGACATCCATCATCACCAGAGCAGCACAAATGGCCTCTCTTGTTGAGAAAGGCCGGAAGAGGATTAGAGCCCTAATGGGACTGGATGTTTCCACCCTGTACATTCCCCTTAAGGTTACTCAATGGGAATCCCTCCTACAAAACTCCACTGCATTGCAGGATGCCTTGGAGGACTGGTGTGGCCAGGTGTCATGCCATCTTCCCCCTGATCCTCGATTGCAACTGTTGCGAACAGTACCCTTCACACTAACCTCGCCGTTCGTTCAGCAGCCACTCAAGGAAGCCCTCACTGTTTTTACAGACGGCTCCAAAACCATAGGGGCTTGCATATGGCAAAATAATCGCAAATGGCAAAAACGCCTAACAGCCCCACAAGCATCCGCCCAACAGGCTGAGTTAGCCGCTTTTCTGTTAGCCTTGTCTCTTTTCCCAGAACAGCCTTTGAATGTTATATTAGATAGTATGTATGTCACTCAAATGGCTGTGGCCATGTTTGATGCATATATTTCCCCTGTTACCCCCCCCTCTCTCATGACGCTTTTTTTGCAGCTTCAAACTTTCCTGAAGGACAGAACATCCCCTTTGTTTGTAGCGCATATTAGAAGCCACCAACAGCTACCCGGTTTCCTGTCCGAAGGCAACCACATGGCAGATGAGGCTTGCAAAATTATGGCCTCTTCCCCTCTTCCTCCGCAGCTTTTAGCAGGGGACAGCCATGCTTATTTCCACCAAAATAGAAAGGCCTTGGTGCGCCAATTTGGCATTACATATCAAGAAGCTACCGCCATTCTTCAACAATGTCCAACCTGCAGTTTGCAGGCAAAGTGCATCCCTGAGGGAGTTAATCCCAGGGGTGTCCAAGCTTGTGACACATGGCAGATGGATGTCACTCATTATCCCTCTTTTGCACCTTGGAAGTACATCCATGTATCTGTGGATACTTATTCGGGATTCATCCTGGCAACTTTGCAAAGAGGAGAAGCCACGAAAAACGTAATCAATCATTGTATTCGCACTTTCGTCACATCGGGATGTCCCAAAACTTTGAAAACTGACAATGGCCCTGCTTACGTCAGCACTCCCTTTGCTGAGTTTTGCCGTAAGTGGTCCATTACCCACAGATTCGGTATACCATTCAACAGCCAAGGTCAGGCTATTGTGGAAAGGGCTAACCAGACCCTAAAGAATGCCCTTGATCGGCAAACGGGGAAAAAGGCCTTAGGCCCCCCGAGCCTCCCGATGTTACAAAATCTCCTTAATCTCACCTTGTTTACCTTAAATTTCCTTAATCTTACCGGTACCCCCTCTGCTACGGCCGCATCTCGACACTTCTCTAAGCCAGTAGTTCCCTCTTCCCGTCCCCTTGTTTATTTTAGGCAACTGCCCAGCCCTGAGTGGAAAGGCCCTGCGCAACTCATCACCTGGGGAAAAGGCTACGCTGCTGTGCAACTTCCTGATCGAGTGCTCTGGGTTCCTGCTCGCTGTATCCGGCCATATCATGGGCAGCCTCCTGACAAGCACATCCTTGATCCTCCTTCTCTGTTATCTCTCTTCCATCTCTGCTCCCCTCACAACGAACCCTAAAACAACCTCTCTCATTCGAACCCATCGTTTACGCTACCCTGCCACCATCGGCCGCAGCTCAGCATCCAACGCCATGGAATGTCTTCAACGCTCTCCCATCAAAAGAAAAGGCACCTTCTGGCGCTGGTTCCGCAACAACACCCTTCTTCAAGATGGCGATTCCTATTCCATCACTTATCACTTTCGCCAAACTACCCTTGCTATCACCAACGTACAGTTGACCGATCTAGGACAATATCACTGTGAAATAACAAAATTAATTAAGGGGTTCGCCACCTCATCTCGCCTTACGCTCACCTTGTTTCAACTCTCCCTTCCTGAGCCCGCCCGTTGGCAGGGACGACGCCTGTTGGCATCCGACGCCCAGGAATCGCATCGCCCTTACAGTATCACCTGGACAATCCGCGATGCCTTGGGTCAGGCCCTAAATACCTCCTCCTGTTATAGCCCAATTATATCTTGTTTCCCTAACCTGTATTTTGACTTTGCAGAAATGCTTCTAGGAGTGACAGCCTATAGGAGGCTGGACGGCACCCCAGAGCCCAGCCACTCCGCCGTTAAAAGCTATCCCCTGTACGTGTGCCCAGGACATGACACCAGCCCTGATCACGTGCACAACTGCGGAGGCTTAGCAGATTATTTTTGCAAGTCCTGGTCCTGCGTTTCCACCGGCTACATCGACTGGACCCCTCCATATAAGACTGATTACATCACTCTCACTCGGTTGAGAAAGGACATTAGGTGCACCGCAACCAGAAAGGGTGCGGCAGGACAGGGGGGTTGGAATAGATGTAATCCGGTTATTGTACAATTCACTGCTGCAGGAAAAGCTCAGGGGAATGCCTGGGACTCAGGTGTAAAATGGGGAGGTCGTGTGTATGGCACATGGCCCGGGTTTCATTATGGCAACATATTCTACATTCAACGACAGGTCACTCTCCCTCAGTCCCCACCTGTTGGGCCCAATGCCGACGACATTCACTCCACCTTTCTTAAACCCCTCAACAAACAAAAAAAACCCCTTGTCTCTCTTCTTAACTCCTCCTTTTCCCTTGTTCACACCACTTCTAACACATCTCGATGTTGGCTTTGTTTGTCTTCCTCTCCACCATTCTATGAAGCAGTCGGTTCTCCTGACCCTATCCGAAACTCTACCTCAGCCTCCTCCTGCCGCTGGCAAAACACCACGTTGACTATCACCTCTATAATAGGGCAGGGCTGCTGCCTTGGCCGTGTTCCTGCTAACTATACTCAATATTGCCTTAATTCTTCTCATGATCACTGTGCCCTCTATCTTCCAAAAAATCGCTTGAACATCAACGGTTACACCGGCCATGGTGGCTACGGTGTACTCTACACTACCTCTGATAATATCTCTGCCCGATTGACAGGGCAATGCTTTATCCCTGGGAACAACTCTGTTTGGGCATGTTCTTCTGGCCTCACCGCATGTGTATATGGTGATACTTTGTTACGAACTAACGCCTTTTGTATTCAGGTGCTCCTACTCCCCAAAATCTCCATCTATTCCCCTGACGAACTTATCTCCATCCTAGAGCCCCCTCATTACCCCCTCAAAGCTAAGCGCGAAGTAGTGACTGCTGTAACTTTATCAGTCCTACTGGGCTTAGGTGCGGCCGGAGCCGCCACCGGTGTGTCAGCCCTTGTTGTCAATGATCAGAACCTGCGTCACCTTAGTGCTATCATTGACACTGACCTTCGCGCCATCGAACAATCTATTGTGGCGCTACAAGATTCCCTTACCTCTCTATCCGAAGTGGTTTTGCAAAATCGTAGGGGTCTCGACCTTCTGTTCCTCAAACAAGGGGGACTGTGTGTTGCTCTAAAGGAAGACTGCTGTTTTTATGCCGACAACTCAGGAGTAGTATTGGACTCTATGAAAGAGCTCGATTCCCGTTTAAAAACAAGGGAATTGGAGCGCCAACAATCCATGTCATGGTATCAAAATATGTTTAGCATTTCTCCGTGGCTAACCACACTGCTGTCCACTCTGCTGGGGCCCCTCCTTTTACTGATTCTCGTATGCACCATAGGCCCCTGTGTGCTGGGTCGCGTTCTCCGCTTCTTAAAGCAGAGACTTCATACATTGGACTCAGAGGTATCCGAGACAAAGCTTGCTGTTCAACACCTGGTCACTGCTGTAGGTATGGAGAAAACACCACTCTTGGGATGGTCCTCTGATAGTGAATCGGAAATGGACAAGGACCCCCAGTCACACTACCCCCCGGAAGAGGACGCTGGGATGGGTCTCCTTGGACTGAAGAGTCCCTGGCTCCCCGACTCAGACCCTCTGAGGGGAGGACAAATTAAATAAAAAAGGTAGAAATGTGACGAACCTGACTCCATTACTGCACAGCTAGATTGCACGTCTCTCACGTAGCCTCAGAATGCTGTATATTCCCTTATAAGGGCATGACTTGTATTTCCCTATTCTCTTTGTACTCACTCCCCCGCCCTGATAGAACTGCTGAATAAAAGGAGGTGGGGGCGTGGCACGCAGGAGGCAGTACCAGCATCCTCCTGAGATGTAGCGTCTCTCATCACAAAAGAATCCTGTACCTACCGTTGTTTTTTCGACCTCACCCTTGCGAGGGAATCGTTGGCTCATTCCCCCCCCAGGGAATCCCATAGACCGAAGGGCGAAGGACTGGTCGCGTCCGCGACGCGACAACAAAGTAGGTCCAAAAGTAAGTAAAAGAATACCTTATTTATTTGGTCCAGTTACATCATTCAGGAAAAGATGATTCTTGTTCTTCTTCTGTCCCTAAACTTAATTGACCCTCAGCCCTCATTGCTGCTGAAGGCTGCATGGAGAAAGGGGGAACCTCCTGAATTCTAGGCCCACCACATGGTCCAAGAGAGATGGAAGAGCTAGAGCCTCATGCTTCTTCCCAGATGGTGAAGAAGGAGGAAGTGAGATAAGGAATGTGGGAGGGGAAAGAAACAGCTTCCTCCAGAAGCACATAGAGAATTTGCATCCTAGAGCGAACTCATCCACATGCTAATGAGGCATGCTGATTTTCTGGGACCTCCAACAGGATAGTTCATCAGTGATAAAGGCTGGAAACTAAAATAGGTAAAGTCTTTTGTACTGTATAGTACATGGCACAGTGGAGGCACCTTGTGGGATATGCCTATGAAATGGAGGTGTGTCTTAGGTGAGGTTGTATGCCCACTCCCCAAAGAATTTGCTGCACAATTTGGGCTATTCAGAACTGGAGAAACTATGAAATGTCTTGGTGGGGCATTCTCTAGTGACAACCCAGCTGGGTTACTGCAGCTTATCCACTGGGATCCTGTTATAGGAAATCATTGCTTTTTTTATAAAAAGTACTAGTAGCAAATGAGAAAGGAACATCTACATATTTTCATTTCACAGCAGATTGGAAGGCTTCACTGACAAATGATGGTATGCTTATTCCATCTTTACCCAGGAAGGTGAGGACAGCATTTATCTGGGTTGGGTTATTTTGGAAGAAAGTGCCTATGACATTTTATAACATCTGGGTTTTCTATGAACATATCTTCTTAAATGGCATTGCCAATTAAATAGAAGGGGAAAGAGGCTTTCACACTTGGTTTTTCATTCAGGAAATCTCAGAGTGGCCTTGTATCAGAAGCAATTGTCTTATAATTAGCTCTCATCAGAGTCTGCTTTAGGCTAAGGCCAAGTAGGCACTGGTCTAGGGTGCCAAAGCTTAGGGGGGCACCAATGCTGCTCTTTCTTCCAAATCATTCTAAAACTGCAAGTCTTCACATTGGCAGGAGGTGGCACCATCGGTCAACGTGGCCTAGGGGTGCCATATACCCTTGAGCCAGCACAGGCTCCCATTAGATATGAGTCATGTGCTAGCAAAATAATGCTTAGGATCATCCAGTGCAGATTAGATGGAAAGGGAAATGCCAGATGTTCAAGCTGGTTTTAGAAAAGGTTGAGGAACAAGAGACATTATTGCTGATGCATGCTGGATGGCAAAGAATAGCAGGAAATAAATAAGTGCTTCATTAACTACAGAAAAGCCTTCAATTGGGCTGACCATATCAAACTGAAGGTCCTTAGGAAAACGGGAATCTCAGAATGGTATGAATTATGAGCTATAACATGAAAAACAGTTTGCCTACACACTCAGGTATTTTTTTTACAAAAGAACACTGTGAAGTATGTAACAGCTGTTGGTATTCACTAAACAGAAGAGAAGGCAGCACCTCTCATTTCCTAGAAAGGAAACAACAACAACAACAACAACAAGAGCTACTGATGCTTTCATTGCCACCATCAGCAAGTATCCATTATTCCTTAAAAAAATTCAAGGCAGGTACACATAAGGAAAAACAGAGTTTTCAAAAGGCAGCAAGATCATACCAAAAGAGCAGATTTATCTGAAACAATAAAGGAAATGCAGGACAGATGAGGCCAGCAGGCTCAGAGTGCGCTGGCAGGGGAGGGAATTCATTTGTGTCTGATGACAATGACAAGAATGAAAAGGTTTCTTGTCCTCCTGCCTGAGGCATCAGGGATGGAAACGACATTTGCTGAGATACTGTACTGCAAATGCCAGACTCCTAGAAGGGCAGACTCGTCCAGGCTGCTGTGTTCTGCAGATGGGGAACTCATACCACATCGCAATGAAATGCGAATAGGTGATGCACTTGTAAAATTAAAGATGCTTCCAGATAGCGAGACAAAAGGCCTTCTGCAGCAATTCCTTCTCTCTTTCCTCATGGGATTTTGGATGGCAAGTGGTGGGAAGACAATGAGAAGGATCTAGATGGAGGTCAATATCCTTTGGCTCTCTTCTGAAATTATGCGAACGTGGCACAGTGGAGGCACCTTGTGGGATATGCCTATGAAATGGAGGTGTGTCTTAGGTGAGATTGCATGCCCACTCCCCAAAGAATTTGCTGCACAATTTGGGGTATTCAGGACTGGAGAAACCATGAAATGTCTTGGTGGGGCATTCTCTAGTGACAACCCAGCTGGGTTACTGCAGTTTATCCACTGGGATCCTGTTATAGGAAATCGTTGCTTTTTTTATAAAAAGAGAGGGAGAAAAGGACAGAGATTATTCATTTCATTCATGTTCTGCCTTTCTTCCAGGGTCTAAGGGCAATCTCTCATCCAGTGTTTTCCCATAGCAACAATCCTATTAGGTAAGTTGGCTAAGAGAAAGTGACTGGTCCCAAGTCACCCAGTCAGCTTCCACGGCTGAGGCAGAATTTGAACCTGGGTCTCCCTCGTCCTGATCCAATACCTTAACCACTGTGCTATACTGGTGTTCACACCTATATGTTTCAAATATGCAATGACCAGATATCCTATTAGCCACACTTAACTTTTATCTGATGAGGTAGGAGAAAAATGGCATAAAGCAAACCAGTGCAAGTATTTCAGCCATGCTTTCTACACAGCTGAGTCCAAAGGTAAAACATGCATAAACCATTTAATTCAAGGAAGACATGGTTGATTATCTGGATAACATATAAATAAGAACTGAATCCTTATGGACTTATTTGAATTCATTTATTTGATTTATTTGGAGGCACTACATTTTCTTAGAAATGGTTTACATCCTAATAAATATTTTCTTATTTGAGAAAGAAAAAGGTGTCCAGATTTCCCTACGCCTGTGTGTTCTGGTGGCATTAGAGCTACTGTTCTGTGAGATAACACTTTTCTGCAATGTTTTCACACCCTCTAGTGGTTTGCTACAGAGCTCCATTGCTGCACGTTGCTGACCGTGTGGAAGAATTATGAATGAAACTGGAGGCACCAAAAGGAGAGGAAGTCGGTGACTAGTTCTCAGGTCCTTATGATATTAGATCAGTTTCTGTTCTGTTCTGTTCTCACTCAAATCTGAGAGTGCCCCCAGCTTGTTACTCAGGAGTCAAGTGTGGTCCTTAGCCTAAAGAAGCTGTGCACTCCTGTCTCTGGTGGGATATGAGGGAATAAACAGAGGAGAAGAGAGAATTGCTTGGGGTATCAGACACTCTAAGGTGATTCAGCTTACCAGTGCTTGGTCTCATCTTCTCAAAGGCAGAGTTCTGCTAGTGTGGTTAAGGCCAAACAAAAGCCATTACACCAATCCAACATATATAAAGTATAAGGATGGCCATTCAGTAGTTAAGAGATACAGAAAACTCTAATTCTTTGCTCCTGTCTAGAGCAGTGTTTCTCAACTTTGGCAACTTTAGCTCCCAGAATTCCCCAGCCACAGTCCACACATCTTAAAGTTGCCAAGGTCGAGAAACATAGGTCTAGAGTCATCTGGACTTTTGTAACCCAGATGTGATATGCCTACCAAGGGAACCATTTCCCCTACTTTGTACTACAGTGGGGAATAAGAGACTAATTAACACTGTTTGGCAACCAAAGTGCTCACTAAAACGGTTGCTCAGGCCAACTCAGGGTAAATTGTCCTTAGCTCAAGATATGCAGAAGGATT
The DNA here is from genome assembly GCF_035149785.1 of Candoia aspera. Taxonomy (NCBI): domain Eukaryota; kingdom Metazoa; phylum Chordata; class Lepidosauria; order Squamata; family Candoiidae; genus Candoia; species Candoia aspera. Next base: position 85,721,759 of record NC_086153.1, on the reverse strand, counting down.
ACTTTAATTAATGCCTGTATCTAGAAACTGGTACAGCACTGGGAATTTAGAGGAAGAATTCTTTGCATAAATGCATTCCAGATCCCACTAGCTGTGGAACATGGGTGGCAAAACTATGGCTCTGCAGATGCTGCCGAATGATAGGATATTGTACTCCTCACCTTGGGACACACTGTGGGGAATTGTAATTCAGCAACATATCCTGGTGAGATTGGAATCTGAATCAATCCTCATTGTGAATACAATTTAGCTTTGCTTTGGAGATGTCCAAACCATGCCCTAACCATGATGATGCCCAAAATAATAATGTGTGTTATTGTGATGTCATGATGCAAGTTCCTTCTTTCATACTGGTTGTAATGATTGCCTACCCTAACAGAACCAGACTCACAAGTAGAGACTTAATGATATTTGATTTATTGAAGAATAGTATGCAGGATCACAGAGAAAGCTGAGAATGAGCAAAAGCGCGCCAAATACAAACTAAAAACCCTCGGTGCGAACGTAATCCCTCCCCTCGCCCAAACCGTTTCAAATTCCCCGCTGCAGGTGCTGGTCACAATCTCTGCCGATGTCCTGGGAATAAAACCTTGAACACAGTAGCTAACCCAAACACATTCCAATCCAGCTGAATACAGATAACAACCCAGGCGACAGAGTCCTCCTCCCCTCCCAAGCAAAGCACGCATCAGCAAAATGACATGTGAAACGTTACGATGTACGTTTAACATTGAAACGATGAACATGACACTGGTGCAAGTGTGTAAGAATTTATATCACAATGTTGCTTCATATTTCAGCATTTATCCCTTCTTGCCTGTCTCTGGATGCCAACGCCTGAACATCTTATAATTTTCTGCCAGAAATATGGAGTACTCTAACATTTTTACTTATTTAGTTAGTCAGTTAACTATACAAGTTATAGAGCCACCCATCTCAGGATACTCTACACACTGAACAAGGTTTAAAACCAAAACCAAGACAGAATATAAAGAACAACCAGAAATAACAAAATAAACGTATGCACGAGGTCTAAAAAAATTCCACTTCTAGTCACAGGACTGGAGCCAAACAGATCAACCACTTAACTTTCCAGCCCCAAAGCCTGGGTAACCCGGCTGGGAGAACAACCAGGCATTTATTGCCTTACAAAAGGCTAGCAGGATTGGAGTCATGCAGATCCAGAGGTGAATGCTATCCACAGTGCAAACACTGTGACGGAGAAGGCAATTGGGGAGGTTTACAAATATAGTTATAATAAAACATAAATAACTCTTCTGACTTGGGGCAGTCTAACAATGACTGCCACTGGCCTAGGTCAAGTTGTAATAAAATGTCAGCCCCACCAGATAGACCAGACCAAGAAATCAGCTCCACAGGAAGGCTAAAACTACTTTTGTTGAGATTGGCTGTAACAGCAGAATCTTGCTCATCGGATTGTGCTGTATCTCTGCCTTCTTCTTATATTCCAGTGAATTAAGGAGGTGTCTGAGCTGCTTCTGAATATTATCTGTCTGTTGTGGAATTAGAATACGTTTCACCCTCTATTGCCCTGGTAATGGATCTTGCATGTGTCCATTAAGGTCATCTTCTTTATTCCCTACACAAAGCTTCCCAACAGAACAAAGAGGTCACCATGTTTTTTCTATGCCTAGGTTTTCCTTAAAGGTAGTAACAGCAAACAGTCCTTGAAAACGAGGCATCTGAAAAGCAATATATCTGGGTCTCCAGGTTAGAGGCTTTGGATTTTGTTTATTTAATCCAAATGCTCCCTTTGTGGTAAATAACCAGAGTCTTCTCCTTAGTTGAACTCCGTATACGGTTTGCATTTGCCTCTTAAGGCAAAGATTGCTGAAATTCTTTGGAGTGATTTTCCATCAAGACAAATTTTAGATTTGCTAATATTTAGGAATTGATATCCCATGATTTAGTTTTAAAGTTTACAGCCTCGCTTAGTTAATATTCTCTGAAGAAAAAAGAAAGGGTAGCACTTCGAGGCCAAATATATGATGTATGATGAAACAAAAGGTAGCAGTGTCTTTGAAGTCCCTGTTTCAAAACTTGATTTCTGGTGTTAACTCACTTATCATAGCTGAACTAAATCTAACAGTGACCATGTTTTTGTCATCATGAGCATAACCATTAGTCCTCCTCCTCCTCGTTTTAATGGCTCCTCCTGAAGAAAAGACAGCCATGCATCTATGCCAATCTCCTTTTGCTGTTTGTTCCTAATTCATACCCATTTGCATTAAACTCCAGTTTTGCAAACAAATAGCAGTGCCAGACTGAAGGTAACTATGATATTGAATTCCTTCAATGACAACTTTTGGTGGGCTTCCAATGAGCAGTACAAGTCCTGTTATAACTCCAAAGATTGATAGTGGAAATAAAACATCGGCTTTAATGATGAAATCAGAGGAGTGGCTATTCAATGTACTGGACACTGTGGACATGCAGAAACCCTCACATAAAAATATGAAGAAGGACCCTTGCTAGCTCAGTAAAACCTAAGTATTTACTGGCATTATCTAAGGCTCCAAAGTAATTTTTTGCAATAAATGAGTATTTGTCTTCTAAATCCTCCAATCTTGAACCAGTTTACCCTCGCAGTGAGCTTTTCTACCTCCTATAGCAAAATAATTTCCCCAGCTTTAGGTACTATGTAATTTGAGTGGGCAGGGACACCAGATGGCCTGCTCAGTGATTTACAGTCTAAATCAGGGTTTCCCAAACTATGATGTACACCTCCCTCTCCAAAGGAGGTGTGAAGAACCTTTTAGTTACATTGTTACTATAAATCCACCTTTCCCAAAGTTTCATTGTATTCTTTTCATTGTTCATTTGTGTTCATTTTGATGTTTGGATTTTTAGGGATGGTGTGTACATTAAGATTACACTAAGGGAGGTGTGATGGCAAAAGGTTTAGGAACTCCTCGTGTAAAATATCTAGAGGGGACTTATTCCTCATCCAAATGATTAGGATGGTTTTGAGTATCTTTCACTGGACCTTTTTGCTCAACCTTGGGAGTTGTCCAAGCTCTATATACAGTACTGGCTCATGAATTCCCAAGAACAATGTAGTAGTTAGATTGGTGTGGTTAATTTAATGTAACTTGGGGTCAGCTTTCGCAATGGGATTTCAACTCAGGTATAAAATAAACAGGCTTAACTCTGGGAAAGAAGCCAGACCTTGTTAAAGGTTGAAGAGCAACTGAGCTGCTTCAAAAAATTCTGGCTTCAGGAAGCCAAGAGCGCTGAACCCTGTAAGTGGGTGGTTCTAATCCTTCTTTGCTATTTGTTTTCAATTTCATTTTTAACAAGGAGCATTTGCTGCATGAGGACTTGTGATACCACATTTGAAACTCACCAATTATGGTGTTTTCTTCCTTAACTCCAGCTGTGGTAGCACTAATCTGTGTCTTGATAGGTATAATACTCAAATGCAGCAGGAAAACTCACAAGACAGAGCTGAGCACAACCAGCAAGAAGGCAGTGTTTTGCCCATGGGGGGGTGAAGGCTTAAAAGATGGCACTGATTTACATGCAGAGGAAAAAGGTATGAAAAACTATTCCTGGCTGAAAATTGGTAGGGTTAGGGTTAGTTGAAATTCAGCCATCTGGAGAGGATCAGGTTGGGAAAGGCTGCTTTATTAGTGTTCAGTTATTTGTGTTTTGAAGTTATCTGTAGCTCCTATGCAGCTGAAGATAAAATCATGGAGTGGTTAGTGCTGGTGTGGCGCTTGGTGTTTTTGATGGGCTCCAGGAGGAGAAGAAAGTGGCAATAGCAGCCTCTTAGCATGTGATGGTATGTGGGAATGACCTTGGGAGACAGGAGGAAGAGCCGCAGCATAGACAACGGTCCAATAAACGAAATTTGAGTCTGGAGGAGGAGGGGTGGTGAAAGCATCACAGAAGGGACCCTCCCTAGTTTTCAGGAGAGTAAAAGTGAGCAATGGGGGGTACTTTCAGACTCACAAGATTCTGTTAATGTAACCTTACAATAAAGATAGAGCTACTACTCCTAGCTGTGCTTGTCTGGACTACCTCGCAAAGCTAACATAGCCTGTGGTCCTCCTTTTTAGTTATATAGAGTAATAACTGTGGCTGATATACAAAGCAGTGAAGCTGATCTGAGCTACAGGGAAGGAAAGCAGCAACAGTGTGTGCATTATTGACAAAAGCTCTTTACCTGTCAGTTATTAACACTGCATCCCTATGTGTTTATAGAGATGTACTGTACGTCCCTGAGGGTTCAGTACAACTTATTCCTTGATGGAAGGCTATGGAATATGCTTAATCACAGTGAGAAGCTTTTTACTGGTGTGCAAATAACCAGATGTAGCTTCTTCCATGTGTGCCAGGTCTTTCCTTGTTTGTTAAAAAAGCACAACCAGTTGTGAATTTTTCCAAATGTAGGATAGAAAGGGAGAGATTTCAACCCAGCCTGACCTGGTGGGGTGGTTACATGCTAAAGGATCTCTTTCCAGAGTGAGCACTGCTGGTTCATTCGGAATTCTGGATTCTCTTGTCCCAATTACCAGCCCAGATGCTGCTGGCTGTGTGGGCAGGGGGGCTTTCCATGCTTTGCAAGCTGGCCTTGGAGGAGGAAGTGAAATGCCAAAGAGAAAGACAGAATGACTACCCCTTCCTCTTATAAAAAGTTGCCTGAGAGGGGAAAGGCACCCTTCTGTAGTCTCTGCTCCTTAGCTGAATGGACCTACCAGTTAATGTTCTTCTGAAGTCTTTCAGGAGCTGGTCTTCAGTGGAATTTTCTTACATTCATTACATAGGCACTGACCCAAATACTTCTTTCTTTTAAGAAAAGTATGAGTACGTGCATGCCTGTGCCAAGACTACTCTTGGAGAAAAGAGTAAGAGGGAACCTCAGCTTACAAGTTTTCTTTTCTTTCTCAGTTGTTTTCCAAGAGTGAGGGTAGCAATAGAAACCTTTCAATGAGGAAATGGGAGGACTGGATGGAAGCCACACCACGTAGTGGGTTGAATAGTAGGGTGAAAACATCAAGACTTGCACTCTTTTATCAGCCTGCTCAGCCAAAGTGACAGTAAGGAGGATAAATCATAAGCCTCGGGAATAACTTACCTCTCAGCAAGCAGTCCGTTACTTTTAAGCAACCGCGTGGCTTGGGTGCATTCAGAAGAGTCACTTCATGGCATGAGATGGCAGAGTGGGAAAAGGTAAGGCTGGTCTGAAGCACTTTTTGCGGTTCTGTCTGCATGCAAAGAAAACATCCAAGCACTATCTTCAAAACGCTAAGTGGCATTGTTTTAGGATCATTAATTTTGCTGCTTTGGGTCAGTTTTGTTCTGCTACATTTAACTCATGGATCATTTCCCGCTCCTTTATATTATGACCAGGAAGGTATTTTCTTAAGGGTTTATGAACATTAAAGATTTGGCATGTAACAAACTGAATGGCAAGGTAGCAAGGCCCTGCTTAGGCACTAGAGTAGACAGCAAGAGCAACATTTCCATATCATTAGCAGCCCACCCCCCAGTTCTTTTGCTCTGAAATTAAAGAAATGAGAGGCAAAGCCAGTGCCTCTGTTTACATGAAAGACATGAAACACTTAGCTGAAATAGTACTTTCTTATACTATGTAGGAAAAAAAGAAAGAATGTGTTTTGCTGTACATTTTAGAAGGCAAAGGAAGAAATCATTCTGCAGCTGCTAAACTCTCTTTTACCTTCTTATGTACTTTTAAAGCATTGCCAAATGCAGTTTAATCCACAACAGTATAGTGGTGTACATAGATTTTAAAAAGGATGCAAAAATAAAATTACAGCAATCAGAGCATAAAACCGCTATTCATCCAGCAAACCAGCTATTGATCGACAAATCAAAGTGAACCAATTAGAAAACCTTCAGAGGCTTAGGCAAACAGGAACCAGCTGATTGGGTACCAAAGTGATATTAGCATAATCATGCCATCCCTGAGTGAGCCATCGCTTCCAGCAGCAGGAGCAGCAGCGGCACCGCCTTCAGCCTCTTCCTCCTCTAATCAGTTGGATTGCTTGGAAGTGGGTGGCAACGGCCTGGACCACCAGGTGGACGTGGAGCTCTCAGGGGCCTGGTGGCTTCCTCAGGGCTTGCTGTTTGCTTCTTTCACTCTCTTCTCATGAGGCTTAGGGTCAGCGCTGCAGCAAGGAAGAACCACTTGGGTGACGCTTCTCCTTTATTCCAACCTCAATAACCACAACTGAGGTGAGCTCCATCACCCTGAAGTGGCCATCTTAGAGGTTTGCCTTGAGGCCCAGAGACTTCTACTTATGCTCCTGCTCACAGATAAAGTTGGTTTATGAGAGGGGGGATACAGGAAGCCTTGCGCCAGGAGATTGATCAGTCAAGTACTGTCCGCTCCAGGGATGAGAAACCTGTTCTCCTCTAGGTTTTTAAACACAAGCTCTTACAAACCCAGGCTTAGGCAAAAACAAATGAAGCTACAGTTCTACACTTCCCGTAGGCAGTCCATTCCCGGTCTACACTCTTTTGGCAGTGGTTCTGCAAGATTTTAGCCAGGGTGGTGGTGGTGGTGGTGGTGGTTTTTCCCAGCTCTACCTGGAGAAGCCAGAAACTGAACTTGACTTTTTCTGCATGCAGAGTATACCCTATCCCAGACAAAAAAAAAAAAGATCCAGCAAATATGGAAAAATAATAACCATTACTTCTGATAGTCTTCTGTAAATATTACTTAAGTGTTTCCCAAAAAATTCTTTGTCAATACACAATTAGATGCACTAGTTAATATGACCAAACACTAGAGTTTTTCCTTCCCAGAAAGAATAATTGAAATCCTTTACACTGTTTTGTATTTGTTTTTGTATTATTTCCCCCACCTTCTCCTGCAGATGATGATGAATGGAATGAATTAGCTCACATCCCTTTTTCAACTGAGCGATACTCTGAAGAAGACATGGTTAAAAGATCAAAGGATTTTTATGAGCTTCTCAATAAGAGACGATCTGTTAGATTCATCAGTGATGAGCCAGTTCCAAGAGAAGTAATTGACAACGTGATTAAAACTGCAGGTACTGCAGGTTTCCCTAAAGGGATATCGTATGATACCTTCATAGGAGTCAGCAACATTATTAAGAAGATGGTGCAGTATGTGAACTCAGTCTTCCTATAATAATTCAATGTTGGTTTCACTATTTGTCAAAGATCACTCTCCCAACATGTGGTGTGTGTGTGTGTGTGTGTGTTCATATTCTTACACTGGCTTAATTTGCATGCTACCAAGATCATGTGAAAAAATATGGACCCCAAAGACAGAGCCATGTTACAGAAACTGGGCCAATGCAGCAGGCTTTGACATAGGCTCTTTCCAATTTTCCTCAAGAATTCCCATACTGCCAATTTAACATAAGAAAAGAGTGTGTGTCAGTATGATAGAGCTAAGAAGGTGATCTACCATGCTGAATCAGGATAAATGTAAATGCTTGCTTGCCACTCTGTACGTGTGGAAGTTGTTTTTCAATTATAGTGCAGTGCTTAGCATTTACTTATCCAAAGGCTACACTTGGGGTTGTGGGTGGGAGGGAGGGGAGGTGCATATTCCAAAAGATAATGGGTATCTCTAAAAAGCACAGCTTTTCATTCTAGTTCATCTGCATTTGATCAGGATTAAACTCAATTAATATGGTTAATCATATATTAATATTAATAATTAATTAAACATTAAAAATTAAACTTTGCTAACAACTTTTGGCACTTGTGGAAGACAGCATTAATGCTTTTGATACCTATAGCCATGTTGCCTCAGGAAGTGCATCTCTAAGGTAAAGTAATCATAGGCGAACTCATGTAAGAAAAAATCAAACGAACAGCAGTGTTAGACATAGGAATAAGATAATAGTTTGGAAGCAAAAGATATCCTTTAGATTGCTTGCATGAATCACAGGAGGCACCCACCTGCCCAAAGCTTCCTCTTCTACACGAAAGTGAACAAAATGCCTTTCTGAAGATCGTGATCCATAATTTTATAAAAGTTAGCTATTGTTGTTTCAAGTTAGGGCAACGCATTTAGGTGATCAAATGCTTTTAATCAAAGTTAATCTAACCAATTATCTGACTGAATGTTGTAATCTTAGCACATACTGTAGCTATATCCTAGTTCCAAATGCAATGGGGAAAAGTTCAAAGTTGTGAAGCCTACTTTTTCTTTCACTAGAAGCCCATCAAGCAGCTGTAATTTTAATCCAAATATTTCCTTTTATTTGATTAAAGGAACATCCCCTAGTGGGGCACATACTGAACCTTGGACCTTTGCGGTTGTCAAAGATAAAGAAGTAAAGCATAAAATCCGGCAGATCATTGAAGAAGAGGAAGAAATGAACTACATGAAACGAATGGGAGACAGATGGGTCAATGACTTAAAAAGGCTGAGGTATCAATAGGAGGACTGCTGCAACTTGGAGGGAGTGATCATTATGTTCTTTAGGTTATAGGTATAAGGATCAATTTAAATCAGCTCATTCGTGTCTTTTTTTTCCTGCGTACCAGTACGAATTCCTAAACATGGTCCTTTGTCATATACATCCATTCAGACAATCATTAGATTACGTACAATCTAATTAATCATGAAATAAGTGTTTTTGTTTTAGTCTTGAAATTATGTTTTGCAAATTCTTAAAATTGTACCATGCCCCCACTAAATATTTGCTATCGTGTTTGAAAACACATTTCTGCCTTTTTGTGCATTTAAGTATCTCTCTCTCCAGCATTTTGTTGTTGTTGAAAACACCAAATCCCACCTTTTTTCTCAAGAGACTTTTTAGGGCAACCAAGGGTGATGAAACAGTAGAAGCCAAATGTAGCTGGTATGTTGTCCCAGCCAAGGTGCTGAGCACAATACAAAGGTTTTAGATAGAAAAACAATAGGTGTTACGTCTGGCAGCTTTTAAAAGAAGGTTGTAGAAGGTTTGCAACTAGACTCTTTTATTTATTGTATAATGCATTTGCATTTTACAGCTAATGCAAATATTTTATGCTGAATAACTGTTTAAAAAGGACTCTTTTCTTAGGACAAACTGGATAAAAGAATACTTGGACAGAGCTCCCTACTTGATTCTCATTTTCAAGCAGGTGTATGGAATACTTCCAGATGGGAAAAAGAAAACTCACTACTACAATGAGATCAGTGTTTCTATTGCCTGTGGCATCCTCCTTGCTGCATTACAGGTATGCTTGCCATTTGGGTAAGAGCGAGAGCAAGATGAAATATGATAAACATAGAATATTAGGCACAACTGTAGTTTCTAGGAAACCAGCACCCACTTTCACTTCACTGCAAATTGTATTCTAGACCACACATCTGGGGAAAAAGAGAAATTGGTTATGCTTTAATAGAAAGGTACTTTAGGCTGTACACAATATTTGATACAATATACAGGCTATTGAGGGACGCGGTGGCGCTGCGGGTTAAACCGCTGAGCTGTCGATCGGAAGGTCGGCGGTTCGAAACCGCGCGGCGGGGTGAGCTCCCGTTGCTCGTCCCAGCTCCTGCACACCAAGCAGTTCGAAAACATGCAAATGTGAGTAGATGAATTGGTACCGCTTCGGGGGGAAGGTAACGGCGTTCCGAGTCGTCATGCTGGCCACATGACCCGGAAGTGTCTATGACAACGCCGGCTCCAAGGCTTTGAAACGGAGATGAGCACCGCCCCCTAGAGTCGGACACGACTGGACTTTACGTCAAGGGAAACCTTTACCTTTACCTTACAGGCTATTGTAATCTTGGGGAGTTGGGGACCTTTATTTAAATCTATTGGGCAAGTTTAGAGCAAAGTTAAGATACCTAAATCCCATGGCAATCTGACAATATAATATAAAGCATATTTATTTTAAACCATTTATGCTATGTATGTTTTAGCTAGAGTACTGTAAACAGAAGGCTTGGGCCCTTTGTTTTAGTGGGACTGGGCTTTCTCCAAATTGCTCTCTATTTTTTTTAATAAGCGTAAGCGTATTTCTAAGGCATATTTGTGTCTTATCCCTACTTTAAGATACTCAAACTGATAGTCGGATTTATAATGGCACTTCGAATTATGAAGAGATGATACAGTACTGAAAGTGATTTAGTGAGCATCATAGCTAAGAGAAATTTAAAATCCTACTTATTCACATTGGAGTAGTTCATAAAGTGATTAATCTATTGAAACAAAGCAACAATTACCAAATGTCAGCATGGATTTGTCAAAAACAACTCTCACCAGCCTAATGTTACCCAATTTTTTTAACATGTAATTTTTAGTAGATTATGGGAATGCTGTAGTTGTAATGTATCTTGATTTGAACAAAGCATCTGATGAAGTACTCCATGACATTCTGATTAACAACGAAATCTAGACGTAATTATTAATTATAGACTTTATGATAAAACAATTAAGTGGATACATAGGTGGTTTGAAACTCATACTCAAAAACTGCAGTTCTTTATTAAATTTAAAAAAATGAATGGTTGATATAAGGATCAATCGGCATGAGTTGTTGAATTTTTGCCCCTGTCTGAAAGGAGAAAAAAATAACAAGAATTATGTATTTTCTAAAAACAGTGAAACATTCTGTATCATCTTTTATGCATAGGTTTGGTAGACCATAGTTCATTTCATCAGAAAGCCACACTATAATAATCTGCTTGTCTTTTAAGTATTAAATGATTCTGGTTTTTTTGCAACAGACTCAATGCTTTTGGAATTAAGTATAGCATACATTCCAATATACATTACAAATTGGCAGACGTACATAAGCATTATTAAAATGCCCCCAAATAGGCTAGTTACAAATAAATATATATGAACATAGTGTGGTAAATGCCTTATGAACCCCATCTGACTGAAGAGCAGGTAACCGTATTCCCTTGAACAGAAAATAACCATGTTGTGTCAGGACAGTGTTAGGAAAGAATTTCAAGCTGTAACAGCAGTTCAACAATTACCTGGGAAAGTGACTGTGGCTGGCTCCCCAATGCTCTGATTTTCAACCTGAAAGAACTAAAACTGCGCTGATACTGGAGGACAAAATACCCTCCATCTGCTAATACTTTTAGACATTAAGAGATCTGTGGAAAACTAAATCAGCAATCCTATGGTCCTCTCTGATTGAGAACTTGAAATTATCCTTTCTGCTACCATGTTAGTTACTTTGTTGGATTTGAACACTGGAATAAGAGACACCTTCTGGTCACCAAACATGTTCCAAAGAGCAGGAAATCTTCACCAGTCTTTGAGTATCTTCTCTGTAAAAACAAAATAGCTGGTGATGATTAAAAAAAGAGAGAAAGAGACACAAATACCACTGTTCCCCTACATGTGGCAGGAACCCAATAATGCTTCTGTTATGCCAGTTCATCCTCCATGTAGGATGTGACAGGTAGGGTGTTCTATAATTAGATATACGATGTGGGTTTATACTAAATAGTATTGGAGGTACATACAACGTGCTTTTATATATATAAAACTACAAAAATATGTCAGTATTGAAGAGTGTCTAAACATACACTTTCTGAAAAGATCATGCATGTTCAGGCATATACTAATCTATCTGTTATCTATGTATCTATCTACATATCTATCTAATCATTTATACAATTGTTGGTATGCCACCTACTCATAAGTGACTTACAATATAAGAACATACAAACATTAAACATGTATAACAAATCACTAATGCTGTCACCTAAACTGATGGTCTCTGCAAAGGCCTTAAGGACCTCTTCCATTTTAATAGCCTTCTTAAGCAGGGAAGGGACCTCTTGGGCTGAGGGACAAGGTATTCCAGAGTGAAAGGGCTATTAATATTAGTAAAGTGTGATGAAAACTTGAAGCCATAGGTTCCTCAGAGATTTATAGGGCATGAGCAAGGAGGATGAAGAATGCCATTCTTACAATATGCCAATATGTTCTCTTCTTTCTGCTTTTAGAATGTGGGCCTGGTGACAGTTACTACTACTCCGCTGAACTGTGGCCCACGCTTAAGAGTTTTGCTTGGGCGCCCAGCAAATGAAAAGCTGTTTCTGCTGCTGCCGGTTGGGTACCCCAGTGAAGATGCCACTGTGCCAAACTTGTCCAGAAAGCCACTGGATGACATTATGGTGGTTATATAACATGGAACATCGGTATAAGAACATTTGTTATCCTTGATTATTTCTGTAGGACAGATTCAAATAAGTGGAAGCATCTTTATACCTAAATGTGGATCTACAGTATGTGTGTCTTTCTTCAGCCATTTCTAGGTAACTTCAAAGCAGTAATAATGAGAATATAAGCAACTGAATGTAATAGTGAACAATCAAAATGTGATTGGAATAGTTATTGATGAGTATTATTGGTTATTCTAAGGACAAAGTTGCAGTGGGATTTTAGTGACTTTACTCAATTGGGTTTATAATTACATTTACATTTAGTTTAAATTTACTTTCTTAATATTTTGAAGCATTTGATTTGCACTGTCTGTGTCCATACCCTAAGGTGTCACTTAGTGAAATGTTAGAGTCCCCATCCTACATCATCTTGCAGAATTATATTTTTAAGTATAATGGAAAAGGACAAGGGCTATTCCTTCAGTTTGACTGAAATATCATATCATAAAAACAGCATCTCCTTTGCATTAAATAAAGGTCAGAAGTAACAACTGCACATTGGCACCATTTATTGTTTCTAGTGTGTTTACTTCCCTCATTCCGAGGATGGGATGGGAAAACAATTCATATCCACTTGTTAATTTAATCGCTGTGCCAACCTTCCCTCAATATAGTGCTCCCCAAACGTATTTAAGTACACCCCCCATAATTCCCAAATAGCAGCACAGTTTTGGGGGAAGCCTCTGTAATCATTAATCCTGTGTGGAAGGGTAGCCACTACCCTATAAATGTGCCCAATATATTACGAAGAATATAGAACCACTTTTTTTTGACATGGTAAGCATAAACAACATATAATCTTTGGAGAAAAAGCCATTATTCTGTGATTTCTATAAGCAGACTTGGAAAGAAAAGCTCCTCAGGAGCCACATTTCTCAGTCACGGTAATCCTCTCTTGCTTGCTGAACTAGGGAAAATGCAAAAATTCTGCTCTAAGGCAAAACTGAGCTTTTATTATTCTTTTTTAAAAAAGGTATAGCAACAATAAGCCCAACATAATTTTGTAATAAAACCAGATGGTAGTGCAAAACAGTGATAGCATGGGCTGCTGAAGCTGTAATAATAAATGGCTTGCATCTACCATCCACAGTGAAATTATGAGCAGGGTTTTGGTTTTTTTTTTTTCCCTTTTGAATGCCTATTTCAATCTAAGAATTGTGATAACAGTAATGGGCAGAGAGATCCTATGTCAGGGTTCCCCAAAGGTCGATGGGACTATCCAAGGGGTAAATTGTTGTTGTTGTTACTATTATTATTATTTGTAGTACTATTAGTTAAAGTAGTATTTATTAAGTTACTTTCATATAATAAATGTTTGGGGATCAATGAACAATCTGAAACTTCATGAAGGGGTCAATGAGGTGAAGAGATTGTAGACTCTTGTCCAATGATTTCATTGGAACCCTCCTTCCCTCCTTCCTCATTACACCACCTCTATGGCTGACCTAATTATTCTTCCAGTTTGGGAACATGGAGAAGGGTTAAATTCACTTAGCAATCTCAATTCTCAGCCCTCCCTAGCTTGCTTTCTGATTGACATCTGCTACTATACTCTTCTACTCTCTCCCCTGCATTAAGGAACATGGAGCCCTTGAAAAGCTACTGCAAAACAATTCTACAATTCCCAGTGATTCCAGACAGGATGATGAAGCATTCTGGGAAGTGTAGTTCAGCCACCATCTATAAGACTACCAGTTTCTGCCCCATATTCTTCTTGGTGTCGGAATTACTGACTTTGGGACTAGCCAGCTGCTGAGGCCAGCGGTATTGATAAGGAGGGAATTATTTTTTAGAATTGTTCTGCTGAGGCTGGAGTCCGGTTTCTGACTGTGTAGGGAGAAATCCAAATAACTTTATGGCACTTTTGATGTGGTCCCATGGCCAAGGGATTACAATCTAGCTATCCAGTTTAGTTCAAACGGAATGAAATCTATTAAGCAGAGAGGTAGAAAAGCTTACTGCATTCTTACACACATGTAGTTGTAAAACCACATTTACAAGGAGAAGCTATTTTCCCCTTCCCAAAATACTAGAGCCAAAGGTTGCCCAGTGAAATTGAATCCTGGAAGAATCAGGCCAGATAAAAGGACTTTTTTTTTACACAACATTTAATTCAACTTTGGAATTCGCTACCATGAGATGTGGTAATAGCTACCAGCTTGGCTGGTTTCAAAAAGGGATAGACCGATTCATGGAAGTCTTGGGGATCAGTGGCTATTAGCCTTGATGGCAGTGTGGTTGCTTCTGAAGGCCATCTGCTGGGGAACTAATTGATGGAGTTTTTAAAGGTTAATAAAAGAACTCCAAGCTGTCATGAGTAAGGATGGCGAGCAGGGGGCTCCCATCCAGACTGTTAAGCGCATGCGTAGCACTGAGGAATTAGGTAGCCATTCAAAGAGACACAGATCGGGACCGCCTTAACCTTTGGGGTTTATATGGCTGGGTTTTTCCCACACTTCTTCAGTTTGCTAGGATTCCTGTTATGTACAAGCAATAAAACATTAGAGACCAGTTCCTTGTCTCAGCGTGTTTCCTGGCAGTTAGGACACAAGCAGCTAACAGCAATCTTGCAGAGTAGAAGCGTGAACCAAAAGAGAACTTGCACATTAAGCTTAATTGTGTTCAGAAATAAATTCAGTCTTCGCACTGTAGTTAGATGAAGAAAAATAGAGATAACTTACTTTTATTCAGTAGATCTGGATATAAGTAGATTCATAGTAGAAAGCATTTAATCATCACTGGTGCTTGGTAGCAGAGGATGGTTGGGGGAGGGCTGCATTCCTGCAGCAGCTCCTGCTTGCATGTCTGCCCATGAGGTAATGGAGACTGTTAATCCCCAAGCCCAAGAAGAAGGAGAAAATGGAAATCAGGTGACCCATGTGACATCCCACAAGCACAATAGAGATGCAATTTGCTAGAGCCACCCCCTTATGCTTATGAAACAATGCTGAGTTGATCCCTGATAATTCCAACACTAATGGGCTTCCTTGTGTAGTTGGTTGGCCACTGCGAGAACAGACTGCTGGAGAACATCCAGCAGGGCACTGTTTGTGTTCTTATGTTCTAGACTCCTTGGCTCTGTTGAGACATAAAATATGGGTATATAACTAAGATATCATGTTTATTGTTTCTCAAATCCAGGTGGGAAAGCTATGGGTCCTGCTTGGAAAGATTTTTCACTAATCCTTTTTTAGTGGTAAACCAGGAATTTACAGACTTGCTGGAAGGATTCAGGCCAGGGTAAGACATGTTCTTCTGCTATACTGGTCAGATGATGGGACCAGGGTATCCCGTTATCTTTAACCATTTGTGTTTGTGTGGGTGTCTATAATGAAGAAGATTAACAAGCCATCCAGAAATCTATTGATGGGTGATAGCACAGATATCCTTACATTTCTTGATTAATAGATATATTGTCATCCAACAAGATGAGAGCCACTTTGGTGTAGTAGTTAAGGCACCAGGCTAAAAACTGGGAGACTGAGAGTTCTACTCCCCCCTTAGGCACAAAGCCAGCTGGGTGACCTTGGGCCAGTCACTCTCTCTCAGCCCTAGGAAGAAGGCAATGGCAAACCACTTCTGAAAAACATTGCCAAGAAAACTGCAGGGACTTGTCCAAGCAGTCGCCAGGAATCAAGCTGACTTGAAGGCAGACACACACGCACATCCAACAAATGTTTTATGAATGGCCACTGCTAATGATGTAGTTTTCTCTCTGTGTTGTCTGCATTTCATTGCAGTGTGACCTCCCTTTTTATAACTACGATACATACAGTGATGTAGGATAATGCATCACTGTATGTAATAAGCTGCCCAGAGTCACTTGTTGAGATGGGCGGCTATAGAAATCAATCAATCAGTCAATCAAATAAACAAATAAACAAATAAATAAATAATATTCCATGCTAATTATGAAATAGGCTGTAGTACACAAAACCTTGGCCAGTATTTCTCAACCTTCTCTAGCTAGCATTCTGGGGAATTGTGGGGTTGAAGTCCAAGCATCTTAAAGTTGCCAAGATTGAGAAATGCTGTACCGTACCACAAATGTAACTGCAATAAATTTGAGAACCACTAGATGGCACATTTGCTCTGCTTGAACTGCATATATGCTTAGTTTGTTTATTTGTTTAGAGCATCCAGCTAATCTTGCCTGATCCTGAAAATGATACAGTTATACCTGTTTAGTATTTGGATGGGAGAACACCAGGAAATTCCACAGCTGAAAAGGAGACTGGGAAGTCAAAAAAGCATCCTGAAAGAAAGCAGTAGCAAACAATATCTATGCTGTTGCCAAGAAGGCTGGCTGGGGAATTCTGGGAGTTGAAGTCCACACATCTTAACGTTCCCAAGGTTGAGAAACACTGGTTTAGAGTAAATGACCTAATATTTGTTCCAATAAACACTAGAGCACTCCTGTAAGGATTTGGCTATTTAATTGGTAATTTAACATAGCAAACATTTTCTGTAAAATAGTAAATATTCCTTCCAGCTGAGTCCTGGTAACTGTTTTCTTGGCTACAGTATAGACATTGTTTGCTACTGCTTTCTTTCAGGATGCTTTTATGTCAAGATGTCAGACTCCTTGACCAAATGTCAATACAACATCTGATCGAACTCGCTTCCATTTTGAAGAAATCCAGAACCCATGTCAGCAGACTGCAAGTCGCCAGCAGGGAGGGGGAATGAGGTTGGAGTGTGAATTATATTGTTTGGGTTAAATGCCCCTTGCCAAGACCAATGGGCAGAAACCATTCAAGCCATCTGCTAGTACCGGGGAGGGGAGCATACCTAGGTGGGGAGTGTGTGTGTAGGGGGGGAAATAGAGGTTTGTGATTTTAAACTGCAGAATGCATGGGAAAAGGCCCTTCACAACTTTTTCCTTGTATCAGAACACTTCACTTCATTAAACAGTTAATTGAGCACAAGTCTGTAGACTGTCTTCGAGTGAATGCTCGAGGGGGCTGGTCCTTACACAAGATTAGCTGGATGCTGCCATCTGCTGAGATCTAATTAGTGTACATTGGGCATAATCATTGTAAAGTACAAATTACAATGTATACTTAAAGTAATTGATAAGTGTTATACTTACCTTTATTACTGTATTCATTATGAAAGTTGTGAACATTCCTTACCTTTTTAAAATTTGATTTTTTGGGTGCATATTCTATTTTGTACCAGGATCTTGCCTTCTTTATATGTGAACTCAACTCTAGGTAATGTAATGTTGATGCCCAAGGTCTCATAGCTGTCTTCAGCACCTCTGCAAGAAAAATCAAGGACAGTACAGACTAACCTTTCCAGGGTCAGAAGTAAAAGTACAATCCACTGCAACATTTTATGCCCACAAAAAGGCCTACAGATGTAAAAGAGAAGTCATGTGGATCCACCGAGGGCGGGCATGTAGTTCAATGGTGGAGCATCTGCTTTGCTTGCTGAAGGTACCTGGTCTAAACCCTGTCATTATAGTAAAGATAAAGCCTCCTTGGAGTCAAACTGAACCCTGGTGACTAGACAGATGCATCCATGTGATTTTCTTGGTAACAATATGAAAGTATTGTAGCACTGGCTGTTGTTGCCAGCCTCTTCCAGGACGTTTTAAAGTCTTACCAGTGTAGCATACCACTCTGGCATTTCTTGGTGGCCTCATACCAAATAACTAATTAGGTCCAGCCCTGCTTACTTCTTCAGGGTCAGCCAAGGTCATCTGGTGGCATCACCTAATAAGCAGGGCTGAAAAAAACCCTCCTACCTGAAATACGTGCTTTTGATAAATGCTCCTGAACAATAAAAACATGGATATAAATAAGATGTAGGCAGATCCAGGGCTGCAACAGTGCTTTTACTGCTTAATGAGACGGTCATAGTTCCAACTTCCAAGTGCTGCAGAGACAGACACAAAATGAAGCTCAGGTGGGAGGAATAATTTATTTACTAGGGCTCTGCACTGGACTTTACGTCAAGGGAAACCTTTACCTTTACCTAGGGCTCTGCAAGGCAGCTTAAATGGCAGAAAACTACAGCATAAAATCCACCCATTTCTGGTCTAAAACACAGGACAGGGCTGCCCTTCCTGCACTCTCCAAATGGCACTCCTGTATGTAAATTAGGAATAACATCATATGTTATTTCCTGAACGTAGCAGCATGAACTTTGGATGATGCTGAGGCCTGAAACAGTTCATGATAATAATCATTATGTTCATTCTTCTGAACTGTATTTGAGAAAGGCGCCACAGCAAGTAACTGATGTCTGTACTTAGTCCACAGCTATTATCCGCTACTCTTTCGACTGCTGTCTTTAAACCATCAATCTGTTTAAGTTACTTAAGAAGTTAATAGCTAATTCAGTGTTTATGGGTATGAGGGATAGACTGGCAAAGTGAGGTCTTTTGAGGTGCCAATGGCTTGGCTGAGGATGAAACAGTTCTCAAAATGTTTCTTTGCTGCACAAGCTCCAGAGACAGTACGTTCTTAAAGGATTTTTAATTCAAAAGCAGGGTGGGGGTTGGAGGGGGCAGGAAAAAGGGAAAGCCTACAGGAACAACCACATTGTTGAGGAAGAAAACAGCATTTGTTTGTTTTTGAGTCCTTAGGTTTCTGATGAAGTAGTGTAATACATTCCGCAACCACTTCTATGATTTCATGCTGAGCCTTCCTTGTATTTTGTAACTTTCTCCCCGATGGCTGCGTAGTATGAATTACACTGATTAAACTGTGTTTTCTGGAGAAGTAAACAGAGGAGATGTAGACTGAGAGAAAACTGAACATCCCTTGTATTGGTGTGGGATATTTTTGTTTTTATTGTCCTATAATTTTGCAAGTTTCTCTTCATTTCTTACTCCAATCCTTATTCTTTTTATATGGATGTCCAATTTAGAGATATTGTTGTTTTCTGATGCTGAGTAATACAAACTTGAGGTATAGCCAAATATAATAATGTTTTGTAAAATTCAGCCTACTCACTGGTAGTACAATTTTTTTCCCCATTATCTCTTCATATCCTTCCTTCCTTCCTTCCTTCCTTCCTTCCTTCCTTCCTTCCTTCCTTCCTTCCTTCCTTCCTTCCTTCCTTCCTTCCTTCCCCTTAAAGCCTTCAGGATGTCTCTCTTCATAGTAATGACAGGGAGCGAGTCAAATAACAGTATGCTAAAAAAATGAAAAGAAAAATCTGTTTATATAGTCCTGGGTAAGATACTCATCCAAGGTCCAACTCTATTTAGCTTTCCAGATCAGCGAACCATCTTGCTGAGACAATTGGTTCTGGAGGATATTACAAACCCACTGTAGCTGTTCTGGAGGACATACATGTGGGAGCTGAGATGACCCAATATGCCAGTATTGTTCATGCCACAGGTAAATAGACGAAACCATTAGATTTCATTTAAAAGCCCAGTTTACATGACCCTATTAATAATAATGCATCATTAGCAGCAATAGGTAACCTACTATTAAAATACAGTGCCACTATTATATACATGCAGATGGCAAAAGGCCATGTGATAATTTCTCTTGGGTGGTTAATGAAAGCTTTTCCAGAAAATAGAAATTATAATAACTATTTTTTGTTAAGGTGGGATTGTTTTTGGCTGTTGCTACTGTGCTTGCAACATGGGGTTTTTCCTCCTGTTTTAAATTTCAAAGTAACCACTAGATCAGCTGAAAACATCTAAAATAAAACCATTTCTGACAAATATTTTGGCATTTTAAAAAATGTTTATGATCAGGACTTCCCTCAAATCAGGAAACACATGCATATACAGTATATGCACACCCTCCCCCTTGTTTTCTAAAAGGAATTTTAAACACTGTTTCAAGTCACAATCTTTTATAGTATGAAGGCTATGATATCACCAAATACAAATCCTGATTCTTACAAGCAGGAACCTTAAAACAAAAAGTCTAAAAAGAAAGTAGTGAAGTAATCTATTTATACTAACTGCTCAGTCATACTTCCACCAATACAAATAATCAAATGAATAACTGTTTCAAGTTGAACACAATTATCTCCTTAAAGTGCTATGTGATTTATTCCATGCTGTAAAGCCAATAGAAGGAAGTTTAGTCATTTAGGTTCCTTTCAGCTGATATATATGACTAATGTGGAAGTGACAGAACTTGTTTAATATAAATTATTGTCTACCAGAAATATTGCAAATAGAAATGTTTTTAGAAGAAGTGAACTGAATTTTGCTTATTTTAAAGTAAAGAGACATCTTGATTCTAGAGAATTTTTTTAAAAATCCCAGATACATAGTTGGATAATTACTTTATTAGGACCTACAAACTTAGGAACTGGGCAAGCTTTGGAGTTCCAGAAGTCTTCATTGGCCTAAGAGTTACAAAAAGCAGAAGAGGAGTCCTAAAACTTCAGAAACTATTCTGAAGAACTTGTATTGGATTGGAATGGAAAATGATAGGCTAGACTCCAAACTTCCATAGCTGGTTAAAATGATTGAGACAGCTATGGCATTGAATCTGCAGGCAGTCCTGGAAAAAGCAAATTATATTGATTCATTTTAATTCAGCTTCATTGCTGGCTGTGTGGTAAAGACTAACAGAGGGGATGCAACCCTACTGATTAATCAAGAGTCCTCAATAAATCATACATTCTCAGAGATTATTTAGAGATGTCCTATGTCTTAGAAAAGTAAGACAGCAGTTGCTTCAAAATCGGGAGCTATTCTATGAGTTGATCTGCATGAAGTTGCCGCAGTGCTAATATGGGGCACCAACTGTTTCTTGAAGACAGGATAACATCATTCTTTAAATGACCTCAGTCCACTGGGAAGACATCCTCCATCCATTTTTTCCTGCTATGCATCAAAAGTCTTGTTTTCCAACTATGGTGGCTTAAGCAGTGCTGTCCGGTTTACTTGTGCTTTATTTCATTGTAGGATAACCCTTTTAATCCAGTTGCTACCGTGCAGTGTGGCAGGAATGCCTCCTCCCCTCTGGCCATTGATTGCTGCTCTCCATGAGTGTTTTGTCCCAAGCTGCTAAACTGGTACAAGGCAGAGCATTTCTCGTCTCTCCCTTTTACAGCTTCATTGGTGGACTGGTGAAAACTCCTCCTCCTCCTCCTACTCCTCCTCCTCCCTTTCTCCTCCTTTTTTTAAGCAGGTGAAGGTGACAAAAGTTCTGCCAGCTTCCCCTTCTAGCCCAAGTAACAAGAATAATGCTAAACTTGTGGTGTTGTCCTTTTTTTCTTTTTTCTACCAGGTCCATTGGTGAATGCACCAGCTGGGAAAGTGTCAACATGAGGTGTAATCAATGGAGGACACCTCCTAAAAAGGGTCTGTCAATGTAAGCCATGAGTCCTCAAAGACTCACCCATGGAAAGAAAAACAATGGATGTTTTCTTCCTGTCATGGGTGGGATGGGCAAAGAAGCAGAAGAGTCCACCAGTGAGGGGCCATAGTAATTGCAGCCCCAAGAAAACACCAGACTGTCACTCTGGCCAAAGGGGAGTAAAGTTGGTTGAGATCTGGAAAGGGATTTCTTAAATTGGCTTCACTTGACCCACAAGAATCAAGCAGCTTAAAGGCTGCAGTGTGGAAAAGTTCTGTGATATTCAGGATTCCATTCTGACTGCAATGCTTTTAAATCTCTACATGAAACCCACAAGGAGAATCATGAGGAGGTTTGCAGCTGGTACTATCAATATGCTGATCATACTCAAATCTATTTATTGATAATCTCTCCAAGAATTGGTTTGTCTCCCCAAAATGCCTCCCTGCATCTCACAATAAATGGAATGAGAGATGATAGATTAACATGAAATCCAGCAAAGATGAAGTGAGGGGTCACAAATCTTTTGTTGTTTATTCGTTTAGTCGCTTCCGACTCTTCGTGACTTCATGGACCAGCCCATGCCAGAGCTTCCTCTCAGTTGTCACCACCCCCAGCTCCCCCAAGGATGAGTCCATCACTTCTAGAATATCATCCATCCACCTTGCCCTTGGTCGGCCCCTCTTTCTTTTCCCTTCCATTCTCCCTAGCATCAGCATCTTCTCCAGGGTGTCCTGTCTTCTCATTATGTGGCCAAAGTATTTCAGTTTTGCCTTTAATATCATTCCCTCAAGTGAGCAGTCTGGCTTTATTTCCTGGAGGATGGACTGGTTTGATCTTCTTGCAGTCCAAGGCACTCTCAGAATTTTCCTCCAACACCACAGTTCCAAAGCATCGATCTTCCTTCTCTCAGCCTTCCTTATGGTCCAGCTCTTGCAGCCATATGTTACTATGGGGAACACCATTGCTTTAACTATGCAGACCTTTGTTGTCAGTGTGATGTCTCTGCTCTTAGTCACAAATCTAGAGAAGTGATAAATATTTCTGTCATGGTGGGGTTACCATCTCCCAGAAGAAGCACCTATGAAATGGGAATGCTTTTGGGCCTAGATCCCTTTTGAGTTTCCCAGATTATAGCAATGGCCAGGAGCACTTTTTAACAACTTCATTTGATATACCAACTACATCTACAGTATCCCTGGGTAAAAATGATATTAATACTTGGGACACCACTGAAACTAGCAGCTTATCTGCTTGCCTTTCTGTCTAGTTCCAGAAACTTTCATTAGGAGAGAACTCAGGAGTCACTGAGATCTGGAAGAATGGAAATTCTTATAACTATGCTAACCACATTCCACTGTCATTTTTTCCCTCCACACCAGATGTATAGTGTTGATAATTACTTTAAGGCCCTACATGGCTTGCATTTGGATTGCTTGAGAGAACACCTCTTTCTATATTGAGATAATTGTTTGCTTGTCTACTAATGACTCACTGCCCCTCTTTCTGTGTAGCCACCCCAGATTTCAGAAATGTAGCTCCTGAGTTGAGGAGATAGAATCTTTGTTGGCTTTGAAAAGGCTCTATAAAGCACATATTTTCCAACAGGCTTTTAATGGTTGATTTTACTGTAATTGTTTCAATGGTTGTTTAAGTATCACTCATCTTACCTTTGGTTCTAAGATTTTATTTTATTTTATTTTATTTTAAGCTACTAAAAATGTTGATAGTCAAGAATATACATGTCTAACTGAGGAAAAAATAAATAGTCAATATGCAAACTTCCTTCCTGTAGCTCCTGCTTCAGTGTTGACTTGAAATTTAGGACTAGGTTAGATTTGCGAAGTCTTTCCATTCAGCTTCTGATCTATTGTTCACTTGTTCACAGTGTCAGGGTTAGTCTTATCTGCAACAAAATTAATAATTTCTGAGAATGCATTAGAAGTTAAACATGTTGACTGAATTCTGACTGTTCTTAACATTTAAGACAAATAAAATCTAAAAAATATTGAACACATCCCCTGAAGCCTAGTAAGTCAGCTCTCTTCTTCTTTTAAAGTTTTCACTGATTCGTTGCAAGAATCTTCACAATTCCATGAGGTAGAGAAAATTAAAATTGAAATAGAAATAGAAATATATATCATTATATTATATTGTTTATTGATGTAATTTAATCTGATTATTTCCCTAGCTTGATGTGGAAGCAGGACTATACTCTTTGGGATTAGTAGTAGACTATGATTTTTAGAACCATACTATTTAAGATAAAGTAAATGGATGAGGTCAAAGAGATTGCTGAAATGTCCTTGGAAGAACTATGAAATATTACTAAAAACAAGTCAATATGGAGAGCATTTGTCCATAAAGTCGCCAGGAATTCAGCCTAACTCAATGGGCCTTAACAATTTGATTTTTTTTTAAAAAAATCAGATATGTCATGAAAGAGGGATGAATAAGACAATATCTGGATTCTCAGTAACTGTGTGACAAATAATAGAAAATTCAGAATGCTCCAGCTCCCCATCTCTGGCTGTATATAAGAAAATTCCAGTAGAAGACTTCATTACTCAGAGAAGATAAATAAAGGGGCATAACAATGACTTTGGTTCAAGTAGTCTCAAATGAGTGCATAAATTATATATAAAATGTAAATGAAATTGCATGAATGTTGAGGTTTCCTTAGGATAAATTTTAAAAACATCTTAAGGTTTTTTTCTATTGTTTTTGAACATGACAGTCCAATGATCCCTTTTTTATACTTTACAAATGACAAATCCAAAATTACTACCCCTCACTGCTGAACTTAAAAAGCCTGCCTGATGAACAATCACTTTTTAAATACTGTGACAAAACCATATAGCTTACAGAAAGGTGGATTTGCCTGACTGAAAGATATGGATGGTTTGGAAATTTTATCACCTTATCATTTTATAAAGCTAATGATTGCATTTAGTAAAAAATGTGTCAGTCATTTGCTTTCCTATTGTCATAAAACTGCTGATCTGCTTTTCATCATGAAGGTAATGAGCTATGAAGTCCAGAATTCCATGCTGGTCTTGTGAATAAAACACAACTTGTTAGGCTACAATGAGATATCTCCAGTTTCAATCAAGGAGTTGGAACTCTGCCTTTCTAAAATGAAGGGCTCTGTTCCTCCTCCTCCTCCTCCTCCTCCCAGAAAAGGCTGTGTGTCTGCGTGTGTCTAAAGAGAGAGTAACAGAGAGATGCAAACATACGTGCAATTTTTTACCATACTGTGGCACGGAATAAATTTAGCTACTCGATTACTAAAAAATATGCCAGTAACAGGCCAATAGTTCTCTTTCCCCAATCCTAACTAGCTTTTCCCCCCACAAATATGTTGGTTGGAGAGGCATTTTTATTTTTCAGGTGTACATAGGAGCATCTTATTTCTGAAATGGAATAAAACTAAACAACTTCCCTGGTGTTTTTTTTCTAGGAAAAAATCACTCATTCAAAAAGATGTGTCAGGGCATCAGGCCCATATTTTAGTACATCAGCTCTGTTAGAGTTTTAGGATGGTTCCACAGAGAGCTTCCTGGTCCAACAGCAGACAGACAGTCCATCTTACCCCTGATATAACAGTTCAGATGCTTTTCGGTGTTAAGAAAAGGCCGAAGGATGCTGGCAGTAGATATGGCCACACCATATTATTGTTCTTGTTAATGAAATTCCACATGGGTCCTTCTCTTTCCTACAGCAGTGGGAAGTTCAAAGGAACTCTTGCCAGAAAAGCAGATGCTTTGGCCAACTTCACAGTTAATCATTTCTATTCAATGGCTGTGAGCTTTCTGAGGGAGTTAGAAAGTCTGAGCATAACCAGTAAAAGGAACAGCAATATATTTTGCACATTTGCGATCTGCTGCATTTCTTGAATGCTAGAGAAGCTGAGATTCATGAAAGTCTTTCAGTGGTACATAAGGACACTCCCCCCCTAATTAACTATTTAGCCAATAAACAAGCATCACATTCAGACAAATTCCAAGTTGTCTGAAAGTGGCCCTCTTGTGATATACACACAACAGTTGCTCAATGAGTCCTGGGGAGCTGATCGGAAAAACAAGGAACAATTCTCCAAATGTGACTGAGCAGCTGCTTTGAGACTTTTATGAAGAAGCAACTAATTCAAGATTTTTTAAAAGTGAGACTGGGTGATGCATACAAGTTGTAAACTCTAAATGAAGGTGCTATTTTGAAGGTCCTCTAATAGTTGGAAGAGCTGCTGATGAGTAAATAAAACTATCTATCATTGCTTGAAAGAAAGCAAACCTTATACAGATATAGATATTAGTATGTGGAAGATAGGAATAACATGTATTCCAAGAAAACATCCTTTCTTGGAATACATGTTATTCAGATTTCATTAAATCTGCTTGTAATGACTATAGTTGAACTGTTCATGCCATTTTCTTTCCTCAAAGAAGCCATGGAGCTGGATGAAATTAAAGCTCATCAGAACAAGAGAAAAAAGTTTAACTTTTCCTTATTCTGCTTTCTGCTGAAAATCACTGCCTTATAGTTCTGTCTGCTGATGGCTGTGTTCTTTGCAGTAAATAGCTTCCTTTCTTGACAGTAACAAGATTGGCAGGAAAACAGCATGAAGAAAATGTTTTAAAGCCCACCTCTACCATTTCTCTTTCCTAGCACTGAGCTAATCTTGCTGATCTCAAAAGCTACAGGTGTATGTGGGGTGGGGGGAGATGGTTAGATGGCAGAATACCAGGGAAATACTCTAGGCTAGCCTGGAAAGTCAAAATAATGTTCTAACAGAAAGCAATGGCAAGCCACTTCCAAATTGGTGTCAAGAAACTCATGAAATCACCAGGAGACAAGTCCAACTCAAGGAAGATTTCACATTTGCATTTCCTTTTTTTTTTCTGCATTGCAGAAAAAGGCTGTCAATGGCTCCTTAAGTTGAAGACAGAAGCCCTGTTCAGACATTAGAAAATCTTGATTATGCTGGGGAAGTCCCTGACTTTTTGTAATACTTTTATTTATTTACTGACCTATGAGGTTATACACAGAATAAGCACAGCCAATCTCATGGCTTTCCTTTCAGATTTCTAACATCTAGCATCCAAAAATATTATTCAGGCCAAAGCAGCTCTCTTTCTCTTTCCTTTGTCTACATGAGCTCAGAACCCTAGTTTATATTATTCCCAACTAGGTGGAGTAAAAGAAACAGGACATTTATCTCCTGTAGACATTTATTCATTCAGTGGGAATGTCTGTGGGAGAAAGACCTTTGCAAATACAGTCGTATGGTTATTGGCTTCCTTGTGAGCCAGGACCCTACAGGTTCTTACTTGCATAGAAGCCAGTGCTTGCAAAAGCTTTCCTCCTTCAAACATGAGTAGTGAACACATACACATCTGCAGGAAATAAATGTCATTTGAGTAACTTTGGTCAAGAATGGGTGAGCACTCCAGGTTTTACAACACCTGAGCAGACATGACCAATTCAAAGCACATTTGAGTTTTTTTTTTAATAACTAGCTACAACAACTCATGCCTTCATCACCACCCAATTAGACTACTGTAATGAGTTCTACATGGGGCTGCCCTTAAAAGGTATTCAGAAACTACAGTTGGTCCAAAATGCAGTGGCTTGCATACTTTGGGCTCCTGGTATTGGAAACATATCACACCTGCCTTAGTTGCTGATTGGTTTCTGGGTCAAATTTAAGGTGCTGGTTTTGACCTATAAAGTCCTTAATGGCTTGGCACCAATACCTACAGGACTGTCTTTTCCCTTGAATTTTGGCCCAAGTAATTAGATCTACCAGAGAGAAACAGCTATAAATCCTATACTTTCAGGAGGTTTGGGGGGCTGAAATGAGAAGGTGCTGCTTTCTGCAGATGTAATGGTATGTGAGAAAGACTTTGAGAAAGAGGGCAAAGAGATACTGCTTAGGGAATGATCAGATAAGAGAAGGCATAGCCTGCAGCAGCATAATGGAAGGAGAAAGAAGCTCGGAATGGACTCTCCCTATTTCTTGGGCTGTAAAGGAGATGGCGGGAGAATTGTACTTTCAGAGTTGCAAGATTATGTTAATGTAGCCTTACAATAAATTAGAATTTGCTCAACTGGTTGTGTTTCCTGTCTGTCTACTTGGAAAGGCTGACAGTAGCAGCACCAACACCATGGAACCGCTTCCCTCTGGAGATCAGGCTAGCTCCCTCTTTTATGGTTTTTCAGAAACTTTTGAACACCAAGCTATTTCAGAGTGCCTTTCCATGATTTGATGTCATCTTAATCTTTGTTTTTATGTTTTACTGGTGCAGTCCTATATTGTATTTTTATTTTTGTGCTGTGGATGTTTTAAAATTTTTTTTCTGCGTAAGCCACCAAGTTTCTGGTTGCAGCAGCCTAGAAATATGTTTAATACACAATAAAGAAACTGCTTTTAACATAATTTATAGAATTGCCTCCAATCCAATTTGGTTTTCTTTGAACCTTCTAATAAGCCCAATTAGGATTGAAGTATTACAGTGCAAAGTATGTTCTCTAACCTTAAACTTTAACTCCTACTGAGCTCAAAAGCCTGACTGCCTGGTAAATATGTAGAGGGCTACAACAGCTTGGATTGCTTAAGTCAAGGCTAATTGATTTCTATTCAAGAAGCAAAATAGGTATTCAAGCTAGGCCTTTGACAATACCATGTACCTAGTAGGGGAAGGAAGCAAAATTATACATCGTTGCATTCCAGTGGGTAGAGATAACACACAAACACGACACCTTCAAAAAGGAATAATCTAATAGGTATTATGAATTAGCTCCCTTCTTACACATCAAGACCTGCAGCAGTGAGATCACAGATCTACACAAATATGGTTTTTAAAGCAGCTAAATATAAATAATTGATTACTGGTTTATTTTGGCATTTTCAATTTGTTAAGAAAGGAAACTGTTTCCCATATATAAGCCTTACTTCCTTTCTCCTTCATTACTGAAACTGCACTAATGCCAGTGCCAAGGAAATGATTACATTTCATGCAAAACTAAAGTTGATCTAAATTAAAACCACCTTGTAGAATGTTCCAAAATAATTCATTCTTGTGTTATGACTCAAAACAGAGCTTCGCTGCCAAATTCATTTGTTGAATGGCAGAAAACTTGAGAGTATTTGGAATGAGTCCAGAACCACGAGATTTTGAATAAAATCTAAATCTTACTTGTTCTTATAAAACAGCAATTGCCTCCTCTGTGATGAGGCAGAGTTCATGAAGGGGGTCCTATTAACAGAAATCCATCCTTTCCTGAGTACTGTAGTATATTATATCCAGGAAGTGATGGGAAGGTTCAACAGGAATGATGATATGTCAGATATATAGACAGATTGGGCTCACATGCTAACCATGAAGAAAGTTCATTCCAAAGCAATCCTCTTGAGTGAGCTTTATTCAAAGGGTTTAATAAAGATAGCATTGGGCATTACCTTTCTATCTCACAGGAAATCTGTTTTGTCCCAGTCAAATTACACTACTAAGTACTATGATCAAAGGTATGGCTGCATTAATATTTCATCGTCCAACAGCTGAATTTTGGAGCAAGAAAATCCTCTGGATTAAATATGGTTTCCACTTCTGACCATATAAGGCTCACTGCACTGATCATTTGACCTCAGTAGTAGTACCTATGAAAATGGTACTACAAAAGTTGCTGTAATACTACTAAGTAAGTATTAGTAATGTAAAAAGTGATATTTATGTTCATTCATTCTGGTTCTGCAAATTTCATGGGCAATTATTTCTGCCAAAGAAAATGGTTATAAATGATTATTGTTATAAAATAGAAAAGTAATTACCTGACTTGATCTTTGAATGTACTTTTAAATGTACACATGTTGTAGCTCATGGACAATTTGGCTCCAAAGAGCACCTACAAAGGTCCACAAAATTGGAGTTGCCATTCTCTATATTTTACCTGAAGACTTGCACTTGACTTATTTATTTGTTTATTTATTTTTATTTATCAAATTTGTCACTGCCCATCTCCTCCCACCGGAGGGACTCTGGGCGGTTTACAACAAAATACTCAGTAAAACAATAAATATATAAAATACATTATAAAATTACATATTATTAATAATATAAATAAAAATAAAGTCCAGATGGCTGTATCTCTTATTAAAGTATTGGGGGAACTGATAAGCTTTAGAGATTCAACAGGGTTTTCAAGATGTCATTTTGTGCTAAAATGCACGAGATTAGGAAGTGTGTTGAGTGCTCAGGACAACATGCCATATTATATTAGCCAGTAATGATTATATTAGCCAGTAATGTGATTTTAATTGTTGCATCACCAACACCAGTAGAAACCCATGTAGACAGAAACATATATGTACTGTAATTTTATGTATTTATTTTTTACAAGAAGGTAGTCTTAGATGCTACAAGCTTTCAGGGATGCCAAAGTCTTGTGTACTTCTCAAAGGCTGGATGTGAAATTAGCAAAAACTTTGAGTCAACATATGTTAAGGACGTGGAAACAACTGGGGTTCAGGGAGGATGCAGAGATAGATGGCAAGGCAGATTGTTAGTCTGGGAACATTCAGTGTAGCTTGTTTGTACAGAGGCTTATCTAATGTGAGACTTGAGGTTTTCACAATGCCTCAGATTAGTCTCTCTAGCCTTAATGCATTTTGTGCACAGCAATTTGATTACCAGCACATTTACTCCCTGTGATCAGTTACACAGTAGTTGCTCCTTATTCCCCCTCCCACTTTCTCTCTGCTTTTCTTTTGCCTCTCTTTTTTGAAGAGTGAGTGCCTTTGTTCAAAGTAGCTAGAAGATACAATAGTTGGGAAAAGGCAAGAAAATGGTCAGCTTTGTCTCCTGCTACTCACCAAGCTCTTCCACATGGAGATAAATCAAGGGGGTGGGGGTAGGAATGCTGGCCCCAGCAAAGATTGATCAGAAGCTCAGAGGAGAGCAAGCATCTGGCCCATCCAATCTATGCCAAATTCACAAAAACAAACCATGCATGAATTCTGATGAGAAGAATGAATTGCTGAGAATGGGGGAAGGGAAACGGGATGTCAAAGGTTATTCAACAAATGGGTTGAATGAGGGGTGGGCAGGATAGAACAACAATATGATGATGGGAGGGAATGTAGGGTTTTTTTCCCCCCGGAGTTTTGTTTTTAACACTAATGCTCAGGGAAGAGCTGGGGTTTGTTGAAAACAATGCTGAAAGATAAATAGTTGAACATATTGCATGGCTTGGAAAAAGAAGAATGGCATCAAAAACTAAAAGATTCTAAGGACGGTTTTGCAAGTGACATCAAAAGGGCTTTTGCTGTTCTTGTTGTTTCTGCTTCTGTGTGATACTAATGTGAGGTAGAATATCAAAGGGAGTGACCTAAAAAATCAAACATTCTAGGCCATCTAGCTTATACAGTCACATTATTTGCAATAGGAATAGCACTTTTAACATGACATGGGAAGTGTTCTAAAGTTGAATATTTGTGAACTCAAACCTATTCATGTTTATTCAGGTCCAGAGATGTTAGCTCCCACGTTTGCACACATGTGTAAAATAACAACCTGAGTTTTGTTTGTACTGCTGCACTGCAGATGACCAACTTTCAGAAACAGCTAGGCTTCATTGAAACACTGCTCCCCTATCCTTTTTGCTTTGACATGGATTAAAACTGCACTTCAAACTCATCACAACCAATTTCCGGCAATAACTTAACCCAAGCAGATTGCCATTCGTGTTGTCTATCAAGTGTAAATCCCATGTAATGTAGGTCAAGCAAACAGAGATACTCAGCCTTAATTAGAGCTGGCAAGAAGGAGCCTTTCCATCCATATTGTTCTTCTCAGGCTCTGGATGGGTGAGCCAAGTGTGAATAGCATTCCTGCTTAATCGCAGGGGTGCCCTGGCTGAAAACCTTGTTCCAATTATTTTGTGAAACTGCTGTGTTGTCTCTTATTGTTATCATCCCAGACAGTGGTAATCCAATATTTCCACACTACTTTAATTTTCAACATTTGTTCAAGATTTTGTGGCATGATGCCTAATTTCTGTCCCCAAAGGTTCACATGTGACATGCCTTACTTCTGCTTTCATAAGACCAATGGTGAATATGTTATGTTACAAAACACCCAGTCTTGCCTGCCCTTATAACAGAGGTGCCCAGAGGTGTTTTAATGGACAAAGGACCACATTCACTTTTGAGATGTATGGTGGCGGAGGGAGAGGCATTCTCCAAAAAAGTAGGTGAAACTGGAACATTTTGGATAGGACCACAATTACTTTTTTATACAACCAGGTGCTCCTTTTGACACATTAAAAATAACAAGTCAGTGTTAACTTTTGGAGAGACTCTGGGGGCTGCCCTGAGGTAATTTGGAGGCTCCAGTTGGCCATGGGGCTATTTATGTACTTTGCATAAACAGAGATACATAGATAGATATGTACCTCTAGATCAGTGTTTCTCAAACTTGGGAACTTTAAGATGTGTAGACTTCAGCTTCCAGAATTCCCCAGCCAGGCATGTTTGTTGAAGTCCACACATCTTAAAATTCCCAAGTTTGAGAAACACTGATCTAGACAGACTGAACTAAAACAATTAAATTCCACAACTCAGAATATTTGACCTCTCTGTCCACAAACAGCTCATAGCACTCAAACCCTAAATACTCATCACTTCTGGCATCCTCAGTCTCCAGATCCACTCTTTGGGGTAGATTGGCTGGGAATTTGGCCAGAAGATATCTGGAAGGTTCCAGGTTGGGGAAGGCTAACTCATTTGGGTTTCCAATTCTTGCTAAGGAATTCTTGCACCTAAGTCTACTATGAAACCAGTTTGGTGTAGTAGATAAAGGTACTGGGCTAGAAACTGAGAGACTGTGAGTTCTAATCCTGCCTTAGGCATGAAGCCAGCTGGGTGACGTTGGGCCAGTCCCTCTCTCAGTCCTAGGAAGGAGGCAAGGGCAAGCCACTTCTGAAAAATGTTGCCAAGAAAACTGCAGGGACTTGTCCATGGAGTCACTGGGAGGCAAGACTGATTCAAAAGCACCAGAAACAGAAAACCTGCTATACGGCCCATTGGTTTCCTTGATCAAGTTTTCTTTTATTTCTTGTCTACCCCCACCCCCGCTCCCCATCCAACTAAAGCAATCCTACTATTTGCTTTTGTCCTGTCTTATTCATATCATGGCTAAGCTTTGGATTCATTTCTTGGTACTGTCATTCTCTTTCAGTCTCATTTTTCCAGCCTGTAAACTAGGAGCAATAATGACCTGTTTCACAGAGCTATTGCAAGGATTAAAGGGATTAGAAGCAGGCAACATTCTTTAAAATCCTTTGGCAGTGAATGAATCTGTTTCTTTGGAATCACGTGTTCCTTAAGGATATGATCTGGGCTGATAACCTTGGGAGTCACACTGTTTTGCCAAGTGAAGAAAAGATCCTCCCTCCATTAGTCTCTGCATAGCATAGTTGTTTTTGAAGGACAATAGCTAGCAGCTCTTCCAAGTGTTTGGAATGTAAGTTTTATATGCACATCTGCTAAAGAAGAGGACAGTTTCTACACTGCCTTTGTATACTCACACATATAAGTTGAATGGCAGTTGAAGAGTCTAGGGCTGGGGACACATTATGGTGTCGAGGGTACCGAGATGTTCATGGATGCCCCTTAGTGCCTGTCAAGTCCTCTGCCCTACTGATTTTAATTAAAAAAAATTAAACCTTTTCATTAAAATTGGCAAACTGGGTTGCTATATACACCAGTCTTCAGAATCACCTTTATTTACAAGAAATATTCTGGGCCCCAGATGGTCCTGATACACATTCTTAGAACATATAAGAAATGATAGGCATCTGTGTGATTTATACGGATGTCAAGTAGAATATCAAAGAGAGTGACCTAAAAAATCAAACATTCCAGGCTATGTTTGATACTAGGCTATGTTTGGCCTGCCTGCCTAGAAAAAAACAAGTGTAAGCAGGTTAGAATGGCCCATCCTACCAGAAGGGAGTTGGAAAAGATGGGAAGGCACATTCCAATAAATGAGTGCAACTGATTATATCCCAATGGAAGCCATTTTGTGAGTGGGCAAGCCTGCTATTAACTTAATTAATTATTTAATTGTTAATTAAGCTATTAACATGTTGCCAAAATTTCAGAAGTGCATACGAGCTTGAAAAAGTGAAGGACCACTGCTTAAGGGGCCAGGAATATTGAATGGGTATTGATGCAACTCTAACATAGCCAGTATGTTTGCTAGGTTTACGCAGTTGGCTATATATATTTTTTTAAATCCAGTTTTAAGTGCTTTCTGCTTGAAAATAATCTCTGTTATCCAGTCTTCCTTGGATTTCCCACCAGCTTGAGAACAGGGAGCATGAAGAAAGGCTGTCAGACTAGAAGAAGTTCTTTTGAAAAGTAAATTTGCCTTTCCCTTAGTTTATCTCGTGCTGTTCCTGTTTTCCTATTGTTTCCTGTGGTAAAATTAGATTTCTTTTCACATCAGAATAGATGCATTCTGGGGGAGAACATGCATTTATGTAACACACTTCCTGTCCTGCTTTTGCTGTTTTTGATGCCTCAAAAGCAGTCTCAGCATATGTCTTTTCCAGTTCCTTCAGCAAGTTTTTCATTCGGATGCCCTTGAATCATTTACTCACAGTAACATAAGGCTCCAATAGTCCTGGAGCCATTCTGAATAACTGGACTCAAGTCTGGTATTTTTCTTTCCATACAAAGGGTGCAGAAAATCTATGATTGGGAGAAATGATAGGGGATGGACAGAACTACAGCTATTGAGAAAAGTCAAAACTCAGAGTAAGGAATATTACTGAAGTGTTCTTATTCCCAGATTAAATCATTTGGGACGAGGTACTCCAGAAGACTACCTATAGCAGGGTTCCTAAAATTTTTGCCATCACATCTCCCTTTAGTGCAATCTTAATGTACACACCTCCCCTAAAAATCCAAACACCAAAGTGAACACAAATGAACAATGAAAACAACACAATGAAACTTTGGGAAAGGTGGAATTATTAACTAAAAGGTTCTTCACACCTCCCCTGGACTCCGTCTGCACCTCCCCAAGGGAGCTACCTGACCTATATCCATATGTACTTGCCTGAGCTTCAGGATGGCATATGAACACTTACTCACTCTGCAAGGCTTCAGATCACTAGGTACCTAGGATAGAGATTTATTTCTGGCAGCCCATAACTGTGGATTACCTTCATCAGAGACTTATGCATACCTCCTTGTTTGCTCACTTTTAGGAGAGCCTTAAAACTTCCTTCATCCAGGACTTCTGGTGGTGACAGGGTGGACTGAGCAGCTGTGCCTGTGGGCTTAGTCGGTGGAACTGACAAGACGGCAATTTTTTTCGGGCTCAGGCAGGTTTTCCTGAAGCCCAGGAGTGTTCTCCAGACAAAGGAAAACACCTGGAATCACCCCATCTGTCTTCCAGATGGCTGCTTGCATCCAGAAGATTGCAAAAAGCGTTTCGCATTCGACTGGTAAGAGGCGCGGCAGCCATTATTTTCCAAGCTGCACTGTAGCCTTAAAGGGGCACTAAGACCGGCCACCCCATTTATATATATATATATATATATATATATATATATATAGAGAGAGAGAGAGAGAGAGAGAGAGAGAGAGAGAGAATGCGTACTCTGAGAGAGGCTTTCTATAGCAAGGAGAAGCTGGCTGTCTTGGTGCTTAGCGTTATTTTTGGGATTACTTTTTTTTTAAAAATCTTTTTTAAGTTTAAGAATTTGTTTCCCTTCCAAATATAAAGGAGGACTGAGAGTAAATAATTGTCTTCCTGTTATTATTTTGGTATTCAGTTTGAAGATATTAGCATTTTCCTACACGCTGAATCAGCTGATTTAAACCTTCGGCTTTCTGTTTCTACTTTCCGTTGGGAACTGTCTGATCATTTCACTTTCACTTTGTGTAAACATACTTCAGAACTTTTCCATATCTTTGACTTTTGCTGGTTAAGCTCCTCGGGGCGCCATAATCTACTGCGTGAGACATGGAGGATTTAAATAGATTTTTTTCTGACTTCCATCAAGATTTTAAACAGATCTTTTCTGACTCCTATCAAGTTTTTGTACAAGACATTCAGGACATTGTAGAAAATATGAGCTCTAAAATATGTCATCTGGTTGGGGATGTAGTGGATGAAACTGAGGAATTCAACAGTGATAGAAATGTTTCTTCTACGAATGAGACTGGGATTTCTGTTGAGATGCTGGATGAAGATTGGATAGTACAGTTGGAGAAATTTAACGGAGAAAGGATCTGCAAGTGACAAGAGAAATTGACTTTCTGGTGAAAAGCCATGAAAAATAAGGGGTCATTATGTATGGGAGGTTTTCTGAAGAGAAGCTGGAAATTTTGAGGGGGGCAGTTGGGTTGTTTGACTTTTTCAAGAGAAAAGCTCTGTGCACATTGTGGGGATATGTAAATGCTTTGGTTTATTTTGAAGTGGGATAAGGGTTAAAGAATGTTTATCTGGATCGCTTTTAGGGTTTGACTGATGTTTTTAAGGATATGGATTAAGATTATTAGGGTATAAAATGTTTATTTGGATGGTTTTAAGATTTTGATTTAAGGTCATTGTTTTGAATTGCTTTTCTTTTTTGGGTTTATTAAGATTAAGATTATTAAAACTGTTGGATTTTTTAGTATAATGGCAGACAATTTATGTGGTTTTTAGTTTGAATTTTATCATAGTAGACAGAAATGTATAGAATAGTAGTAGGAAGGGAATAATTAAATAGATGTTATCTTTGGGGAGCAGGAAGTTGTTTAGGAGATTTATATGAATTCTTTTTTCTTTATTTTAATATAAGAGGAGGGAGTAACTGTACTTAGTGATTTTTATAATGTGCTAAAGGGGAATGATTTAAAGAAATAATGTGATTTTGGTTTATATTAAATATAGAGTAAGAGATTGATTATGAAAATTTTTTGTATATCCTTGCTGTTAAAAGTCAGAAGTCACATCTTTCTGTAATGTTGAAAAAAAATTCTTTTGTATTTTCACACCTTTATAGTTTTTCTTATTTTTGTAGTTTTTTTTGTAGCTTTTATCTTTCTCTTCAAACTTAATAAAATTCATAATAATAATAAAAAAACTTTCTTCATCCACTCTGCATTCAGGTAATTAGTGTTGTGTTTTGCAGCTAAGATTTCATCATCATCTGCTGTCAAATTTAATGTTAAATATTATAATACTAGTATTACATATTTTACCTCTCCAGTGCACATTAATATCCTTAATTCTAAAGCCAAGCAGGATGGCTTCAGCCACCTCTAATCTAGCCCATAAATTGGTTTAATAGTCATTCGGTTGTTCTAGGGAACTGTGGCTCATTGGGATAATGCTAAAGACCGCTAACAGTCAGGAAAGTGTAGGCACCAAGATTCTTTGCTCAAATTATGATGTCATATAAATTACAAGGTGGAATATAAATCCCTACATACTAATTTGACTGTTGCATAAGAAAGGGATGGCTCTTCTGTCACACCATGGCTTTCAAGGTTACTTTACACTGTGATTAGTAATCAAGAGTTATACTTTAAGATTATGTTATCTTTCAATACTTCAACGATGTCTACAAAAGTCACCGCTGGATTCATGCTAACCATCATGTAATTTGTTCAGTTTTCCTTTAGCCATTGATTTGTAAATAATGGTATACAAACACTGAGGGAAGGACTCTTCCAGAGGACATCTACCCATCCCACTAGATTGCATAGGGTGGGCTTGCTCCAGGTCCCCTCTATTAAATGTTGCCATTTGGTAGGACCTAAGAAGCTAGATTTTTTTCTGTAGCTGTGCCTACCCCAATGGAACAGCCTCCTTCTGAGGTATGGGGGTGGAATGTCACAGTGTGATATTCTGACAGAATCTGTCCAATTCCTGTCCATCTCTGTTCACTGATGCTGATGTTGGTGTGTAGTCAGTTCATTTTATCTTTCACTGCATTGTTCTCATGTTCATGCTTCTTACATTCCATTTTTCCACTGTAATTCTCTTTTCAGCTTCAGACTTTTTCCCCTGCATGGCAACATCAGCAACCAGATGTCCCAAAAGTTTAAATCTAGCCACTTCATAAACCCCATTCATACTCTAAATTATCCTCAGTGTTTCCGCAGTGGGATGTTGAATGCCATGTGACGTGAGGGGCTCATCAGTCGGCAGTCTATTGTCAATCATTTTACATTTTCTATCCATGTGGTTTTCTTGCAAAAATTCAGGAGTGGTTTACCACTGTCTTCTCCTATACAGTATGAAAGTATGCCTTTGCCATTGTCACTAAGTGATCATCTGCCTCTAGCATCATCCTATATCACTGTTGAACAATATAAGTGGCTGCTTGCTTTAGCTAAGCAGTGGGGATGACCATCATGCCTTAGGAGACCCTACTGGGAGCATATACCCTTGGAATACACTCCTGGCATTCTTCACTCATCACTCCCAGAATTGACCCTCACCCACCAGGATGGGGTAGCACAGTAGGTCTGGAGTGGGTCTATAAAGGTAGCATACCTTAATGTTGATGGATTATTTGCATCATTCCATAAAACTAGGTTGAACCTTATTCCATACTTCTGCACTAGAAGTTATCACTCAGGAGTTATCTACTATGAGTTCCATATTTAGTTCCTTTGGGGCAATTTTCTTAGTAGGAAACCTAGGTCAGACATATGGCATCTGATCCTACAGTTATATGCAGATCTGTTTCCACATGCATATTAGAGAAGCTTAGCAGCTGGGTATTTCTCATAGGACAGTATTTCGTGTTCAAGTAATACTGTGGCAAGCACAGTACAATAATTATCTTTGAGGATCTCTACTTAGCGTCATGGATTTGGAAGTTCTAGCAAAAAAGAAAAGTGTTATCAGGCTTCAGAATGCTCATTAATAGTATCACTAAGGAGCATTAATATTTAAACAATATTAACAAAATTCAGTAGTGTGCTGGCTGGAGGATATCTGAAGATTCCTGTTAGATAACTGTCCATTAGTATTCTTCACTTTAATGCCAGTGACATTTCAATATGAGCACTTTAACACAGCAAAATGCCCACATCTAAAAATGTCATCTTAAATATAACATATCCATATATAACCACTACTATATTCCTGTCCTCTCTTTACTCACCAGCCTTTTCTGTCCTCCTTTCCAGTCCCTGGTCTCCTGGCAAAAAGTCAGGCAGCTGTTGCTTTACATTTTGCTCCTAGGAGAGCATTCATTGAAGCTCCAATCAGGCTCAGCATCTCTCTTTTCACCTGCTATTTTAAACTGAAATATACTGGAAGTAATTTGACATTCAAAATTGCTTGGTAGCCACCAAGAGAAATATTCAAAGCGGCTATACACATCTCAGTGCACTCAGTGTACATCTAAGGAGGAACCATCACTGGGTGAAGCTCTCTGACATATGTATAAGGAGAGCATACGGTGCAATATATAGTTGTTTCCAATATGGCAGTATACATTTGTGTATAGAATCAGCCTATGCATAAACCAAAAGGAGAATCAAGCGTATACTGTATCATTGTGTGTCAAAATAGCTCTCACCGTGTCTATCTTATTGCATGCTCACGTGTTGGGAATCTATTGCCAGTTTTATCTTTTCCAAAACACAACATGTATGCAAATGAAATTTATATGTAAAATGATCAAAGGATGGTAGTATGGTATACAAAGGCATGCACTTTTTTTCATTCCTTTCTGTTCCAAAAATACAGTGTATTTGAGGTTTAGGTTTTTCAATCACCAACCTTTTATCTAATTTGCAGTGTTTTATTTCTATGGATCACAATTATTTTAAAGCAATTTTTAAATCAAAATCTTAGCACTAGGTTAAATTAATTATATTTATGTTAATAGGTGTCTCTAGAACTATCTGGTTATCAAGCAAAAAACAGAATACAGTAGCAACCGAGGGTAAAGGGTACTTAAATGTATTGCGCTCTACTTTCTCAGTTAAAGATTTTTTTGCTTATTTATTTGTCTGATTAGAAGGAAGCTAGAACCTAAAATAGAACCTAAAAACAAGATCAATTTTCTCAGAAAGGTGGCTAGGTGTGATATGTGAATCCAGCAAAGACTTTGATTTGTTGTTGGCTATATAGAGTTGCTGGGCAAACCCAGAAAAATTGATTAATTGAAAAAATAATCTCTAAGTAGTATAGTAATTGAATAAATAATTAGTAGTATCATGTTCATATATCATGCAACATTGCCATAGACTAGATTATAAACCGCACAAGTAGACATTTTGATAATGGCTTTATGTCAGATCTGCTAATTCATGTGCAGTATCAGAAGAAATAGATTAAAGCACTGATGGTAAGCAGAAAAGTGAGGCATAGGATGGTCAGACCTTGGATGAGGAGTAACGAATTACGAGCTGTGAGATGCTCAGAGTAATCAATGATTTGTCTAGGGTTATATACTGTATGTATGACACACTGAATGACAAACTAGCCAACTACATTTTAGCCTAGCATATTGCCATCACATAAAAGAAGGTCAAGATCTGTTCACTCTTATTCTGGAGTGCAGAACTTGGGAAAACATTTCATGTTAGTTTTAAGAAGGCAGATTCCCAAAAAAGTTAGTAGAAAAATTCTTAACAATGGAAGCAATTACCCAGAAAGGCAGTGAGCTCTTTCCCACTGGATGTGTTCAAGTAGAGGGTAGTCAGCCAACTTTCTGGGGCATTTGATCAGAATTCTTTCACTAATTAGGAATGTACAACTTGATGGCCTAAGTGGTCCTTTCCAACTCTATAATTCCATGAAAATTTGCTTTTCAGATTCAGTCATGTGATTTGTTTTTGGTTTAGTATGTCACATGAACCCAGAAAATGTGATTAATTGAGTTGCTAAATAATGCTAAGTATGCACCATAAATGTGCATAAGTGGAAATGCATTGTCAATTTGTGTTGGTTTGATGGGTTGCAATGAATCTGGAGTCAGGGCAGAGGTGGTTTAATATGATCAGATGGAAGACTGTTGGTGTCTTGCATTACTTATGCACTGTTGCAATATTATCCTTGGGCCATGTCCATGTGACACAGTGAAAAGGCCTACAATACTCTTCATTACTCAAGCAACAGGCAACTAGATCAGAGGTAAAGCACCTGATTTCTGCTATTAAAATCCTATTTTACCTATTGCTAACATTGTTCTAAATGCCCCAATCTGTGAGTGATCTTTGAGACTTAATTGTACTCTGCTTAATTATAGGAAAAATGGAAGTTAACGCATGGATGTCTAATTTTGTTATGCCCATAGATGTAAACAGCTGCTCACAACTTTGTTGAGTTCATGTAAATACTGACCCTTTCTCTGCAGCACACCCTAATGCTAACAATAAAAACTGTAGCCCATATGAGAAACAGATCTGTTTTAGAATTACCTGATTCAGAAACTGCTCTTCCATGCTATTGTTTAACAGATGTGGTGTCATGTCACCCCTAGTGAGAGGTTTCAGATCCTGTTGCCAGATGACCCTTGAGACTGTGTGCATTTTAGAGAAACGAGCTGGAGATTGGCCTGCCTTTGCAAGTAAGCTAATGCAAAACACCCTCGGCTTGAACACTTTCATGTCAGCTCCAGATGACTGCAAAGAGATCTCACGCTGTCTTTCTGCTTTGCTTCAGGTGAAGGAGCAGAGGAACTGTTGCTGTGGAGGGAGAGACTTCTCAGCAGGTTTTGGTTCACGGGTCTGCACTATGACGCCAGGAAAGCACGCGGTTTGGCATCAGGATGCTTCACTTTCTCCCTCAGTGAGATCAATGAAATGTGTACTTGGCTAAATCAAAGTCTGAACAAGCTATAGCTGCCTAATAGCGGTTAACGTCAAGCTTCTTCTCTTAAGCTGAAGAAGCATTAATATCCCAAACTGGCCCACTTTAGAAAGTCATTATTTATAATATTTTAAAATGCTTTTAAACTGACCCATCATTACAATTCATTCATTAACCAGGGCAAGAAAACAGCATCAAGGCTAAGTATCATCATCACCTCTGCTTTTCGCAGAACAGTTCTTCAGGCCTTTTTTTTTAAGTACCAGATTTCTCAGAATTCTCATCACTGAATTCAATGGCCTAATATGTTTCTTTTGTTTTTGTTTACAAAAAAACTGCAAGAACACAGAAAAAAAATGCTTCCAATAATGTTGGTGCCATCCTTCCTTAACAGGATACTTATCAAGCATATGATAGGCCCCATAATATTAGTGGAAGACCAGGCTTGCAAAATTTGGGTAGGTTTCCAAGCCAAGAAGGGCAGCTTCAGTCATCTCCAATCTGGCTCATAAATAGGCTTATTTGGATGTTCTAGCATAGTGTTTCTCAATCTCAGCAACTTTAAGCTGTACTGTATGGACTTCAGTTCCCAGAATTCTGGGAGTTGAAGTCCATGCATCTTAAAGTTGCTGAGATAGGGAAATGCAGCTGTCTGGGATGATAGTAGAGCTTATTAACACTCAGGAAAGTGTAGCTTCCAAAATTCTTTGCTGAAATCACAGTGATTAAAGTCCCCCAAAATATGTATTGCCTCTAGTGTGAATGTGCTCTAGAAATTGCAACGGGGCATAAAGGTGGAATGGCTTTCACTTTTGTATTTGATTATGGCATCACTGCTTCACTGAGGCTCAAGGGCAGCTGTGCTCTTTGTACTTCTTCCTCTGGGTGAGGAGCCCTGTGACTGGCTTTTCAGGTGAGAAATCATTTTGAAGGTCATAAATATTTTCAAATTGTTTTCATTCCTCCTGGGTGTGCCCTGGCTTCCTTTGCTTCAATTATCTCTTATGATTGCCCAGACACCTAATGAGGATGGAAGAGAAGATCTCTTCCAGATACCCATGCTGACTGAACCTAGCATGGCCCAGTCAACCACACTGAAATCCAACAGATGTTTCTGCTTTCCCCTTCTTTTGGCTAGTGAAAATGTGTCACATCCATGCCAAATTAGCATCCTTTCCTTCTTAAAAAAAGAAATTCAGATTGCACAACCTTTTTCTGAAAGTGAGTTGGTTTACTGGATTTAATGAAAAACAGTAATTTGAGATTTATACATTCCTGATTTAGGCCAAAAAACTTTACAGCCTATAAACTACTGGAATCTAAACCCAAGACAGATAATTCCTCAAGCTCAGCTCCAGCAGCATATTATACATCTTAAATGAAACCAAAATATCAGCTATAACCTGAGAATAGTTTTCATGATTTACCAAGTTGAATCTCTTTTATTCATTGGTTCTTCAGGAAGTCCTATGAACATATAGAAAATCTACCTGCTATTCTATGGGAGAGATAAAAGAGAGAGCAATCCCTGAAATTGCTTAGATTATTGGGCAATATTCCCAATTCCCAGTAATTATAAACATAGTGCTGGATGGTAGATAAAAATGATAAGGCAGCCTTTAGTTAAGCTTAATTCTGGTGACTATATTATATTGTCTATATAGTTGCATATAGTTGTATATTGTACTGTCTATATAGTTTTCTTGGCAATAATATCGAAGTGGTTTCCACGTGCATTCCACCTGGGTGTTCTCAACCTTCCAATCTAGCCTACAGCCCTGAAATTCTCTGGTGGTCTTCCATCCTTGTGTTAGCATCTGCCAATTGCCTAATACATTTTCCTCTTCTGATGCTGTGATTCTTGCAGAATGTAAAACGTAGGAATGCCATCCAGTCTGGACAGTACTCTCCTATTTGCACTGTGCTGGGAATTAGATACAGAACATGTGTTAGGGACAATGTTCCTAATACAGTGGGAAATCAGAAATTTTAAGCAGTCTTGCTCTTCCCTCCTGGCAATTCTGCTCAAAATTGCTGTTACCCTCTGCCAACAGCAGTGGGAAACAGCTTTAAGCAGGAAACCCAGGAATGGGATCGGAAAGATTTGTTACCCTTTCTCCTAAAGGTTCTACTCTGGATTATTGCTTCGCCATTGCCAATATCATGGAGAAACAGTGGTTTGCTTCTGTTTGCCTAGAAGTAGGTCAGGGCAGGTGAGAAGGGTTCTCAGTGATGTTTTAACAAAGAATTTTTTTATCCCTATGAAGTCCACAACCAGAGCAGTAGCAGAAAAGTTATAAGGGAAAGCATCTGGTGACCATTTTCAGAAGAAACAAAGCCAGTCAAGGAAAGGACTAGGCATCCCAACCTCATCTCCCCTTAGGCTGCTCCTCACTGCAACCCATATAGTGGCTTTTCATTAAAAAAAAATGCAGAGAAACTATATTGCATGTCCTATAAAACATAGTTTTGGCCTAAAACTTTCTGCCAAGTGTAGTCATTCAACCCTTTTGTATCCATGCAGCTGTGAAGGACTGTCAAAACCATTAAAGGGCTTCCATTCAAAACTGAGAACTCCAATCACAAGTTTGACTAAGAAGAAAAGAACATTTCTATCTATAGAGGCTAGAAGGGGGGAAAGAATTAACAAACTCCAGATGAAAATAGTGAGGGTCATCAAGGGGGTTGTTTAATTTAGAGATATTCTTGCTCCGTATTTACTTACGGGTAATTTTTTTTTTCGTGTTTCAGAGGAAAAAACTATGATTCTGAAGGTGCTAGTGGTGGGTTAAATTTACATCTGCAAATATCTTCAATAACTTCCAAGCCATCTACCCC
This sequence comes from Candoia aspera, assembly GCF_035149785.1. Classification (NCBI taxonomy): domain Eukaryota; kingdom Metazoa; phylum Chordata; class Lepidosauria; order Squamata; family Candoiidae; genus Candoia; species Candoia aspera. The sequence goes on along the minus strand of NC_086153.1, from coordinate 85,677,639 downwards.
ACTATTCAGCAGTCTGTGTCCATCCAAGAAGCACCGTATGTGTATTTATCATGCAGGTGCCCTTTTTGCACTGTTATGCTTTCTTTGTCAGCTTGTTATTGGGGTTTTGGCTTTGGATCATACTAAAGTCTCTACAGAGCAATTTAAGTCACCCATGTGGATTTCACATCAAGGCTGCAGATTTCCATTCATATGGAATTCATTCAAAGTTCTGTCTGGCAGTTCAGTATATTTTCTTAGCTGACCTAGTGCCAAAAGATATAAACCGATTGCCCTTTCTTTTATGCGCCGGAAAACATGTTAATGAGGATCACATGTTCAATTACAAGCATGAGGACATCTCCTGGAAGTGGAGATAGTTTGAACACTTGTTGCAAAGACGTCCTCTGGGGGGTTCCAGAGGTGGCAAATGATGAAAGCAGCCTAGCACTCACACATAGGAAAGGGGCAGGACTTGTGTTAATAATGATGCAGCACCACTTCATCACTTTGTTTAAGGCTTTGAATCCTCTGGACACCTCTGAATAGGTGCATCCTAAACTTGAAAATGAGAGCCAGATTGGTGTAATGGTTAAGGCACCGAGCTAGAAACCGGGAGACGGTGAGTTCTAGTCCTGCCTTGGGCACAAAGCCAGCTGGGTGACCTTGGGCCAGTCCCTCTCTCTCAGACCTAGGAAGAAGGCAGTGGCAAACCACTTTGGAAAAAGCTTGCCAAGAAAACTGCAGGGACTAGTCCAGGCAGTCTCTGAGAATCAGACATGATTGAACAGATAAAAAAATAATCTTGAAAATAAGTCACTGAAAGATAAATGGTGCAGACAGTAAAGTGGGGAAGCCATACAGAAAATGCTAAGCACTATTTACTAACAAAGCAATATATTTGAACTTTCTATATAAACATATTCTCAGTGTTCAAAGGTTTCCACAAGTTATCTTCATAACTGATACAGGGGCTAGTTCCCTCAATGTAATCTGATCTATCCTCAATCAGCGTATGTTCATCTAATGATATAAGTTGTATCAGAAAATATTGACAATATGCAACACTCGTGAAAATGAGCAAAGGATGGCTGACTGTTTTGTAAGTTAAGGCAGCAAAGACATGGAAAGCTTACTTGACTTTCCTTTCAGGAAAATTTATGGTTTAGTAGTTTACTCAGAAGGCTTGCATTTAAGAATGCTTTTTATAGCCCCGGCAAAGAGTTAGTATATATAAGAAAATTGGGTGTAAACGAAGTAATCTTTTTTTGCACATACTCTGATACTTTTTGCATGCAATAATAATAACAAAAATAAATGGAACTTAAATACTGTGATCATTGCAGCGGCGTCTCCAGAGGTTACACTTAAGGTCCTGGGATTTTTTTTTATTAGTACTTATTATCATAATAATATATATTAGGACATAAAAATAATTTTATAATTTATTTGAGTACTTAGCATATTTAGTAGTCACAGCTATTGGCAGCACCTGGCTGATCCTGAAAAATCTAAGCAAGATTGGACCTGGTCAGTCCTTAGAGGAGTTTCTCAACCAGGGTTCTGTGGCACCCTAGGGTTCCGCGAGAGGTCACTAGGGGTTCCCTGGGAGATCACAATTTATTTAAAAAATTATTTCAAATTCAGGCAACTTCACATTAAAGAGGTAAGTTTCACTCTTTATTTTTAGTTTAAGAACACTGTTAATGCCTATATACAGGCCTACACATGAAACAGATAGAATAATTTTGTAACTTCTGGCCTATATTGGAGCCTGAACATGCAGAGGTTCCCTGAGGCCTGAAAAATATTTAAGGGTTCCTCCAAGGTCAAAAGGTTGAGAAATTCTATTGTACAATTCTATTGTAATCAAAAGAAAAAAAAATGGGATAGGATGCCCCTGCTTGGATTAAATTATGTGAGGGATCATGGAAGGAAGGCCTTCTACACAACATGAAGCCTCTAGTCCAGGCTTTCTCAACCAGGGTTCCGTGGCACCCTAGGGTTCCACGAGAAGTCACTAGGGGTTCCCTGGGAGATCATGATTTATTTAAAAATTATTTCAAATTCAGGCAACTTCACATTAAAGAGGTACGTTCCATTCTTTATTTTTAGTTTAAGAACACTGTTAATGCGTATACCCAGGCCTACACATGAAACAAATACAATAATTTTGTAACGTCTGGCCTATATTTGAGCCTAAATGTGCAGGGGTTCCCTGAGGCCTGAAAAATGTTTCAAGGGTTCCTCCAGGGTCAAAAGGCTGAGCAAGGCTGCCTTAGAGGAAAACCAAACCTCATAGCTCTAGACTAGACTGGGAAGCCAAAAAATAATCCCAAAAAGATTATTTTTGCCTATATTACCCTTGGCCATCTTGTTGCCAAGGTTAATATAGGCATGTAGTTATCAGAATCAAAGTTGACTTGATAGAGGCTTTCTTTTCATCCATGATTTAATAAAAATCTGCTGTGAATCTTTTCCAGCATGGTTGCTGGGTCCTGGGACAGGGGAATCTGCAAGGTAGACCGAAGCCTGAATCATGCTCTGGCCTTAAGGAATCATGATACATTTCTGTTTACCTAGCTCAGAGATACAGAACTAAAGAGAAATGTGTGCTGAAGGGTGAAATGCAAGGAGGTTTCATCAGGGCGTTCCTGGGCCATAAATCTTGGAGAGGAGACTAGCAGGACAAATTACCTCTTCACAACTAGATGAGCTCATGGAGATCAGCTATTTTCCTGGAAGATAACTTAGCACCTGGCAAAATCACTCCAATTTAAAAAAAGCAATTAAAACAACATATGAAAACTTATCTCTGAACTGTCTTACTCTTGTTATGGAATGATCTAGATAATGGATTGATGCTTAATTTGAAAAGACAAGAAGAAATGCTGGGAAGAATTTGGGAAGTAGAAATGCTGGGAAAACACTCTCTCGTAATCTTTTAATAATACTGAATTGTATTAAATTATGGAATATTTTTAATGTTCATTTTATGGCTTGTTTTTTTATTGTACACCACCCAGAGTCACAGTTGTGAGATGGGCGGCTATATAAATATGATGAATGTATAAATAAATGAATAAATAAATAAGATACTTTCAAGGACAATTAGATTTGCATCTTTTGTTTCTCCTTTTCCTTACATAGCTGTACTGAAATTAACCAGTGCTACAGGGAATCTTTCACTGATGGGAGACAAGATTTGATTTGTACCTCACTTTTTTTAACTTTGAAAGTTAACACAGCATTTGTTTTCCTATGCATTGATGACATAAAGTAGCATTACTGTTATTTTTTTAAAATTGTACGTGTTTATTAAATATTTTGTTCTCAATTGTTATTCAAAGAGTTAAAGGCTTTCCAAACTCTAGTTAAGGTTGGGAGAGAAATCTGTAATGACTAAGCCAATGTCCTTTCTGCTAAGAAGATGAAATAGATGAATGTATGCATCATGGTTTTGATAAGGAAGCACAACAAAAAGTTAGTGCAGTCTATGTTTGTGAGTATGTCTGTGTATGTAGGTGTGTGCATGTATATTCGTACACTATGTCTCATTACTGATAATCTCAAAGTGATTTTAAAAAACTGTAAAATCTATTTTAAATGAAAAAAAGAAAAAAAAAGAAACATAAAGAGAATAAAAATAAAGAGAAACATCCTGGGGCCAAAGTTAGACTGAGGAGTTGTCTCTCTGTCTCTCTCTCTCTTGCAGTGGTGAACCAATTCTGTAAAACTGCCAAGGCAACTCCATGATTGTAGTCACCAGGAATGTCTTTACCTTTACTTTAAACAATAAAGTAAAAAGCATCTGTTAGTGGTTCAGCAGGGCTAAAGCAAGGGGGGGAAAAGGTAAAAAGGCTAAAAAGTTACTTAAAAGACATCAGTGTAATAGCCAGTTATGCCATAGAGGTCCTTATATTCTCTCTCTCTCTCACACACACACACAGACAAAGACACACATATGCTTTCTCTTCCTTAACCTCCTTATTTTCTTAACTTCTCGGCAACTTTAGTTGGGGGAATCCTTTAAAATTTGGGGAATTTTATTCCTGCCCTGGAAATCATCTCAGAATCCTGGGCTGCCCACTGGCAGAGCAGTCGATCTTAATGTTTTTATATCATTTTCAGAATATTTTAGCTAAATTAGAGATTGGAGTTAGAACATAGTATTATAATGTAATATGTAGAATAAGTAAGTTAGAATATACTGTATATGTTTATATGTCCTTTACAGTATTATGCTTTGATTATTTATTTAGATTATTTCTTTATTATGCCTTGATTTGTTAATATGATACTTTTTAGTTGTTACTAACTTCAATAAAGTTTTTGGTTAGTTGACTGGATTAAATCTTGTTAACCTGACTATTGTAAAGCCATGATGTTTAAAAACAGTGTATAAATATGTGCAAAGTTAATGTGCCCTGAAGAATAGTTAAGAATCAGGTGATTTCTTTCATAAAGATTCTCATTTAAAGATCAGGCAATATATAGCCTGCTATGGCTCTGGACTCTTCAGCAAAGGATCGTTACCTTGTCGTGGTGCTGGAGCTTGAGCAACTCAGTGATGCCATGAGCTAAACCGTGAAGGGCCACCCAAGACGGGAAGGTCATGACAGAGAGGTCAGACTAAATGCGATCCCTGGGGAAGGTAATGGCAACCCACCCCAGTATTCTTGCCGTGAAAACTAAATGGATCAGTACAACCAGAGATATGTCAGTATACCATCGGAAGGTGAGACCCCCAGGTCAGAAGATGGTCAAAATGCTACTGGGGAGGAACAGAGGATGAGTTCAACTAGCCCCAGACGTGATGACGCAGCTAGCTCAAAGCCGAAAGGATGGCTAGCGGCCGACGGTGCTGGTGGTGAACGGCGAATCCGATGTTCTAAGGATCAACACGCCATTGGAACCTGGAATGTAAGATCTATGAGCCAGGGCAAATTGGATGTGGTTATTGGTGAGATGTCAAGATTAAAGATAGACATTTTGGGTGTCAGTGAACTGAAATGGACTGGAATGGGCCACTTCACATCAAATGACCACCAGATCTACTACTGTGGACAAGAGGACCACAGAAGAAATGGAGTAGCCTTCATAATTAATAGTCAAGTAGCTAAAGCAGTGCTTGGATACAGTCCAAAAAACGATAGAATGATCTCAATTCGAATCCAGGGCAAGCCATCTAACATCACAGTGATCCAAATATACGCCCCAACCACAGATGCTGAAGAAGCTGAAGTAGAGCAGTTCTATGAGGATCTGCAGCACCTACTGGACAACATGCCTAAAAGAGATGTTATTTTCATCACGGGAGACTGGAATGCTAAGGTGGGTAGTCAAATGACACCTGGAATTACAGGTAAGTATGGCCTGGGAGAACAAAACGAAGCAGGACATAGGCTGATAGAATTTTGCCAAGACAACTCACTCTGCATAACAAACACTCTCTTCCAACAACCTAAGAGATAGGTTTATACATGGACTTCACCAGACGGACAACACCGAAATCAGATTGACTACATCCTTTGCAGCCAAAGGTGGCGGACATCTATACAGTCAGTAAAAACAAGACCTGGAGCTGACTGTAGTTCAGATCACGAACTTCTTAATGCACAATTTAGGATCAGACTAAAGAGATTAGAGAAGACCCACAGATCAGCTAGATATGAGCTCACTAATATTCCTAAGGAATATGCAGTGGAGGTGAAGAATAGATTTAAGGGACTGGACTTAGTAGATAGGGTCCCGGAAGAACTCTGGACAGAAGTTCGCAACATTGTTCAGGAGGCGGCAACAAAATACATCCCAAAGAAAGAGAAAACCAAGAAGGCAAAATGGCTGTCTGCTGAGACACTAGAAGTAGCCCAAGAAAGAAGGAAAGCAAAAGGCAACAGTGATAGGGGGAGATATGCCCAATTAAATGCAAAATTCCAGAGGTTAGCCAGAAGAGATAAGGAATTATTTTTAAACAAGCAATGCGTGGAAGTGGAAGAAGACAATAGAATAGGAAGGACAAGAGACCTCTTCCAGAAAATTAGAAACATCGGAGGTAAATTCCAGGCAAAAATGGGTAAGATCAAAAACAAAGATGGCAAGGACCTAACAGAAGAAGAAGAGATCAAGAAAACGCGGCAAGAATATACAGAAGACCTGTATAGGAAGGATAACAATATCGGGGATAGCTTTGATGGTGTGGTCAGTGAGCTAGAGCCAGACATCCTGAAGAGTGAGGTTGAATGGGCCTTAAGAAGCATTGCTAATAACAAGGCAGCAGGAGATGACGGCATCCCAGCTGAACTGTTCAAAATCTTGCAAGATGATCCTGTCAAGGTAATGCATGCTATATGCCAGCAAATTTGGAAAACACAAGACTAGCCATCAGACTGGAAAAAATCAACTTATATCCCTATACCAAAAAAGGGAAACACTAAAGAATGTTCAAACTATCGAACAGTGGCACCAGTAAGGTAATGCTCAAGATCCTGCAAGGTAGATTTCAGCAATTCATGGAGCGAGAATTGCCAGATGTACAAGCTGGGTTTAGAAAAGGCAGAGGAACTAGGGACCAAGTTGCCAATATCTGATGGATAATGGAAAAAGCCAGGGAGTTTCAGAAAAACATCTATTTCTGTTTTATTGACTATTCTAAAGCCTTTGACTGTGTGGACCATAACAAATTGTGGCAAGTTCTTAGTGGTATGGGGATACCAAGTCATCTTGTCTGCCTCCTGAAGAATCTGTACAACGACCAAGTAGCAACAGTAAGAACAGACCACGGAACAACGGACTGGTTTAAGATTGGGAAAGGAGTACGGCAGGGCTGTATACTCTCACCCTACCTATTCAACTTGTACGCAGAACACATCATGCAACATGCTGGGCTTGAGGAATCCAAGGCTGGAGTTAAAATCGCTGGAAGAAACATTAACAATCTCAGATATGCAGATGATACCACTTTGATGGCTGAAAGTGAAGAGGAACTGAGGAGCCTTATGATGAAGGTGAAAGAAGAAAGTGCAGAAGCTGGCTTGCAGCTAAATCTCAAAAAAACCAAGATTATGGCAACCAGCTTGATTGATAACTAGCAAATAGAGGGAGAAAATGTAGAAGCAGTGAAAGACTGTATTTCTAGGTGTGAAGATTACTGCAGATGCTGACTGCAGTCAGGAAATCAGAAGACGCTTAATCCTTGGGAGAAGAGCAATGACAAATCTCGATAAAATAGTTAAGAGCAGAGACATCACACTGACAACAAAGGCCCGCATAGTTAAAGCAATGGTGTTCCCTGTAGTAACATATGGCTGCGAGAGCTGGACCATAAGGAAGGCTGAGAGAAGGAAGATACATGCTTTTGAACTGTGGTGTTGGAGGAAAATTCTGAGAGTGCCTTGGACTGCAAGAAGATCAAACCAGTCCATCCTCCAGGAAATAAAGCCAGACTGCTCACTTGCGGGAATGATATTCAAGGCAAAACTGAAATCCTTTGGCCACATAATGAGAAGACAGGACACCCTGGAGAAGATGCTGATGCAAGGGAGAGTGGAGGGCAAAAGGAAGGGGGGCCGACCAAGGACAAGGTGGATGGATGATATTCTAGAGGTGACGGACTTGTCCCTGGGGGAGCTGGGGGTGTTGACGACCGACAGGAAGCTCTGGCATGGGCTGGTCCATGAAGTCACGAAGAGTCGGAAGCGACTAAACGAATAAACAACAACCGCTCTGGACTGGTCAGTTTCTCATATTTCCATCAGAGGCTGGTCAGTAATGTAGCCTTTATAGGAACAGCTCCTTCTAACCCAACTAATGAAGAAAGCACATCCTACGGAATTAAGGATTCTAATTCATATCACAGGAAAGCAGGAAAAAGTCCTGGAAGAAATTTTCCTTTTTTTCTTGAAATTTCTTTTATCTTAAACCGGAACACTTTTCTTAAGGGTTGGGATATCCAGCAACACTTTTATGGCTGATTCCACTTACTAAATAGATGAATTAGAAAGCAAAAGGGGATATGATGAAAGGTTAATGGGTTTGTCAAGAACTTTGAAGTTCAAAGTGTATTTTAATTAAAAGCTTAATTTAAAGCATATATTATGCAGTTCATGAAGCAACTGAAAGCAAGCTATCCAAGAGTGTTAACCTTCTTTCAGCCATACCAAAAGGCTGACATAAATTCTGCATATTGTATTAATAAACTCTTCCATATTCTTTATAAAGGCCAGATATGATATTAATGAAATAAGTCCTAAGCACAAGCTTTCTTCCAAACCTGTCCCAGCATGACACTTCAATTGTTGTGTTAGTTCACAGGAGAAAGTTTTTCCTGCCTCACCATTTCAGTGAAATTTATGAGGCTCGCTCCTGCCTTCCTTGTATGTTAATGTCAAAAAGTATTCAAATTGAATGAACTAGATCCCAAATACCTGTTGCGCTTACATTGTGCTATTATCTCAAAGAAAGCCATCACTGTGCTTTTTAGATTTATACTGGACTAAATCAGTTAAATAAGCAGCAACATTTTAAAAATGATCAGCTCATCCTTTTGCCATGGATATGTCCAAAAAGTTAAGCGTTTTGCGGGACATGGAAGAAACATCATTAACAACTCAGTACTGTTGCCTATTATTTCATTTCATTTTAGTATTAGATTTCTATTGGAGTTTCAAAGTAGACAAATACTTAGTTTCAAACATATGTTTGGGAGTGATGGTAAACGCAATTAAAAAACAGTGGCAATGGAATGGTTCCTTCAACATCGTCACTGCAAATAATGATCTCCCTATTCAGGATGGGCAGGGGACCTGGAACACTGTGAATTCTGTTCTGTTGGACAGGCATGGGAGAGACAAAGATTGATTGAGGAATGCTTGGGCTTCCCTTTGTAATGCTTTTTGCCCTGCCCCACGCTTACCCACAATGTTGTCAATTATTACTGTCAGAAGAAGTCTGTTATTATGTGCTGGTCGAAGTGAGAGTGTCTGTTCCCTTATAGCTATCTTTAAAGCTTTATTTTTACTGTGTTATTATTTTGAGCCATTTCTGTCTACTAATTAAACTTTCAGGTTAAGGCTTTAGCAATACCCTTTTCATAAGGCCTGCAAAAGATAAGGCCTAAAGGAATTAAAACTTTGCAGTACTTCACAGGTCAACGTGCAGTAAAGAACTGGGCACTGGGCCACAGTTGTATATAGTTTCACTACAATTTATTTGGGAGAAAAAGAGAGAGACAGAAAAGTTCCGTTTTCAATATATAAGCATACTTATAGGATTGCTTGTCTCTCATTGTTCTATTGGGATATTCTGTCTCATGTAGGTTGCCTCACTATGACTCCTTGAGGCAATACCATGAAAGAGTGTTCATCCTGAATTCTACTGTGATTACGAAGAGAGGGTGTGGGAGTGATTGGTTAGAGAAAATTACAGGTGTCTGGCTCTAGTTGGTGATTTTAGGCAGGTGGTTGACGAAAATTGGGTTAGAACATGTTTGAGCTGGGTGGAGTAAGAGAGAAGATGTGGCCAGATTGGTGGACAGCAGAGTGGGCAGCAGGAAGATGTGGCAGATGTGTTAAATCTACACCTGAGAACCATGCTAGCTAGCTGAGATGAGTCTTACAGTAATGACTTGGACATGGCCCCATTACTCACCCCTCCATACAAGAGATCCCAAGCAACTTTGCAATGACCCATCTGATTTCTCCAGAGATATTCTCTCCATGATCACCCAGTCCCAAATTACTAATTGTCAGAAGGGAAATGAAGAACATACCAGGTGACAAACTGTGAGGCAAGAAAGAAATGAAGAAACTTGAGGAACATCAGCAGTTATATGGAGTTATGAGACACCAGTCAATCTAATCTAACTACTACTCATGCATCTTTGCTTCTCATTAGCCTCATCCCAGTTTAACTCATGTACTTGAGATGATTCTGCTATAAAAGCAAGGAGCAAATATATTGTTAAAAATATACTCTAAATACAGGTAAAAGGAAAGACCAATTGCATAGTGTGAATCCCATTAGTAATGGAGCATGAGAGGACAGCAACATTTCTCCCATTGTTTTGCTTTCACAGAAGGGCAGTTCTGCGTAGTGGATAATACCAAGTCAAGAAGAGTGATGAATCAGCTTGTAGAAAGAATTTAGACCAAAACTGCATTTTAAAAATCTTTCAAAATTTTATTTTCCCAGGAATTTTAAAAATGGATAATTATCTCTTTCTTTCTGAAAATGCAAATGATGACTAATGAAATTTTACGAAGTCCTTTCTTTGGAGAAAGATGTATGGTGGAATATCCTCTCTCTCCTTTATTGTTTGTTTGGGGTTTGCAATCTTTAGTATGTCAGTTTGGCGGAGAAGTGGGATTCACAGTTTATTATAGGCAGTAAGAACAATAATAGTCCTATTTGCTGGTTATACATTGGTATTTATTGATAATCCTGAGTCTGCTATACCAAAATTTAAAAAGCTAATTGATGGTTTAGAAGCTTTTTTCTGAATATAATATTAATTAGTTTAAATCTCAGATGGTACCTTTGGAGGCTACAAAATCAGTTTTCTCTGGAGGCCGTAATTCATCTTTGGCTGAGAGTACCTAGAGATGTATTTCAGATTACTAATCTGATTTTATTTATTTTTTAAATTTAAGTATTATATTTAAATATTTAATTACACTGTTATTGGCAACAAATCTGGATTTCACCTAAACTGAGTATTTGGAATAAAACTATTACTTTAAAAATGAATAATCTTGCCATAGGTGACTTATTCAATATGGCATTCAACGAACTATTCCCAAAATATACTTTCAAAAATGTAATGCATGTTTTCAGAAATTTATTCTGGGAAAATCTCCTCTCTTATCTTCTGCATACCCTTCCTTGTTTGTAATGCACTTTTCCAGTAGGTATTTATTTTTTGCTCCAGAAATTTCAGCAGCCAGTTAAAGGAGTGCTCCTGCCAATGTAACCAACTAGTTAACTAGCTAACTTGAGAAAGAAGGTAAGTCTTGTGGTAAGAACTTAAATCTGGCCAATGAACACCTCCTTCTCTAATCAACAAATGAGATGTTTTCATCCTAAACCAAATGACCTCATGAACTGACTTGCAATTGACATACATGAGATACCCCTTTTGAGTTGTGAAAGCCTAGAATTCCACATTCTTGTATGTTCATTTCAGTCTGATCTTGATGATCATTCTAATGTGTAGGGAATCTGCACTGCATAATAGCAAAACAGTTATTGGAGTGCAGAATGTATACTTTAGATCAATTAAAAGGAATTACTGTTATTTTAATCATCTGCCCAAAAAGTGCTATGGCAAAAGCTCAGTTAAAATACCTTTTGATATTCAGACATGGCCCCCACCTAGTGCTAGATTTAGTACTTTATTACCATGTAAAGTAAAGAGCCTATAATAACTACATATAAACATGAATACTAAATTAGGAATTCAACAAATATAAGAAATCATGAAACAAGGAGCTGGAGGGTTCTGCACCTGAACATCAATTATTATATACCATTCATTTGGCCACTTACAGGACAATAACAGACAGGACTGTTGTGTGCTTTTATGACAGCAAACAATTGATATTACAAAGTCACCAACACTTCTACAACAGTCCAAAGTATTAGCCTCACTTTCTGTATCTGAATGAATCTTTGAGACCTGCAAATGGAGGACTATTTAAACACTGTGATTAACTATACCAATTTATATGTGGAGTCCCTGGTGCTCTCTGAGCTTGGTTGTTTGCTTGCAGACATTTCATTACCCAACTAGGTAACATCATCAGTGCAAGTGAACACTCACACTAATGATGCTACCTAGCTGGGTAATGAAATGTCTGCAAGCAAACAACCAAGCTCAGAGAGCACCAGGGACTCCACAATTCAACCCTGAGCTACAGATAAGTTCTTATATTGGAATGTATACTTTTTTTCTCCAACAGTTAGATAAACAGACTTAAATGACCTAAGGAATGGCTTGTAATTGTATAACATGACAGGTAACCAAATGGAAGACTAGTTCTATATAAGAGATACATCACCTTTTGTGGAGTTTTCCTTTTCCTTCTTATTTATTTCCTTGTTGGTATGTGTAACATGACAGCAGATACAGTTGGCCTGCCCGCTTGCCTACCTATGTGATAGCTTGGGTGGAATATGAACCAGAAGGAAACCTATTGTAGCTTTTGGAACAGATGTGACCAAATCTCCTGTAACTCTGGCTATGTGGCAAATCACCATTCACTTTGGGTGAAACCTAGAAGGCCTGGGGAGAATTTACTGACAAAGAGCTATTTATGGTTTATGGATTACGTTGCACTCAGGCAGAAAGTGTTTTATGATCTTTATCTTACGAGGTAGGCCATAATTATCCCCACTTTAAAACAGGGTGAATAAAGTTGCTTGTCTAAGGCCACCCAAAAAGTTAATGGCTGACCTGGAATGTGGAACCTGGTTTGCCTGACTCAGCTTGAATTCTCTCTCACTATTCACTGACCATACTGTTTGTCAATGCAGTTGTGATTTGGGTCTGCAGTGACAACTGTAAGGTGATCTGGATTAGATACCTCTGAGGAAATCTGACACTGAGCTCTAGTGTTAAACTAATAGCAGCAAAGTTAATTGACAGACTTAGATTAGTTTATGATAAGCCTGTTTAGTGTGTGTGTGTAATTCATTCCTTCTAAATTAAGCTCAGGAGTTTAACCTGTGTCTTACATACAAAGGGTTCCAGTTAGAAAGTTCAGGTAACAGGAGTCATGAAATACCTCTGCATAAAATTTGGAAAAGTGCTGTCAGTAAGGTTAGACATGGACTAGAGGGATGAGTAAACAGAAGGCAGTTTCTAAGTGAGGAAAGCTCTTTACTTCCCATTCTTCATCATTTGAGGGACTTTTCTTCTAGCCTAACTCATGCTGATGGAACAGTGGGAGAAAGAGGCAGGAGAGGGTCCAGCTTTTCAATCACCTGCCATCCCTTTCCTCTGCATCTCTCTCACACCCCAAATCCTTTTCAGAAAGTAAGTAGACCTTTTTGCTGAAGGAACTGCTGATGATGCTGAAACCTGTGATCAGCTGGTCCATAAATGACTACTCTAGTAGGTTTGCTAGTCTTAAATCTGTCAAAAAGTTATGCATTTGATTTGTCCGCACATCAAATAACTGGTTTGCACTAAACCCAAGGCTAAGTGAACAAAGTGGATCCCTATGAAGCAATTCAGTCTGAACTGGGAAATTTACTGTGTGGTTTAGAACTTTGTAGCCCTATGGAAAGAAAGACATTGCACATATAAAAAATAGCTATGTTGTTTCAGTTTCTCTATAAAAAGCAGGATGGGCAGAAGGTGGATAGAGTGGAGTGGAATTGAGTGATTGATGGGTCCACCTTCTAATAACAGGGGAGTATTTATCCAGTCATAGGTCCTGGCATCCTCCCCAGAACTACTGGAAAATAAGCATGGTGACAGTACTTACAATGTGCTACCAATTATGTCAACATCTGTAATGTATGTCTTCCATTCTTTTTGCTAGTAGAGCACCTGATAAATCTCTACCTGCTGCATGTATGCCACTGTTCTCTCTGCCTTAATGGAATGGGGCTGAATGAATACTCCTTCCCTGATTTGTAAAGACTCCCTTTACACAAAATCTGTCTGTCTGAAATTGGGTAAGTTTTACTCCCATTATAGAGGCAATGATGCTTGCCAATGAGGCTTGCTCATTTACAGCAGCATTGGGGTCTTTGCCCAGAGACTTCTTCCTTCCTCTGGCACTTCCTGGAATAACCATATGACATTGCTTCATCTCTTGATCATTCCAGGAAGTACTGAATACAGGAAGAAGATTCTGTACAAAGAGTCTGTTGCTGCTATAAACATGCCAAACTTAAAAAAAAAATTAAAATAAAAGTGGAAACAATTCCTGGACTATCTTCTTTATTTAAAAAGTGCACCTCCAGCAGATTTTTTGAATGAGAAAAATGAACATGAGCCAGATTTTGGTTACAATTAGCATCAGTTCCACTACACATTCCATTGGCATGAAAACCCCATATCCATTCCCAAAGGAATTCATAGTGATCATGGTCTGATGATGAACTATTGCATGAGATGGGTTGATCCTCAGAAGACCTGGTAAAAATGTTGTTGACCAAAACCTGGGAAGCTTGACTATATAAGACTGAATCTTATATAGGTTGAAAATGAAAACCCTAAAGTAAGAATATCAAATAGACTTGTATTCTGGTGAAACAAAGTAGGAATGTTGCTGTAATTAGGAGTATTGTACACTAAATCTGAGTATGGGAAATAAATTTAAATTCTTAGATCAGAAAATCCTAGTATAATTTAACAGAAAATAATGGAGATCTAGTGGGATGATGCCTATGATTGGAATATCACAACTGAAGGATGCAATCAAAAGGAACAAAAGCAAGAAGCCTTGCACTGTATGTGCAAGCATCTATACCTGCTCAGAAATCCAGCTGAATGAAATTGGTAATATTATAGAGAGCATCTATGTTAAAATAATGGAATAATGAATAAAAGCATTATTTTGACTAGTTTCTGCTACTGCCTGCCCAACCAAGGAACATATGTGGCTGATGCTTAATAAAAACAAATTGTGGATTTTCCACAGAGCCTTCTTTTAGTAGTGATAGGGTACTTTTATTATCCCAATATTTGTTGGAAGACAAACTGTGCCAAACAAGGTCCTGCCAAGAAATTCTTGAGTTGTCTTCCTGATTATTTTCTCTTCAGAAGATGGACAAAAGGATAAGAAAATCAAGCAGCTTAAGAAGACCAGAGACCAAGGAAGACTATATACAGATAACTATAGAACTATAGAAATGGTATTAGGAAGACTAAAGCTTAGAATGAGCTGAGGTTGGCCTGGTAAAAGTATGAATGGAAACTATTAGATGTACTGAATCTAGAAATGGAGGCAGAGCGCATTATTAACATAATAGTGACACAACAGCAACATAAAATAAGAGGGATAGCAAATGCCTTTGAGTGTAGAAGGTTCTTGACAAGCTGGAACAATGGGCACAAACCAGAAAGATTAATTTTGATAGGGACAAATGCAAACTCCTACAATTGGGTAGGAAAACTTACAGGCATGAATATAGGATAGGTTGGATCCTAGGCTGTATCTATAGCAGTTTAGTGTCAGGATCAAGAGAAGTCGTTGTTCCTTTCTATCCTGCATTGCTCAGAATGCACTTAGAAAAACTGTGTCCAGTTCTAGAATCACATAGAATATAGTGCCCAGTTTGGGGCACTGAAGTTAGGAAGGATATTGAGTGTGTCCTGAGGACAGCAACCAAAATGCTAAGGGATCTAGAAAGAAAACCATACGAGGAACAGCTGAAGCCATTGGCTATGATTAGCTTGGAGAAAAGAAGGCTGTGGAGAGACATGATAGCTGTCTTCAAGTATCTGAAGAGTTGTCATGTAGAAGTATGGAGCAGAATTGTTCAGAGTTGTTCCAGAAGATAGGATAAGGAAGCATGCCTTCTCTGTCACTGCTTCCATCCTCTGGAACAGCCTCCCCCAGAAATATGGAAGGTGCCCGCTCTCCTGGGGTTCCAGAAAGCCCTTAAGATCAGGCTCTGTTCCCAGACCTGGGGTTAGTGTGTTTGTTATGTATTTGTGGGGGTCGTGTCACATTTATACTGATTATTGTTCCAGTTGTTTTGGTCCAGGCTGCCTGTTTATGTGTGTTTTAACTATTTTAACTGTTTTATTGGTTTTTGGATTCTGTGAACTGCCCAGAGTCTAATGAAGTAGGTGGTCATAACAAATTTTATTAAATTGAAATTGAATTGAATAAGAAAAAGTGGATTTAAATTACAAGGATATAGATTTCAGTTTGACATCAGGAAAAATAATCTTAACAAGCTGTTCAGTGATGGAACAAACGGCCTTGGAAGGTGGTAGACTTCGACTGGAAGTATATAAATTAAGGCTGGTTGTCCATCTGTCAGGAATAGAGTAGTATTGGATTCTTGTACTGGTTGGACTAGATGATCTCCAAGATCCTTTTCTATCCTCACATAGTCATTACAATTCTTAAATAATATTTAGAAGCAGAAAAAACAATGCTTATAAGCCATACTTTTGCTCCTAACTTCTTGTACTATTTTGGATTAGGAAGTATCCCGTTTTTCGTATATATATATATATGATTTCCACTTAAAAACACAAGGATTGTGCTGAAGGTCTATTTATTTCCATCCTACAAGGAAGTACAATGGGCAACAATTTTCTTCTCACAAAATGGTGGAAGAATACATGTCCTGCTATAAAAACAGTCCTGCTGAGAGCACAAGAAAAGCTTTGTTTTGCTAGCAGACTCCAGAGCCAAGAAGCTGATGAGCAACTGAGAAACCATGTGGAGACTGAGATAAATTTTTATATCTTTATAACCATCTTGCATATGCTTGTGCTCATAACAATGTTTGTATACTGAACACATGCAGACAGACTCCTATTAGTGCTGCAGCAGTTCATTTAACAGTAAACCTAAAATCTAGGGAGAAGCAACATGTAGCCATCAATATATTAGTGCCAGACAAATCTGCTCAGATTCTTAATAGCTGTGCTTGCCAGAAACTGAAAGTTTCCATAATAGTAGAATTAAAATTAGTTCAATCTTCATGCATGGAACCATTCTGTTTACTGGCTGAACAGAAGATTAAAGCTTAGCCCCCGCACTGGCACTGAAGACACAGTACTGTGTATCAGTGAAATTGGAGAGCTCTTCCAGAAATTCCATTGGCTTTGTGTGTTCAGCACTGCTGGACTGAAATATGTGGGCTGAACCGTATTTTGAATGCTACATCTCAAACCTTGCCAGTGCTCTGTGTCTCTGTATGGTTCAAACACTTCTGAAACTTCCAGGAGCAGAGCTCTTTGAAGTTGGGGAACTGGGGACAAATAACCATAATTAAACAAGAATCTTTGCACACAGAAACATTTGCCCAGTATGGATTACGGCCCATGGAGTCAGATCCATTATTCCATATCCAGTAATTCAGCACATGTCTTAGTGCATTATATGTACCTCCTAGCTGGTGGGACTTTCCTGTCTTTGCAGAGCCACGCTGTGACAAAGCAAATACGCTCCTAATAATACACCAGCTCTGAAAGTAGCTAGTCATAATATTAATCAGATGTGATCAAAATGTCAAGAGATTCTTAAAAGAACCATTCAGCTCTCCAGAATATTACCTCAGATCAGAGGGTTTGATGTTTCAGCCAATTAATGAGAATTGAGCGTGGAGGATAATAGATCTTTACACTGACTACTGCTCAACTGAAATATGTGGAGTCACCTTCATAAACCATCCATTGTTCTTCAACATTGAATGGATAGTCTATTTAGATTCCACTATTCTTATTATTAGACCATTAGCAAATGTAAAAAAAAATCACTGCAGTTGGCAAGTGGTATTCATTTATATTAATTAAGTAGCCATGTTGAAATCAAACTAATATAGGATCAAGTGTTGTCTCAATCCAGGCCTTGATTCCATATTATTCTTACATGTATATTTGATGAAGAAAGGAAAGGATCCCTTGGGTGCTGGCCATGAAGACCTTTATGGCAAAGCATTTATCAGCAAACCTTGCAAGTTAAGGTCACAAATCAAGATCAAATCACTGTTTATAATCTTGATTTGTAGACAAACCCTGTTTTCTGAAAGCAAAAATTCATCTGAATCTAGTTAACTACAAGTTTCCAGTTTCATCATACAAAGAAAGAAACACATGTTTA
Source organism: Candoia aspera (assembly GCF_035149785.1). Lineage (NCBI taxonomy): Eukaryota > Metazoa > Chordata > Lepidosauria > Squamata > Candoiidae > Candoia > Candoia aspera. Next base: position 85,659,865 of record NC_086153.1, on the reverse strand, counting down.
AGAATTCAAGGGTTGCCCCTACTCATGCATACAACAATAAATAAAAATTGGCCCTGACATGATGGGTAAGCAAAGTTTCATAGACTAAATATCCACTACAGCTGCTGACGGTTAAAACGGTCCCACTCCTGTTCATTTAACGGGCCCTTCATGTGTTTAATTTCAACAAGTTGAGCTGCTGTCAGACATGGTAGTAAAATCAGTATACGTAGTGAATCAATATATTTTGGTAGCAAGACCAGCATATACAGTATCTATATATTTAGATTTAATTAGATGAATATAAAATTACTGATATAAAATGGCATTTGGTTCTCATTTGTTTGGCCTGCCTGCCTGCCTGCCTTCCTGACTTAATTACGCATGCAACATACACTATCTTGTTTTAGGTTACTTTGCTATCCAACAAAAGAAGGTTGTGTTGACTGGACAATCAATCTAAAGATGTGTCCAAATAATCATGTTTAAGAAATATTTGTACTGATCAATTTCAATAATTTCATATACACATGCATTTTGTAATTGCCCTTTCCCCCCCCCATTGCCATATGCATGTGCATCCATACATAAATGCAGCCAATCTTGCATCTGTACTTATAGTATTCTACCAATCACAATTGCCCTTCTTCCTGAAGCACAAGAATGTATTGACAACTTTTCTACAGCTGAACACATGCCATGGGCTCTTTTACCTTGATCCCTTCTATGGAGCTATTCAGCAGTGCACCAACCCTATCTGAATTACAAAGGAGAGAGCTAGTGTAGTAAGAGGTTCTACTGCACTGGGAAGAAGGTTCTAGTCCACTCTCAGCACAGAAAGTCTCTCCATGACTTCGGGCTTTTCATTTTCTCTCCCTCTCTTCCCCCCGGCCCCCAGCCCAGCCTAGCTCACAGGGTTGTGTCTGTGGGGAAAGACAGGAAAAGGGAGCATTAGGTACATTACCTTGAACTCCTGAATCAAAAGCTGGAATATGAATCTAACAAACAGATAAACAAATACATTTCTCTATACTGGATATAACAAAACCTATATACAGGACATGGAATTCACTTGCTGATTATCTTGGATGGCTCACAACACTGCATTTCTCTAGGGAACTATAAACTCAACGTTCTGGGAGTATCAAGCCTCTCTTTTCTGGGATTCCTTATCCTGGACTGATTATACTAGGATTTATTTATTTTACTTTGTGTGAATAGAGCCTATATTGTGTCCTTTAAATGTAGCATCACCAAAAATGCATTTGATGTATAATTAATGCCTAGTATTTTTTTTAACACTATAGAATTTCATATTTCAAGAGGAAGTTATATGACTTGCATGGCTTCATAAACTTTGCAAACTCTACCCAACATGGTCGTAAATATGATTGCTCCCAATGGGGAAACACTGCATTTTAATTGCATAAATATTTATTGTTTAGCAAGTAAAGAAACCATTTCCTGTTTTTCCTGTGCATATGCTGATATAGTGATAGAACTTGCCGATCCAAAGAGAGGGCTAGTTTAAATAATTGAGGAAGGACATCTAATCTCCTTCCCAGGATATGACAAGACTATTTTGTGTTTTTTAGGTTGTGTCATGAACTATATAGATTTGACATATTCCAGTGAATCAAGATCTTTGGCGCCAGTAATTTTATCTTTAGGTGCAGAGTCATTAGCATGTGGAACTGACTCCATAGTTCCACTCAATGGTGAATAAAATACAAACAATTAGACCAGAAACCTTTCTATGATGCCAGAGCAGTCCATTACCCTTCCCACTCACCAAAAGGCAGTCTTCCCCATCCTAGCATCCAATCCCTACATACATTCTGACAGAACATTCTAAGAAAGTGTTAGTATACATTTGTCATTAATTTCAACCTAGGACAGTCAGCAACATGGTACAAGATATAAACTGATTGGATGTAAGATTAAAAAGCAACATACACCGTTTTGAAAAATCAAGACATCTATTCTCAGTATACTAAGAAGTTATTGTGCGGCATTGTTTCAGACTCAGAACAGTTTTGAATTACAGCCAAATCATGTTGATGCATCTTGCAGTTCAAGTTGCATTTATGTCCCAGTCACCTCAGAATGAATGTGGCTGATGTTCAGGGAATTCTGCGAAAGGAGGATATTAAGAACTGAAAGTGAAGAAGAACAAGTTTGAAAAACCAGGTGAGTCATCATACTTAGTGAAGGCATGGCTTGCCTCCTTAACCGTTCCCAATTTTCAATTATGCTCTACATATCATCATCAGGACCAAGTCAGCATTTTCTTAATAGATTCTACAGGAAAATATGGTGTTTTGTCATCCCACATCATTTGATTCATGTCATAATTTGATATGACTGCTGATGGGTGGCAGCTGGGAAAAATATAGGCATGTCAGTTTCTCTGTATGTCATAACATTAATCATGAATAAAAATAAATATTCCTCCTAAAATTCTTCTTATCCACATTTCTCAGAAAAGGAAGCTTTTTTTGAGAGATCTGGAGGTGCTGGAATAATGAAGATCCAAGGCAAGATAGGGGGTAATGAAGTAGGCAAGGCCTTCAAGGGGTTGGAAGATAAGGACAAAGAGCAGACTGGAAATCATTGTAGGAATTATAAATGAGCTCTCACATGATCAGGATGTGCAGAGAGGAGAATGACTTTTGACAGCAGAATGCTGGATAGAGGTGAAGAGGCCAAAAAGCAAAACCAAAAGATCTGGAAGAAGAAGACTGCAGTAGTCAAGGCAAAAGCTAATGGAGTATAAATAAGAGGTGTTTTTTTTTCCCTTGAGGAGATAAAGCAGAATACTGTCTTTGCCTAATTCTCACTTTTAGTTACTATACCATTGCAAATAATGAGGCATAGCAAAGCAATCTCAATGTTCAGCAACAAAGTTCTTAATAAATGAACCCATTCGATCATTTAAAATGCAAAAATCTTTACATGAATTATCCCAGAAGGATATTCACAACACCTATTTCTAGGTGTTGCAGGGAGAACAAGCAGACCTACAGCAATTTTTCCCATTTAGAGCTCTTCCACTGAATGTTTTAATCAAAATAAATTAAAAGCAGTGAAGTGTCAGACTTCTTGCCAGACAGGTCAATTAACTTCACCACTCCAGATATTTCTTATCCAGGAACTGGCTTACAGCAGAAGCCCACCAACACAACGCAGCTAGATCAGCTGCTATATATATGTCTCTGTGTGTGCGTGCGCCTCCTCAGCGTCATTTTTTACAATAATGGAAGCATCAGACAGAAAAAGAAAAACAAGAAGTGAAAAACAAATCTATTACTAACACAGCATTATAATAATCAGAGGACTCCAAAGGATCCAGCACTTAACTTAAGCTGAGTTACCATCACCATCGCAGTGCAAGCGCTGCCCCTTTCGTATGTCAGTGTAACATCATAATGCGCATAGAAAAGAGGTGGAGCTTGCATCACATCGGTGCAATGCTGCTTTCAGCATTTGCCCTTCCTTGCAGACACCACTGCTGACAACCCAATTAGGACAAAAACAGAAAGAAACCAGCAATTTGAGTAAGGACAGGGCGGGCAGAAGAATGTATTTGACTGAGCATATGGAAAGAAAATTCTCAGAATTATCATTCACTATGGCCACGACTCCACATATGGAGGCCATGAGATTGAGGAAATCTGCCTTACAGTACATTTTCTCTTGCAGTAGATCCTCATTATTTATGAGAAAATGGGGGTTCAAAAATCCAGGGCCACATTTTCTTGGGACTCCTCTGAAGACAATAAATTTGGGCAATGCATTGTTTTGGTTGATTACTTTTTACGGGCTGTTACATGATAGTTTAAAACAAGTTAATTTTGCTGCATTGTTGCATAGTTGGAAGGCATATTTTTTTATTATAAAAGCACAATTTCAGATGGTTTTAAGAATTAAGACAATGAAGACTGTGATTACATATTAAGGTGTTCCTGATGAATGACCACAGAAACTGCCATTGGGGATAATTGCTTGAAACTACTATCAGAGTAATCAGTTACCTATGGAGAAAGGTATTTTATGAGTACTTAGAAGAGTCTGTATTGTATGTGTGAGTGTGTGTGTGTATACAGTATATATATATACATATATATACAGTGTGTGTGTGTGTATACATATATACATACAGTACACACACAGACACATATATATATAAATCCTTAAAGGCATAATATTTAACTTACTCTGTTTTAACTTAATCTGCAAGAACGATGGCCTCAGCAACTAAGGATTAGGATTAGATAACTATTTTTTTCTGGCTCAAACTATTTTTTAATATACCATATACTGTAAGCTCACAAATAAGCCAATACTTTTAGGTGCCAAATTCACCCAAAAAATTGGGTTCTGCTTATCCATAGATAGGCTTATCCATGATTATATACGCTAATACTTTTCTAAAGTATCCGGTATATACTCATGTATAAGCCCATCTGCGGATATGCAGACGCTCACATTTTTAACCAAAACACCATGAAAAATGCAGATCGGCTTATCCACAGGTGGCGCATTTTTCATGGTATTTTGGTTAAAAATGTGAGGGCCTGCTTATCCACAGATGGGCTTATATGCGACTATATACAGTAATATTTATTTCTGAAAGTAATTATGCAGTACTTGTCCTAACAACCAGGAAACACACTGAGACAATGAACTGGTCTCTAATATTTATTGCTAGTACTTAACAGGAATCCTTACAAACTGAAGAAGCGTGGGGAAAACCCAGACATATAACCCCCAAGGGTTAAGGCGGTCCCGATCTGTGTCTCTTTGAATGGCTGAACAGTTCCTCAGTGCTACGCATGCGCTTGCTCGCCATCCTTACTCATGACAGTACTCCTCTCAACATATGTACAAGAAAAGGGATTAGGCAACCTGTATATGGTTTTATTACAGCTCCAAAGACCTTTTTCATTGATCTTAGTGGCTAGGCTAATGAGTACTCTCCTACAACACTTCTGAAGTATAAATGCAGCTCAGGCGGCAAATTGGTTTCCCCAGTTTAGAAGCAAGAGGATTTCCCTATAAAACTTCTGAAGATGTTTGATTACCAGTTATTAATATTTTTTGAAACCCCAACAAGAAGTCAAGGCTTCCAGCTGTTTCCTCTTCCTTAGATAATAAGGCCAATGGTGCCAAATGTGGTTTTTCCTAATACAACGCAAAGCATTGAAAAAAAAAAACCCTCTGCTAAAGAGGTTAATACATCAACGGCTTCAAGTTTAGAGTAGTGTCTTCCAGCTTGTGCTAGTTCAAATGTTGTTGTCCAGCTGTTGATGTGTTTTGTGTTCTTCTAGGCTATCTCCTGAACCCTGAATGGTTACTGTGCAGGAGCCACTTGAGTCAATGGTTCCTGCCCTGTAGCTCTCTAATCTCTGCTACAGTGACTGTTGAGAATGAGGTGTCTCAATAGCATAGTAGTCCTACAAAGTATGGAGAATGTCATATTCATTTGAAAGCTAGCAGAATTGTTACTTTTTAAAAAATTATTACTGTTTTTCTTTTCCTGAGCTATACACCTTTCTGCTTTGCCTTATTTTAATAAGTTCACCAGTGCATCATTTCCTCATTGTTCCAGCTGGCTGTCTGGCAGATGGGGTGAAGCCATTCTACCTCAAATGACTGGACATTAAAACAAAAAGCCCATTGGAAGAGTAAGTAGGCTTATGCTGCAGTCTGTTTGCCAGGAAAATACTATAACCACTATGCTTTTCCCAAGAGGAGTTTCATTTGGCCTTATTGAGCCAAACCAGGAAAAATGCAAGAAAATATTTTCTGTTTTAAAACTCGGTGTTGTACCTGCATATGTGTGCATTTGGCACACACATATTAAGTATCACCTCTAGAAAGGAAAGCAATTGCCAATTAGAACAGAAAGTTGGGATGGCACAGTAGCAGGGGAATTGTCTAGTGGGGAGTCTGTGATAGCCTGAAATCTGGATTGAATCCCTTACAAGCCACTGCCAAAGTATCTCACTCCAGGCAGGTTTTTCTTAAACTGGCTTCAAGTTAAGCTGCCAGAGCAGCTTAAGGGTGCCCTGCTTATAGAAGAGACAGGCTCAGGGTACTATTCAGTGTTTTTGGGCCTCTTCCAGCTAATACAGTATAATCTACTTGGTAAGCCATTTCTTGACCCTAATTCAGTGCTTCCCAAACCTGGGTAAATTACCCAAAATTGGGTAAAAGTGGTTTTTCTTTGGGTAATGACACATGAGCTCATCAAATTGACTTGAAGTATTTTACCTACAGTGGGTAAAAAGGACTTTCTGATAAGCGGTTTTGGGTAGAGAAGGAAAAGGTTTGGGAAGCACTGCCCTAACAGTTTGTCTATTGAGCCTTCCCCAACTTAGAACCCCTAAACATCTGGACTACAGTTCCCATCATCTCAAGCCAGCATAGTCACTGTTGTAGTGCCAGAAAGTTCCTGCATTTCACCATGGAATGTGTGTTATAGGACTCTGTTAAATGGTATTTAACACCTTTGTTGTTTATTCATTTAGTCGCTTCCGACTCTTCGTGACTTCATGGACCAGCCCAAGCCAGAGCTTCCTGTCGGTCATCAACACCCCCAGCTCCCCCAGGGACGAATCCATCACCTCTAGAATATCATCTATCCATCTTGCCCTTGGTCGGCCCCTCTTCCTTTTGCCTTCCACTCTCCCTAGCATCAGCATCTTCTCCAGAGTGTCCCATCTTCTCATTATGTGGCCAAAGTATTTCAGTTTTGCCTTTAATGTTCCCTCAAGTGAGCAGTCTGGCTTTATTTCCTGGAGGATGGACTGATCTTCTTGCAGTCCAAGGCACTCTCAGAATTTTCCTCCAACACCACAGTTCCAAAGCATCTATCTTCCTTCTCTCAGCCTTCCTTACTGTTGCTACTTGGTCATTATACAGATTCTTCAGGAGGCAGACAAGATGACTAGGTATCCCCATACCACTAAGAACTTGCCACAATTTGTTATGGTCCACACAGTCAAAGGCTTTAGAATAGTCAATAAAACAGAAATAGATGTTTTTCTGAAACTCCCTGGCTTTTTCCATTATCCAGCGGATATTGGCAATTTGGTCCCTAGTTCCTCTGCCTTTTCTAAACCCAGCTTGTACATCTGGCAATTCTCGCTCCATGAATTGCTGAAGTCTACCTTGCAGGATCTTGAGCATTACCTTACTGGCATGTGAAATGAGTGCCACTGTTCGATAGTTTGAACATTCTTTAGTGTTTCCCTTTTTTGGTATGGGGATATAAGTTGATTTTTTCCAATCTGATGGCCACTCTTGTGTTTTCCAAATTTGCTGGCATATAGCATGCATTACCTTGACAGGATCATCTTGCAAGATTTTGAACAGTTCAGCTGGGATGCCGTCATCTCCTGCTGCCTTGTTATTAGCAATGCTTCTTAAGGCCCATTCAACCTCACTCTTCAGGATGTCTGGCTCTAGCTCACTGACCACACCGTCAAAGCTATCCCCGATATTGTTATCCTTCCTATACAGGTCTTCTGTATATTCTTGCCACCTTTTCTTGATCTCTTCTTCTTCTGTTAGGTCCTTGCCATCTTTGTTTTTGATCATACCCATTTTTGCCTGGAATTTACTTCCGATATTTCTAATTTTCTGGAAGAGGTCTCTTGTCCTTCCTATTCTATTGTCTTCTTCCACTTCCACGCATTGCTTGTTTAAAAATAATTCCTTATCTCTTCTGGCTAACCTCTGGAATTTTGCATTTAATTGGGCATATCTCCCCCTATCACTGTTGCCTTTTGCTTTCCTTCTTTCTTGGGCTACTTCTAGTGTCTCAGCAGACAGCCATTTTGCCTTCTTGGTTTTCTCTTCCTTTGGGATGTATTTTGTTGCCGCCTCCTGAACAATGTTGCGAACTTCTGTCCAGAGTTCTTCCGGGACCCTATCTACTAAGTCCAGTCCCTTAAATCGATTCTTCACCTCCACTGCATATTCCTTAGGAATATTAGTGAGCTCATATCTAGCTAATCTGTGGGTCTTCCCTAATCTCTTTAGTCTGATCCTAAATTGTGCATTAAGAAGTTCGTGATCTGAACTACAGTCAGCTCCAGGTCTTGTTTTTACTGACTGTATAGATGTCCGCCACCTTTGGCTGCAAAGGATGTAGTCAATCTGATTTCGGTGTTGTCCATCTGGTGAAGTCCATGTATAAAGCCGTCTCTTAGGTTGTTGGAAGAGAGTGTTTGTTATGCAGAGTGAGTTGTCTTGGCAAAATTCTATCAGCCTATGTCCTACTTCGTTTTGTTCTCCCAGGCCATATTACCTGTAATTCCAGGTGTCATTTGACTGCCCACCTTAGCATTCCAGTCTCCCGTGATGAAAATAACATCTCCTTTAGGCGTGCTGTCCAGTAGGTGCTGCAGATCCTCATAGAACTGCTCTACTTCAGCTTCTTCAGCATCTGTGGTTGGGGCATATATTTGGATCACTGTGATGTTAGATGGCTTGCCCTGGATTCGAATTGAGATCATTCTATCGTTTTTTGGACTGTATCCAAGCACTGCTTTAGCTACTTTACTATTAATTATGAAGGCTACTCCATTTCTTCTGTGGTACTCTTGTCCACAGTAGTAGATCTGGTGGTCATTTGATGTGAAGTGGCCCATTCCAGTCCATTTCAGTTCACTGACGCCCAGAATGTCTATCTTTAATTTTGACATCTCACCAATAACCACATCCAATTTGCCCTGGCTCATAGATCTTACATTCCAGGTTCCGATGGTGTGTTGATCCTTAGAACATCGGATTCGCCGTTCACCACCAGCACCATCGGCCGCTAGCCGTCCTTTCGGCTTTGAGCTAGCTGCGTCATCACGTCTGGGGCTAGTTGAACTCATCCTCTGTTCCTCCCCAGTAGCATTTTGACCATCTTCCGACCTGGGGGTCTCATCTTCCGATGGTATACCGACATATCTCTGGTTGTACTGATCCATTTAGTTTTCACGGCAAGAATACTGGGGTGGGTTGCCATTACCTTTCCCAGGGATCGCATTTAGTCTGACCTCTCTGTCATGACCTTCACGTCTTGGGTGGCCCTTCTCGGTTTAGCTCATGGCATCATTGAGGTGCTCAAGCTCCAGCACCATGACAAGGTAACGATCCTTTGCTGAAGATTTAACACCTACAGTAGCAAATATTGGAGAATTTGCTACAAGTCTAGCTCCAGTTCCAACTTGGCCCAGCCAGAATTGGAAGCAATTCTTCAGCAGTTTCCCTTTCCTGAATTTGTCAACAAGCTGCTGCAACTTTACATCATTCCTGCTGGATATGGCAAGGCACACAGTTTAAATGAGAAAGCTAAAAGCATGGTTAGTAGATGAAGGAAATTGGTACTACAAAGAGGTATTGCTGATCATTGATCCATCTTGCACCAGAGTCTCGTAATTCCCTAACTTAATTCTAGTTACAATGGACTTTACTCTTTCAAGATTGTTAAACTGGTGCAATTGTTTGCACTCCAGGCTGTTACAGCATAGATACGGAAAGCTGTATTGTTTCTGTTTGCCAATAGATCAGATTTCACTAGAGTACCATGAAGCAGAGGTGTGGCTCTTAAAACTTGCTTAACAAGCAGTCTAATGGAGAAAGTAAGTGTAGTTAAACATGCCAATTAATCCACGTGAGAAATGAGATAGTTCATGTGTGTGCTATGAGGTAAGAACCCCTGCTGGTTTGATTAGTAAGGAAGTATTCCCTGGATTCTATGTAACTCATGTGAATCCATAACAACAGTCTTTCTCCTGGACAGAACTTTAAACTTATAAATGGGTATGTGGATGCTTGTGTATATTTTCTAAATTACTTAATAATTCAGAATTAATTAACCTGTCTACTAATCTGCTATCTGGAGCAGACTTTTCCATTTACAGTAAACTTTTAGTAGTATAGCATATACTATACCTAGCAATATAGCTACTTACATAGAATAATCATTCCTGCCTAAGGACAGTTAATTGAAAATAGATTCTACTGAAACTTAACATTTCCTCCTAACTAAATTAATTTGGAAACTTGGTTTTGCTCTATATTTTCTACAGTGAGGATGGGGAAACTCTGGCTTACCAGACCAGCATAGTCAATCCATTCAAACTTAAACAAAATCCATCCTTCTCCTTGAAGGTCTTTCATCTGTCACCAACTACAGCACCCACAGGCCATGGTGTGTTTTTCCCAAAAGAGGAACAACCAGGAGCTGCTGAAGCAGAACTAGATTTTCTTTGGTGTGGGGAAATAAGGAAGACTCAGCTTGGTGTAGTGGTTAAGGCACCAGGCCAGAAACCAGGAGACCGTGAGTTCTAGTCCTGCCTTAGGTACAAAGCTAGCTGGGCTGGCTTTGGGCCAATCACTCTCAGCCCTAAATCTTGCCAAGAAAACTGCAGGGACTAGTCCAGGCTGTTGCCAGGAGTCAAAAACTGACTCAAAGGCACAAAGAGAGAGCGGAGCAAGGAGATGAGAGCTGTGTTTGCAGACCAAAGAAAACCAAGTTTATTTGTTAACAAGTACACATCACCATCTTACTATCACATACTACCTTTCAGCTAAGCTTTGAAGGTTCTTATGAGGTCCAAATCCCCCAAAGCTACAGTTTTAGATTTGTACAGATTGGCTAATAGCTGATGGATTTTAACTGTTCATTGGTGGACTGATTGAAGTTAATGCTACCCCTGTGATTGCTTAACCCCTCCTACCCCATTTCTGTCTTCACTTTACTTCCCTGTGGTAATGGAGTGGGAAAAAAAGGAGAAAAAGAATAACATTGGAACCATTCTATCCTCCTGACTTTGTGTCTACAGGCAAATGTTCAGATTAATCCTGTGTGGTTGTGGATAACATTAGGAACCAAGCTTAAGGTGAGTAAATTAGGGAAACTCTGGTTATAAACTGTGATTGAGATATGTTCCTTAACCACTTTGATCTGTGCTTTGGGACATGCTAAATCTGACAACCAGCTATCATGTTGAGTGATGACTCAACGATTGAAGAAAAGTGTGTGAGAATCTGGTTGATGGCTGCACAGGAGGACAACAAGATGATCTCTTTGAATTAAAATAAAGAGTAGAGAAGAGTACAAGAAATCTGGTTAGCAAGCATGGACTAGTCTTGGAATTCCTAGATTTTCTTTTATATTTCTGGATAATAAGTGCAGGAACTGATGAAGAGCAGTCTTGTTCTTTAACAAGAACAATGAAACACAGTATTTCTCAACCCTGGCCACTTTTAGCTGTGTGGACTTCAACTCCCAGAATTCCTATGCTGGCTGGGGAATTCTGGGAGTTGAAGTCCACACAGCTAAAAGCAGCTAAGGTTGAGAAATACAGATGTAACATATCATTAATATTTTGACCCATACAATCCAGGAATAAATCTTGGCAGGAGGACCATAAAAATAACGTTAAAATGGCTGATTTCTAAGGATGAGGCATAGGGAAATAGATTCAAACACAAGTTAAAAAAAAGTCCCAGAGAATGCCTAATGGAACTTTATGTATTGTGACTCTGAAGTTACATGGGCTGACACAGCAAAATATAAATGTATTCCATGCACCAAGCAGGACATAACTAGAAAATTATTTTATTTATACAAGCTCTCATAAGATAAGTAAAAAAATAAAAGAGGAAAATAGCATTATCACAAAATGCTAACATTACTAGTCAAGTGCACACAGTTCTTTTCTTATGCTGCAACCACAAATAAACTAACACTGTTATAAGGTTAAGTAATGAGCACACAGAGCTGTATACATTGCCTGCCTGCTATTTCTCTTGGCAACTTAAATACGATATACAGGCTTTGGGTTTTTTCTGATGACTGGCAGAATACTCGCCTGAGTGCTTCCATGCTCTGTAAAAAACCTTCAGAAGCAAGGATGTAGGCTAGTCTCAATTCTTCCTCCTTACTACAGAAGTAAAGAGCACACTATTTGAGTAGCTAAGTTAGAGATAATTTAGAAACGGGATAAAATAATATATGGGAAGTACATCGTTTGTGATTCCCCAATCCTTCCAGAAATGGCTACTACAGTTGTCATTATGGGTATGTCTGCTTAATTTTAATTGACTTTTATTCCACCTTTCCTCCGGGAGTCCAGTGTTTTTGTGGAAATATCTCTTCATTTCATTCTCACACCACAACTCTGTGAGGTTGGCTGAGCTGAGAGAGAGCACATCATTTTCTTTTCATTTGGACAAGGGAGGATCCCTAGTAGTGGACAGGGTAGCAAGCACATTCGGCCAAATTCACCTGCAGCCTGCTTGCAGATCTTCATGCTAAATGTGCAATCCTCTCTGCATGAAGCAGAATGTGAGGAGACACAGAGGCAGCAACACATGCTGTACATGTTAGTCTCTCCCTCCTACTCTAATGGCTTACACAGAAGCAAAGGATACAAAAAGAACTAAGTTACTTGAATCTAATTTCTGTTAAAATTGCTACTATCTATTCCTTCACAAGAGGGAACCATCTACAAAAGGAGAGTGACTATGTTTGCACATTTGCTACCACCTTCCCTCCCCAGGCATTACCCTTTAACCACATATGCAGGTTTATTTATATTTATTTATGTATCAAATGTATTCACTGCACATCTCACTCAGAGAGTGACTCTGGGCGGTGTACATAAAACAAGAATAAAATATTAGTTAAAATACAATAAAACACTAAAAGAATACAATAAAATCAACCTTCATAATAATTATGTTCCAAGAGGTAGATGGTAAAAGGTTAACTTAATTTCCAGGGAGTGTCTTCAGGATGCTAACCACCCCCTGGGTCAGTTACCCCTCTTCATGCCCCCTGTGAGATGGTTTACCTGAGCTTGTATGTGGATATGAACCTGGACTGGCTGCCACTGTTGATTTGCACAAACAAATTTGAAACAAATGTTTAGCCTTGGTTTTAAATGTTGGTCCTTGAAAATTAACCCACAGCAGTGAATACTCTTGAGTTTGTATGCTTGCAGAGCTTCATAAAATCCTGCCAATTAAAGGGCCACAGGCAGTGGGGAAACCCACAGTGTGAAGGCTGGCGCAGCTGTGTTCATATAGTGACAAAGTGTGACATATTTTGACCCATACAGTTTTGCCTTTGCAAAAACTGCCATTGAAATGTAATGTTTAATGCAACAGAAAGAGGAAATTGATAAATGCATGAGGATCCGTCCTGTTGTCTGTACTGGTTAATGTAGCTACATTTCCCTTAACATCAGACTGCACTTTTCTCTTCCTCTCATCTATGTCATCTTTTGGCCATGCTGCTCAAGGGCCACCTTCGGCCTGAAAAAAGCCACACAGCCCTGGAATCGACAGAGGGCCGCCAGCATTTATTGGATATCTATAAATCGTGCCTCCACCATCAGCTGCTTACGCAGCAGACATTCCCCGGCTGAACCTGTTGAATAATTTCTACCTCACCGAGTCTGAAAAGAGAGGAGGACGTAAAAGGGCCGCACTGAACAGAGCCGGCGGGCGGGATTATCACAGAGGGCGCGTTTTCACCGAAAGCTCGGAACCACCGCAAACTGGCTTGGGAGGAGTTTCCCAGAACAGGGAAGGGAGTCTGGCGAACCCAGCGAGGCCAAGCCTGAAGTCTACGCGGAGAAACAGTAGCCGAGTTGTTGATGCGCGTGTCTGAAATCATTTCCCTCGAGCCCGCGATCAGCCCTCCCTCTGGCTTCGCTCCCCGGACGAGCCCAAGCGGTTCATCTTCCTCTCCTCCCGCCGGGCGAGAGCCCCGCTGCAGCCGGAGGCGAAACAAGCCCTCCCCGAGGAGGGGCTAAGCCGGCAAAGGCAGGATTGCCGCCGGAGTCGGAGAGGGGAGACTTCCAAGCGGCCGCACTAGCATCAGAGAGGGGGGGGAGGAGGAGGACGAGGAGGGCGCGGAGAGCAGAAGGGGGGACGCCGGCCACTGCCCCTGCCCGCCTGTTTGCCTGCCTCCAAAGCGCTCGGGCGAAACAGACTCACGGTGGTCTGAGCCGCCTGGCGCTCCCGACATCTCTCAGCTCTTCTCAATGAATTAAGGAGCGAGACCTTTTGGGTGCACCTGGATTTAGTTGCAAAAGCAGCTCGGCTTGAAACCGTCTGCAGCCGTCCGCCCGTCCCACCAGTAAGTAGCCGGGTTCTTGCCCCGCGTTGCGTGTTAGCTGGGGTGGTGAGAATCTGGCGAATCTGCTTGCTGCTTTCTTTGTGGACCCCCTTCCTTTTTCCCGACCTCCCTTTTACTGGGGTGAGGAGGAGGGTGCTGATCCGGCTCCACCTGACTCTTCCTCGCCGAGTTTAGATGAGCTACTCGAGAGTTAGCGCCTCCCGAGCGGCGTCGATCGCCCCATTGTTTCTTGAGATGGGACGGGTATGCGGGGGGCGGCGATATTGTTCTTGCAGCTGCTTTGCCTGGAGAGGAGCTCTTCCGAGCTAGCGGGCCGAGCACTGATTGACTAGAAGAGTTGAACTAGCTGGAGCTGGGGAGAGAGGCCAGACAAAGCCAGGGGGACCGGCAGAAATGTGGGGAGAGGCGGTGATGGCGACACCCGAGAGTTTCTGAGTTCCCTGTCTGGGGGATCCTTCCCAGCCCCTCGCTCGGTTTCTTGTTCTTTTCCACCAGTCACCGCATCACCGATTCCTTTAAGCGCCCCCCCCAAGCTTGGAAACTAAGGCTCGTCCACACGAGCAGTAAGACGGTAGGGGTTGAAACAGCACATGCCCAGGTCAAGCGCTCCCGTTCTGCAGGCAGGAACAAAGCTCGCTGAGTTCAGAAAAGTGCGCGCCCAGAGTCCCCCTGTGCCGTTGGTTACCTGGAGCGACTTGGCAACCGGCTTCGCGCGGCAGAGCAGCGCTTTCAAAGTTCTTTTAACGCTGGGCGTGTTTAAAAGGCTAAGAAAGCAGCTGGCTCTCACCGTGGGATTTTTCTGTGCAGTAACGCTCTGTAAGTTGGGATGGAATAGATTTTGTTTACACTTGTCTTTCTCTCCGCCTCTCTGGCACTTGGTTTGGCTTGTGTACACATGCACACTTCTGTGTGAAGATTTTGCCTGCTCTGCTTCCCAGGAATATGCTCCAAGAAGCCAAGAGTTGCCAGCAGGTGGCTTCAGTGGGCATCCATGACAGGTGTGTATTGGTGATATGTGACTGCTGGTAGGGGTGTGCATATTTTATTCATATGCTGGTGTGGATGTGCATATGAAGTACAGTAACTACTGTACAGAGTGCACCAAAGTTTTATACAGAGTGCACCAAAGTTTTATATAGCCCTCTCTTGAAAATCAGGCAAATAATATATTTCTTCTTGGAATGAGCATTTGTGTTCTTTTGATTTTCTTTCTGTGCATAAAAGACTTGGGAAACAGATACCTTGTGCTAGGCTATAAGATTTCTGATATCTGGAGAAGGAAACAGGCACTGATTGAATAATACCAGCTGTTTTTTTGAAAGTAACTATTATTCCTGGTTGTATTTAAGCAGCTTCTTTGATTTCTGTTCAGCAGGCTTCCCTTGAACTTGTTTCAAGAAAAACTTATAGCTCTTGAGGGGGGAATTCTTTTAAAAGGTGGTTTGAATAAACTCCCCTTGGTTGTCCAAGCTTTGGAAAATCACCACCTGTTGATTTGTCTAGACTACATTTTTGTAATGTTTAAAAGTTCTATGATATCTGTGTTGTAAACAAACCTTATATATCCATTCCATGGTCAAAATAATTGGCAAGACAGTTGGAAGGGTGTTTCTCATGTTCCTTTCTCTTTGATAACAAAAGCCACTTTCAGATTCCATTCAGTAATATTTTATGAATATTCATCCATACCACTTCTTAAAGTCAGTCTTTTACGATTCTAAAACTCCATCTGAGACTTGGTTGCATCATTCTTCTCAGAAATCAAGGTAGGGTAATATATCTCAATCACTAACTCATTTAATTGGGCCTTCCAGCTTCTTACGTTTTAACTTCCTACTCAATGAAAGTTCTTTTGTTTTAATGGTTGTGTAAAAACGAGAAATCAGCAAACATTTGATGTTATGTATCTTCAGAAATGGTATCAAACAATACATTGAATGTTTGTGGAAGCACTGAGCTGAAGCTAGAACATGACAGTGCCAAATTTTTAAAGAAATCTTGCCATTTGAGAGATCATTTGTAGACTTTAAATGATATGGAATTCTATCAGAAGAGGTGAAGATATTAAACTGCAAAGATGATTTCTTTTTTTAAAAAAAATTGCCATGGCACTGGGAAAGGAAGAATCTTTAGAAATGATGATAATTCTTCAGGCTGTTAAGCTGAAAGAAGTGTGGGCAGGATCAATTCTGCTTTACCGGCATCCTATACTTCCCTTTCAGGTACAAGAAGTGAGGTGTGTGTGAAACTGATTCTACCTATGCTGTTATAGCTGCAGGATTGGCTCTTGATGTTGTTACCTGTGGCCCTCCATTCTCCTTACAGGGAAGAATGGGGAGCAGATAAAAGCACAGCAATAATGAGGACAGGACTGGAAGAAGACTTGCCTGAGGCCTTTTGAGCTAGATTAGGGTTCCAATCCAAGGGTTCCTTAAACCTGGCAACAACCATGTGGTTCGGTTTTCTGGTCCACAGCTCTTATTATCAGTGTGAGAACTGATCGTTTAATATTATGTTTCCTAGAATACAGCATGGATTCAAAGCGTTCTCATTCTCACAGTAATTTGATGATGTATAGCAGTGTTTTTCAGTGTTGGTAACTTTAAGATGTGTGGATGTCACCTCCCAGAATTCCCCAGCCAGCCATGCTTGCTGGGGAATTCTGAGAGGTGAAGTCCATACATCTTAAAGTTGCCAGGTTGAGAAACACTGATGTATAGAGTCCTCTTATTTCTGGTACAATATGGCCAAGAATAGGGTGGGCCATTATCTGGGACATGGAAAATGAAAGATGGATGCACTCAGTTTTTCTTCTTATAGGAGATGGTGGTGGGGAAGTGGCATGCACCCCTTAATGCGTAGAACACAAATGCAAAATGTGAAATAGGTCTGTGTGCAGAACAGTTACAGTGCTGAGCAAATGCAACATAATATTTGAATGAGTTAAGAATGAATTCACCCATGAATTCATTGAACAACCTTAAGCAAATTACTGTTTCTTTTAGTTCCACCTGCAGTTTGAGAGCTATCATTATTACTATGATAATGATAACATTTAAAAAGTTTAGCTTTTGCAAACAGCCTTCCACTTTTTCCCAGCCTCACACAGGGCAAACTAAAGGGGGTTCAGGTAATCCCTTTCATGCTCTGAATATGAAGGGATAGTAGAGTGATATAGCTAACTGGCCTTCAGAGTATATGCTGGCCATGCCCTCTGCTGTTGTATATTGAATTCTTCTTGTATTGAAGAAAATGCCTTGTATCCATCCACACATGCATATAACTCTTACAGAAATGTTAATTTTCTCCTTTGGATGTTATGACAGGCATGACTCACTTGCATATGTGGTTACCTTGCATTCACTTGTCTTCAAGTGCATGTGTTAGGATGTGTGATAGTATAGCATATGGAGATAATTTTGCAGAATTCACATTTTGAAAAAAGTTAACAAATTAGAAATTCATGTGTAAGCCAGAACATAGTTATCCTTTAATATTTGCTTTTCTCACAATTTTGCAAAGTCCACAGTGATGCATATATTAAGAAAACTGCTCACAAAGTGCATATGCTTGTGGGGAAACCACTTGACAAACCCAGCTTGTATGGGAACTTGACTTTATGACAGGAATACAAAACACAGTGGTCACCATTTTGCACATGTAGAATATTAGAAAACAGAAGAAACCAAGTTTGAGAGATGATTATTATTTATATGCCGCCTGACTCCCAGCAACTCTGGGTGGTTTATAAATGATTTAAAACCTGAAAACAAGGCAGTAAAAATAGCAAGAAGCAAAAAAAAAAAAAAATGGAGATGGCAAAATAACAAACCAGGGGTAGAAACAAAAGAGTTTTGTCTGTCATATTTGCTTTTGCTGTCTCTATGAAGGGTTAGGGCTTTGTCATCTGGACCATGCTGTTTGGCAAGTTCTGGAAGTAAATCCTTGAAAATAGAAGTGTTTTCAGAACTTCTGGGGTGGTTTATTTGGAAAATCATATCCAGATCACTTCCATTACAGAAAATGCCTAATTCTTGCCAGAGCAGCGTGGGGAAGCAGAACTTTCTGAAGTTCTCTGGAATGTTTTGTTCCCAAATTGATGAATTTTACACCTCCTAAAAGAGAGTTGGAACGTACAAGAGTAAGTTTCAGAGATGGGATACAAATATAAAACCTGTGATGACCAGTTTGTTGTTTTCTGTGATGCCTAATACATAGAGCTTGTCTGTTTATTTTTTCTGCTAAATAGTTTCTAAGAAGACTTCTTAGTATTTTTCTGATTACTCACTGATATCATGACCTTATGAGTTAATTTTTAAAAAACAATATTAATTTAGGTGACACAGGAGAAAGATATTCCCCCTTTGGATGTTATGACAGAGGCATGACTCACTTGCATATGTGGTTACCCTGCATTCACTGTAATGTTCAAAGCTATACCATACTTTTAATTACTGATTGTGCTACTTTCCAGTGAATTTGTGGTGAAGATGGCAAACAGTTTCCCACTGGCCATCTAGTGGACCAAAACTGTAAAAATCATTCCCAGTGATGATTTTGATTATGAATACTACAGTCAAACCAAGTTATGGACAGCACTTGGGCACTTAAAATAATCACAGAAGTATTAATGAGATGTCAGAGTCAAGCACAGTCCATATATATTTGCAGACAATTTGATTGGAAATAGAAAAACCACAGACAATTACTGTTTACCTGGGGTGTTGCCCGGGTGATGTAAATAAGGTCCAGTTTGGTTTGAACACTAAGGGTGCAATTCTGTACCCACTTAGCTGTGTATAAGCAATGCTGTTTGCTTCTGAGTTGCCCTGTAAATGAGACTGTTCAGTAAGCATGGGTTCTAGTGTAATCATATAGTTAATAAGATAGCTAGGAACCAAATGCTTCCTATTAACCTCTTGTTCATTTTTCTTTTGTACTTTGGATATGATTTGTACTAGAGTGGCAGTGGAATATTTCTGGTAATCAAATAATCTGGCTAGACCACAAAAGTAAAGCTTGGATTTGAAAATCTCTTCTGTTGCCAGTGCTTTGTCTGGTGGCTCATGCTCAGCTTAGCTGAGTGACTGAATGATTGATCTAAGCTGACTAATCTTCTGAGATATGAAATGGAATCTGAATGAGGTCTCCAGTTTGGTTGTGCCCTTCTAGCCTTTCCTACCCATTCACTTCTCTTCACAAACTATCAAGCATCTTCCACATAAAATTCTGCAGTCCGTGTGCCAAGTATAAATAGAAGGCACCAGAATAGGTGCAAGGAAGGCTAGTGCAACTCTACAAAATAGGATGTGTAGAACTCACTGATTCAACAATGGGACTTTCAAGAGGACTCTGAAATTTTCTTTTTCCTCACTGGGCCATGCCACACCTCTTCTAGACCATGTTATTCTAGAAGCAGCTCAGTTGTTTATGGAAATAAATTATCTGAATTGGAAATAGAAGAACACTAGCCTTGGAAAATCATGGTCTGAAGGAGGTATGGAACATCCTGGAGTTTTCTGGAATGTTCCACTCCAGAATTTGTCAGATTTAACCTCCCAGAATCACTGGGAGTTGGGCGACACATAATTTAATAAACAAACAAATAAATGAAAATAATTAGCAAATCCCTATATATAAGTAGTTTCTTCTTGTGACCGAAACAAGCTTGGAAAATGTTTTTTAGAAGAACTCGGTGTTCAGCTCCCTTGTAGCTTTCACTTAACTGCATGGGGAAGAAACACTAACACTTCATCCCTTTCATCTGTCTTTGGCCTGAGATATCAGCAACGGAGAGGGGGATGATCATCTGCCCAGGAGAATGTGGAAGACTTCCCCCCCCCCATATGCTTAGCATGGCCTTCTCCTCAAGAGCAAGCCAGCTCAGATGTTCTCATTTGAGCACAGTCTCTTGCAAAGATGGACTCAGACTTGTCTTAGCAGATTACAGAAGCCCAGACACATGAGTGAGAGTATAAACAGGAACATTACGTTAGGTAGGGGGTAGCAAGTAGACCTTAATGGGCTTACCTCTGAAGTTGTGATACCAAGACAAATTTTTCTCTATGAAATGCTTAAGCTTTGACGTTTTTATTTAGGAAAAAAATTGAAATCTAATTAAAATCTATTTTGTGTTTTACTTCCAAGTAGATATTTACAGTTTGTATTTGCTTTTACATTTCTCACAGTATGTACATTGTACACAAGGGATAGACAACTTGCAAGCCGCATGAGACCCCAGTGGTCTTGGGTGCCTTGGAGCTTTCTCCATAGTTCCAATTGCAATTTGGTGTTACAGTTTACTAATGAAATTTAGCAGTTAATTGTTGTTTTACTGAGTTACACTATAATTTAACACTGAAAGCATTATTTTAGTTTTCTTGATGTTGATTTATTCGGCTCTTCTAATGCTTTTGGATGAACCCCATCACTTTTTGGACCTGTCTTCCATCTGCATCTTAATATACTGATTAAAAGCCAAGTGTGGCGCTTGGACCAAAAAGATACCTTCTCCTATGAGCAGGCTTTCAGGATATGGGAATATAGGATATTGCAGAGGGAAAGAGGATGTAGGAAAAACCCAGGCCCAACCATCACGTGCAGAATTTATACTGAAGACTGAGCAACACCCTTTTCTCAAGGAGAAATTCACAGAAAGGCCTTGAGGTCTTTTTCAGTTCCTTCCTACAATGCTTTATGTTTATAACTCATAACAAATACATATTTGTATAAATTTAATGAGCCAAACATATAACCAGGATGCACCCTTTTATAACAAAATGCTAGAAGCTTTATGCGACATCTTCTCATGTCTTCCTTTTTTTAATACAGAGTGCACAGCCTTTACTTATTAAGGCTTGTGGTTCAGATTTCCACAACTGCTTGTGGTGCTGCCCTCTGGCTAAATTTATAATGGAATCCCATTTGCTTGTAGTAAAGTTAAATCTGGAGACAGCAGCTATGGGACATGTAAGTAATTGTGGTTGGAAAGGGGAAGATTATAGCTGCCTTTAAAGTTTGATTTATTTAATTGTTTCTGATATTCAGGAGTCCTGAATTCATATTATACAATACATTTAGCTATCTTTGCTGGTGAAAGATATTTTAAATATTTTGCATAGAACTTGATAATATCAGGCAGGACATAATATCAGGCATTTATAAATTATATATCAACTTCTCTTCATGACAGAAGTATTTTATGCTTCATGGTGGCTTTCTTATATTTTGAAAACTGGCAATAGAAAGTTTAAGTTTTGTCCTAATTTTAGGAATCAATTTGTACAGCATTTTCATTCCATAGTCTCTCTCTTGCTGGCTGTACAAAAGGAGAGGCAATGAAGCAAACTGTCATAGTGCTGTATCAACCTACAAATAATCCTTTAACAGTAAGACTTGGTGTCCTCTTTAGGAGATCCATCTTCAGTCAGGTTGCACGCAAAAGTAATGTAAATTAAATGGAAGCGTAACATGTCAATTTTCATATGTTCCACATGCACAGTTGAACCACTTCAGAATATGGTTGGGAATGCATTCATTCCCATTACATACAAAGGTAAGATTTAAGAGAATGCGTTCTTACAGACTTTGTCTGATGTGCTAATATTTTGTAAATGAGTTTTTGTGAGGGACCATTTTCAGAGTATGTGACCCATACTTCACATTCTGAAGTGGCATAAACCTTGCAGAGTTATGACACATTTTTTCTGAAGGTGGCAATCAGCGCCAAATTGTGGTATGTGTGTGTAGGAGAGAATCTATCAATCTGTCTGTCTATCATCTTTCGTTCTCAGGGAATATTAGACACCCCCTTAGAGATTTTGATAACTTAAATCTGAAAGCAAATTCATAAAGCAGGGTCTGAAAGGTGTAGGCTTTCCATATTCTCAGTACTGCTAGCACCTTTATGCTTGTTTTTATGGCATAGTTTTGAAGTCTGTAAGAAGTATAAAAAGTAATCTAATACATGGCTTTGCATATGGTTCTGTTTCTTTTAATGATACTTTAAAGGAGCCTCACCAGGTTGCTGGAAGAAGGGTGAATTGTACTGTTTTCTTTGAGTTATTATTTTACTCATTTAATTGATTTATATAGCCTCCCTACTTGCCACACGATTCAGGGTGGTATATTTCATCAGTAACAGTAATAGTAAATGAAAACCACATAATAAAAAAAAATATGGGGAAAAAACCACACTCAAAAGAGCAACATAAAAAACATACATTCCAGGAAAAAAATTATCCAGCGGGTCATAGCTCTCCCAGACCAAATGCCTAGGCAATGTAGAAACACTGCCTAGGCATTTGGTCTTGTGTGGTCCTAGGACCCCTTGGGGTCCCCCATGACCTTCTCAGGGATCCTCAAAATCAAAATTATTTGCCAGCCTATATTGAAAAATAATACAATATTAAAATCCCATCAAACAATTGTGAGAAGTGGTAGCAGCAGTGAATGCGTCAATTATACTTTTTAATATGGTAAATATCAGTAAATAAAACCCATACAAACAAAAGCTCTTTTGAGGTCCTCCATAATTTTTAAAAGTGGAAAGGGGTCCTGAGAGAAAGAGTTTAAGAAACACTGGTGTGGAGGAAAAAACAGGTCTTTAATGCCTTTTGAAAGGCAGGCAGACTTGAAAATATATCACACCTCCCTCTCTACCTTGGTGGTATATTGGCTAGTATATGTGGCCCAGTAAATCTTTTGGTTTTTCTACAGTAAGTTTGTACATCTAGCAAAACTCTCAGTGGGATGGGTAATGGAATTATTTGTGTGAGGTTGTTGTATTCTGACTTACACAAAGTATGTAGTTTAGGCAGACAGCTTCGTTTCCACACCCTGTTCCCTGAGACTGAATCTGGATTTGGGGCATTCAGAACTTTTGTTCTTTCATGGTAAAGTTTTCCCTCAGTGCAGCAGATCTTAGATTTGATCTAGGACCCCCAGGTTCTCACATTGCTTAGCCCTGATTTGGTGGAAAGCAAATTTTTGAACCTTGTATTTTTAATGGTTACAGTTAATATTGGCAGTGGCAAATGGGACAACATCTTTAGCTTGTGGTTCTTTCATTTGGCATTAAAATTCAGAGCAGAAGCATCAGTGAGAGGAATACTGTTTTGATGAATGAGAAAAAATTGTAGCGTATTACACTTCAGAACTCACGAGAGCCCTTGTTGCACGGGTCTGACAGAACCCAAATATGTCAAGAGTTTTATGTTGGCACAGGATACCAGAAAACTCAATGGGACTCTGAATGCATACAGTAGGTCACTTCGGTACAATGAAATCACATCTATTGGGAGTACTTTGGGATCTATAATATCTTCTGGTATACGATGTTTTAATCCGCATTGCCATAATAGGCTGAACTCCATGCTTATTTCAGTTTGGATATGCTATTGATAATGGTATTGTTCCGTGACCCGGTCTTATCATCACGAGCCTGATTTTTCTCACTGAGGCTTGTAACTGGGGATTAGTTTGAAAATTTGGCTGCCAGGCATTTTATGCATAAGTCCATTCTGTTATAGGAAGCAAATTGACTGCAGACAATTGACAGAGAAAATCAATGGCTTTAAGTTGGATAGCAGAATATATGCCGTTTATTCGTTTAGTCGCTTCCGACTCTTTGTGACTTCATGGACCAGCCCACACCAGAGCTTCCTGTCAGTCGTCAACACCCCCAGCTCCCCCAGGGACGAGTCCATCACCTCTAGAATATCATCCATCTACCTTGCCCTTGGTCGGCCCCTCTTCCTTTTGCCTTCCACTCTCCCTAGCATCAGCATCTTCTCCAGGGTGTCCTGTCTTCTCATTATGTGGCCAAAGGATTTCAATTTTGCCTTGAATATCATTCCCTCAAGTGAGCAGTCTGGCTTTATTTCCTGGAGGATGGACTGCTTTGATCTTCTTGCAGTCCAAGGCACTCTCAGAATTTTCCTCCAACACCACAGTTCAAAAGCATCGATCTTCCTTCTCTCAGCCTTCCTTATGGTCCAGCTCTCGCAGCCATATGTTACTATGGGGAACACCATTGCTTTAACTATGTGGACCTTTGTTGCTGGTGTGATGTCTCTGCTCTTAACTATTTTATCGAGATTTGTCATTGCTCTTCTCCCAAGGATTAAGCGTCTTCTGATTTCCTGACTGCAGTCAGCATCTGCAGTAATCTTTGCACCTAGAAATACAAAGTCTTTCACTGCTTCTACATTTTCTCCCTCTATTTGCCAGTTATCAATCAAGCTGGTTGCCATAATCTTGGTTTTTTTGAGGTTTAGCTACAAGCCAGCTTTTGCACTTTCTTCTTTCACCTTCATCATAAGGGTCCTCAGTTCCTCTTCGCTTTCAGCCATCAAAGTGGTATCATCTGCATATCTGAGACTGTTAATGTTTCTTCCAGCGATTTTAACTCCAGCCTTCGATTCCTCAAGCCCAGCATATCGCATGATGTGCTCTGCATATAAGTTGAATAGGTAGGGTGAGAGTATACAGCCCTGCCGTACTCCTTTCCCAATCTTAAACCAGTCCGTTGTTCCGTGGTCTGTTCTTACTGTTGCTACTTGGTCATTATACAGATCCTTCAGGAGGCGGACAAGATGACTTGGTATCCCCATAGCGCTAAGAACTTGCCACAATTTGTTATGGTCCACACAGTCAAAGGCTTTAGAATAGTCAATAAAACAGAAATAGATGTTTTTCTGAAACTCCCTGGCTTTTTCCATTATCCAGTG
The DNA here is from genome assembly GCF_035149785.1 of Candoia aspera. Classification (NCBI taxonomy): domain Eukaryota; kingdom Metazoa; phylum Chordata; class Lepidosauria; order Squamata; family Candoiidae; genus Candoia; species Candoia aspera. The sequence continues at coordinate 85,635,001 of NC_086153.1, read as the reverse complement.
GATATTGGCAATTTGGTCCCTAGTTCCTCTGCCTTTTCTAAATCCAGCTTGTACCTCTGGCAATTCTCGCTCCATGAATTGCTGAAGTCTACCTTGCAGGATCTTGAGCATTACCTTACTGGCATGTGAAATGAGTGCCACTGTTCGATAGTTTGAACATTCTTTAGTGTTTCCCTTTTTTGGTATGGGGATATAAGTGGATTTTTTCCAGTCTGATAGCCATTCTTGTGTTTTCCAAATTTGTTGGCATATAGGATGCATTACCTTGACAGCATCATCTTGCAAGATTTTGAACAGTTCAGCTAGGATGCCGTCGTCTCCTGCTGCCTTGTTATTAGCAATGCTTCTTAAGGCCCATTCAACCTCACTCTTCAGGATGTCTGGCTCTAGCTCACTGACCACACCGTCAAAGCAATCCCCGATATTGTTATCCTTCCTATACGGGTCTTCAGTATATTCTTGCCACCTCTTCTTGATCTATATTTTTGTTTATCTGGCTCTTTGACAAGGGATGTCCCAAGATGCCAGAATATTTTGCATTGATTACTGAGAGGTTCGTATTTTACTCATTTATATTTAAACATTGTGCATCCAAATTTCCTTTTAAGCTTTTTGAAAAGTAAGCACTAGATATTTGCATTGGGCTTTGTTTTTTAAATGCATTGGACATCAGGTCTTAGCTAATAGGTGCAGCAATATAAGTCAGTTCCAGAACTACTTATGCTTGTTGTACAGTGTATATCCCAATAAATTCCCAGTTGTAATGATAAATAATGATGATTTTATTGGACAAGTTGCTTTGGACTTCTCTGTAAAATTGCACAGGTTTCTTTTTGGTGGGCATTGACATTTTTATATTAAAGCCTCTTGCATACTGGGCATCAAAATATACTGCAGCTCTAGAACTGTGTCTGCTGGGCAATCTGACATACTTTTGTTCCAGTCAGACATTTCCTGCTGCTTTTCAAAATAGTTTCTCAGTCAAGAAGAGAGCAGAGTGAATAGGCAACATGTGATCAGTTACAGAGATGAATGCTGGCCTAGGTGAATATTGTGAAGGACTTTGGAAAAAGTGGAGAGAAAAACATCAAGCCATGAAAAGCTTCCATGCATGAAGGCATGGAAACAGCTCATGATGAACAAGAACTGGAATCAAGAAACTACTGGTAGGAAAGAAGTCTGAGATAAAGATTGAAAAAGAATGAAATGTTTAAGCATATGTGGCAGGTACAGAATTGGTGTGTGTGAAACATTAGGAGCATTGTGCAAAACCATGGTGTGGAGCTATGGGTAACAGCAATGGCAACCTGTTGCCCTTTGTTTACCCCAGTCCCAATAAACCCTAATGAACTGGGCCAATAGCCATGTGATGATGATGTGTCCCAGTAATGAGTGAAGCAAGGTTTTTTTCTTTTGCATTGGTCATGTTTAGGCTTTGCCAATACGGAGAAAAGAGATTGGGGAGAAAGGTAGCTGCCATATCCATAATGATTTCTTGTTTATCACAAGAAAAGAAGAGAATGGCTGGGTACTTCGTAGGGCCTTGAATTCACAATTGTTGAAAACAGGATGCAAGGCTAGATAGAACTTCAATCTAATCTTGAAGAACTGTTCTTTTGTTCTTTTATATTCTTGCCTGAAGAAAGTCAACCAGAATATCTCAACATCAGAGCCAAGAATCTCGGACAATGTTTCTTTCTCAATGTATCACACAAATACTTAGACACAATAGCTTCTCTCCCATCATGTAGAGTATAAGAATACCTTGGAAAGTTTTGAAAGCCTCTTTTTTGTAAATTCATCCATGGCTTGCTTTGTTATAGCAATGTTTGTTTCTATAAGTATGAAAAAAAATATTGCTGGTTGCTGTTTGTATTGTATAACTTTCCAGCAAGAGGGAAGAGGAAAAAAAACCTTGAGTACTATAAGTTACTGTTTTAATCATAAAGTGGGTAAAAGTGTGTTTTTAAATTTTTGGAGAGGGACTTTTTATGGCTTTGGGAAGTCTGCGCCAAATACATTAGAAGATCAGTGGAGTCTCTGTTCCATGGCCGCTGGGAGCACCTTCCTAGTCTGAAAAATCCAGTAATGTGTAGGAGGCCTCTGTAATGTTTGCATCTAGAAGAAGGCCTACAGCCTTTTGCCATACAGGAAATTAGCTGCAGCTGGATGAAACAGTTTCAGCTCCAAGTATATGTACATTTTTTTAAAGTCTAAAATGATTCTTCCTTATCCAAGCTCTTACCTTGAATAATGACTTGGAAGACTGAGAAAAAGAACATTAGGTTTTGGGGTTTTTTTTAACGCCCCTTGAAATAGAACTTATGTTACTTTGAAGGTTATGCAAAATACAGAGCTCTGAACGCACATGGGAGCATACCCATATTAGAAATATAATAGCAATCCTCTGTGTCTCGGGGAGACCTTTGTGGCTATGTTTGCATTACACTTTTAGCAGTGATTAGCTTAATCATGGTTTACCGAATCCAGTTTCTTGGCTATACATGAAATGCTGCAATACAGACGAGGTGTTAATAGAATCTCATGAGTTTAATAATTCACTATGTTAAAATCTGGCTGATTAGTTTGTGATTCAGGGTGTCATGTGAATGCTGTCTCTCTGTATTTTCAGGACTATTTTAAATCATTCCAGCTTTCGATATCTACATTCAACTTTGGGTTAATTCAGACATGAGGCTAAAAAGTGGTGTCACAATGCAAGGATGAGCTTAATCTCAGCCATATGTTCTTTACTTTTTGTTTTTTCTTTGGTATGAGGAAGATTTTAAAAGCTCTCATTTTTGTTTTTGATTAACTGCAGTAAAACTCCAATAAACATATGGTTAGGATAATCAGTGATTCGTGGAAATACGTTTATGTGATATCGTGTGCCATCAAGTTGGTGATGACTCTTAGGGGCCACATGGGTGAATATTTTCTGGAGTGGTCTGTCTTTAGCTTGGTCTTTTAGGTATGTCAGCGGTGTATTCAGTGGTGTCATAATCAAATCCATCCACCTTGCCAGTGGCTGTCCTCTTCCCCTTTTTCCTTCAACTTCTCCAAGCCTCATGGACTTTTTAAGGAACTTGGTCTCCTCCTGATACGTCCACAGTGTAATAGTTGGAGCCTGGTCATTGGTGCTTTGAGTCATTAGTACAGCTTGGTTGTTCTATGATTCATTTGTTTGTTTTCTGGTTGTCCACTAATCATAGCTAAAGTTAAATACAGTTTTGGGTTGAGATGGCACACAAAACTGTAGTTAACCAAGGACGTAAGTGGGAGAGCTTGATTTCACAGCTGCAGTGGAGAACGGGGTATGTAGTACAGTTGTAGAAAGGAAGGCTGGGCTCATTTTTGTAATGCTAAAAGAGAAGACCGCAACTGTTCGATGGCTAGGGGCTGCACCTTTTATAGTTTCAGGAGGTTTTTGAAAGCTCTTGGAGCAATGACCACATACTACCTACTCCCTTTTTACCATCATTTGTGTATCTAAAATTTCTTCATCCATTTTACTGTCTTTATTAAGCACATTAACAAGGCATGCAAACTCATGTACTTGCTCCAGCGTTTTTTAAAATGTTTGTTTGTTTATTCATTCATTCCATTTGGATGCTACCTACTCCAGCTAACCCTGGGTGGCTCACAACAACAGAGTAACATAAAAGACAACAAATACAAAGAATTAACCAAAACAAGTACAAAAATAACTACAAAATAATCACAAGATGGCAGTCCAACTACAAAGCAAACATACACATTGTATAACTTGCAATTGTTTATTTTCCCTGTTAGACATAATTACTTTGATATGTGGTATATTAATTTTCAGATCCATACACCTTGTTGCACCATACAATCAATGTAACATTTGTTGCAAATCATTTGGGTTCTTAGCCAACAGCATGGCATCACCTGCATTGAAAAGCACATGTGTTTTCACATCCCCAGTCAAAATACCTCTAACATTATCACAAGCATTTCTTATCTACAAATACATTACAAGTTACTTATACTATTAATTAAATTATACATTAAATATATTATATATTAAATACAATACATAAAGCACACATCCTCATCATACTCTCTGCTCAGTAATGAGTCATTCACTACTAAGCATTCCATTTATTTAATGCATGCTTTACTTCTGTCATGTATCACTTTTATTGCATTCAACAGCCAATCTTCAATTTTATATCCATGCAAAAGATTGCATAATTCAAGCTCATTCATTTTGTCTTATGCTTTCTCTAAATCAACAGATGTACAATAAACTTTCTTTCTCACAATCATGCATTTCTTTACATCTATTCATTTTGACGAAGAATTAATCTGTCATCTAATAGTTTTTCATACAGGATTTGTACTTTTTCTTCCTATAGTCCTTCTATTTTCACAATGGTGTTTTCCATTTTTTTCATTACTTATATCAATTTTTTCCCCAAGATCCAGTCTTAGTATCACCAAAAGTAATCTGACATTCAAAACATCTAATCAATTTTGTATCTTTTATTAATTCTCTCAATCTTTCATCATAAACAGATCAATCATGCTTTTAAATTCATATTCACTTCTTTTAGGGCGAGGATTTCTATGACATGTCATATTTTTTCTGGAACCTTTATTTGAATTTATAAGTAAATTAAAAGAGGTTTTAGGGTAATCTGGTGAGAATTAGATGCTTTTCATTTTGCCTGAAAAGTCGTATTTTGATTTTTTAAAGGTGTTATGTCATATTTCTGCTTAATTTTGTAACAAACGTCATATTTCGGTCATTGGCAACCCTCCTGATAAGCTAGCAAGTTTGAGCCAGCAAAGAAAGTGAGGTGTGTGTGTGTGTGTGTGAGGGAGAGGTAGGAACAACGGCTTCTCCCCTGACCAGGCCTGAAAAAAAGGTGAGAATTTGCCTGTTTTTTCTTTTTCTTATTTGCTCCCCAACTCAGGGCTGTGTGTGTATGTGTGTGTGTATGTATAAGAGAGGGAGAGCAACTGTTTTTAAGATGACTTCAGCAGGCAGAGACTTCTCCCCTGACCAGTCCTTAAAAAGGGGGTGAAAATTTGCCTTTTTTTTTTTGTCTTTTTCTCATTTGCTCCCCAACTCAGGTGTGTGTGTGTTTGTGGTGGTGGAGTCACATGAGAGCTGCAATCTGATTTCAACATGCCTAAAAGTAGATGTTCAGTGAGTGTGAAATTGTGGCATCTTGTTCAAGAATTTGGGGAGCAGATTTTCAGTAGCGATGGTGATATTTTGTTTTGTAAATTGTGTGAAGTTATTGGCCCAAAAGCGTTTTAATATTCAACAACATTGTGACACCACGAAACACAAGAGTTGTTTATCAAGATTTATCTTCACTGAGAATAGGCAACGTCTCCTTTTCAAGAGAGCTTCTTCAACTGCAAGTTCATTGAATACCCAGTCAGAATTTTGTAAGGATCTCTGTACAGTGATGGTTACTTCAAATATTCCCTTAAGGAAATTAGGTAGTGGTAGCCTCAGGCATTTTTTGGAGAAGTACACCAGTCACCCAATTCCAAATGAATCAACTGTAAGGAAAAATTACATCTCTGCCTGCTATGAAGATGTGTTGGAAAAGATAAGATCTGCTGTTGACAACAATAAGATAGGGGTTTCAATAGATGAAACAAGTGATGTAAACAGAAGATATGTAGTCAATGTTATTATTGGCACTCTGAAATGTGACAAGCCTGGTGAAGTATTTCTTCTAACGTGTGAAACTCTACAAAAAGTACACAATTCCACTATTGCTATGCTCTTTGACAAGTCCATAAAAATACTCTGGCTGGATGGTGTAAAAAGGGGAAATATCCTTCTCTTTGTAACAGATGCTGCTCCATACATGACTAAAGCAGCCAAGGGACTTAAACTTCTTTATCCAGAAATGATCCATATCACATGCCTTGCACATGGTTTACACAAAGTGACTGAAGAGATTCAAAGCAACTATCCTGATGTAGATAATTTTGAATGGGAAAAAATGTTCATTAAAGCTCCACTTCAAGTACAAAAGTTCAGAGAAATTACTCCTACTTTGGCTCTCCCTCCTCAACCTGTCATGACACATTGGGGGACTTGGCTGGATGCGTCTATGTATTATTTCACAAATTATGCTTCCTTGCAGTGGATAGTTAAAGAATTTGACTGTTGTGAATCTTCCTCCATCAAGATTGTGCAAGATTCCTTTTCTGAAACCTTGGCTGGAAACTGAGCATATATAGGATCTAACTTCAGTGGATTATCAAGAGCAATCACCCGCCTTGAAACTGTAGGAATGGAACTTAGTGATGCACTGAAGATTGTAAAACAAACAGAGTGATTTAAAGCAAACAAAAGGGAAAATGGCTGAAAAAATTAGTGATAAACTGCAAAGAGTGCTGCAATCTAATCTGGGTTATTCAACACTTTGCAAAATAACTAACGTTGTAAATGGACTTGAAGCAAAATTTGAAGACTTCGAGCCAGAATTTTCTCCAGATGAGCTTGCTTTTTTCAAATTTGTTCCTATAACTTCTTATGATTTTGAACAGAGTTTCTCCAGATACAAGAACATACTGGTGGACAATAGAAGGAGTTTTGAGTTTGATAACCTCAAGGTGCACGTGGTCATCCAATGTAATTCTGTTAATGAAAACTAATCCAGGGATGACCATTTTGCTCTCAAAATGTTCATTTGATTCCTTCAATACTAGCACTTCTGCACTGGAAGTGAAGAAGAATAAGCCTTTTAGTTTGTGTGTGTGTGTAAGCACAGATTTTTAAAAATTGGGTGCTAATTTCAGAAAAATTGTAAAGTCATATTTTTGCTTTAAAAGTCATTTTTTGTTCAATTGGTCATATTTAAATGGTTTTAAGGTCATAAATGCTTCCATATTTCTAACATTTTTAGGTCATAGAAATCCTTGCCCTAGTACATATAAATAGATTTGCTTAAATCGTATATCCAAAATAACCAGGCCTTTTCTAAACAAAGACCTATTAAATAGTCACCATTTTTGTTCATTCTTAGGTCTCCTAATGACTCAGTCACTTTTCTCTGCATAGTTTCATCCTGTGTCCACCCCTCCATTCATGTTACAACTGAATTTTGTCTTTGATTGCATTCTTTCAGAATATTGCACATTTTTTTCTCTAGAACTCATCTCTAGTTTTATCAACATTCACTGGAAGAACATGCCAATCTTACGGTCATCACCAGATGAGCCCATAGATATTAACCTTCACCACACATCATGGTGATTCCTACTTTCATATGCACTGAAAACAACTTAGATGATGCTTAGTCATAATTCCTGTCATACTTCATAGCCCTTTAGTTAGACCTGTATCTTCACTTCCCTGCATGTATCCATCAACTGTACCCCCCCACATCAGACTGCCTTCATTCAAATCTGTTATATCCTTCCCCTTTCTCTTAAAGACACACTATTATCTTTCATCCATCTTATTAACTTGCACTCCTTACCATTTACTCTTCCACATTACAGGCTTATATATGCCATGGTCATCGCCACATTTTTTTTTTCTTCCTAGCATTTTCCCCACATGTACAGAGTCCAATTTTGGATCAACCAAATGTTGATCCATTGGTTGCGACAGGAATTAACCTACTGGCTTGTTGCTTGAGCCTGAAGTCGTGAGCTGAGAGAGAGTGACTGCCCCAAGGTCACCCAACCGGCTTTCATGCCTCAGGCAGAACTAGAACTCACAGTCTCCTGGTTTCTAGCCTGGAGCCTTAACCACTAGACCAAAGTGGCTCTCATGGTCATCACCAGATGAGCCCATAGATATTAACCTTCACCATACACCATGGTTTGGTGAATTGAGACTTTCACATAAAGCTTTTCAGAAAGTTAGGTTACCAGCCTTAATTGTATCTGTTCCAAGGCTTTTGGCTATTCTAAACAAAATGGATTGGAAACAGATCCCACGCATACAGTTTTGCTCATAGAAATGGAGGGAGGGGAAGAGTGATTTTTGCAGATCCTCCCTCCCCCTTACATTCAAAAAGACCTGTTGCAGTGGGTTGAAGGAGGACCTCTGGGATAACTTGGGAGTTGTTCCAGGAGATTGTTTCTACTGATTTCCTCTTCCTATTTCAATCTTTTGTCTTTTTCCCATAAGCAGCACCACAAACATAAAGGTTATATTTGATCAAAGAGGCAATATTTGTTTTTCATTTTGTTCTCAACTGTGAAAGAATTATTCAGTTTAGTGTGGTTGAGTTCCTACGTCAAGATAAGGCATAATGTGGTTTGTCTGATTTTGGCTTAGCCTGTAGTAGGATATAGCAGTGTGTTGGTCTAGCCTGTTTGTTGTAGCAGTGTAGGTTTCAACAGATAGCTTAACAGGGAGACTGTAGTTTCAAATGTCTGCCTTAGAGACCACCTTTTTCTCTTTGTGTTTCTCAAGCTTAGATACCTACTGAGGAAAATGTATTGATTATCTCCTATTTATATATTAGGAAGGGATAGTGAAGGTATTCTAGGGCATTCCTTGTGCTTCGTCCCCCAGTTCTGGAGCTTCCTTGTCTAGAAAACTGCCAGAACGTAAGTTGCCTTCCTTCTGGAAGTTGTATTAGACATTTTTTTTTTTTTTTAAAAAGGTTAATTTGATTATTAAGCTACAACTTAATTTGTAGTCATTATCATGTATTCATAAGAACCATAGGTCGAGCTTTTAGATATTTAGATAAGTTTGAGCCTTTGAATTCAGTGATTCAAAAGTTTGAATACTCATTAAACATTGTACTAGTTAAATAATTAAGTTGAAATTGTACACTATTATCTTTGAATAGGTGACCCTGATGTTCTCCTGGTTAAACATTCACTCGGGCACTTTACTGAGTGCCTATTCTTGTTTGCCCAGGTATAAGAGGTCACTCTTGCTTGCATTATGCAATGGCACCACAAGACAGGAGTATTCTGTCTTTATATTCAGCAAAGAGTGGAAGGCTTTGCCAGTGTCTTGTTCTTTTGACATAAGAGCAGACTATAATCTGCACAAACTGTATGTTGTTAAAGAAAGCAGTTTCATACCACAATTTTGATATTCTGGTTTTGTAACCCCTTTAATGACAAATTGTGCTTTTTGTTGCCCAAATACTATCATAAACCACATTTCTATACTTGTGGCTTTTTCTGAATAAGGTGGATACAAGCCACTTTCCCATGATTTATTGTTCTGCAATTGTGTCCTACAAATCCAGCTTGATAAATACTTCAGGTGAGAAGAACGTAAAGAAGGAACCCCTGGTTTTCTGTAGTCCTTTTGGTGGGCTCCTGTTCTGATTTATTCCAGTGGGAAGTAAATATCTCGCTAAATTTACACATTATGGGTGTTGGACAGGAAGAGCTGCTGGATGTGTTCACAACTAAGCTGTATTTTAAGAACATATCCATAAATGGCCAGGAATTGTTATGTAATTATTTTGGAAGTTGGCTTATTTTAATTGGAATGTCTGAAGGTCTGTTTTATAAACTATTTTTTGTATGTCAAATGGAGAACCTGAATAATGGAATTGGTAGTTTACATGTCAAGCAGTAGATTTATGCTAAAAATAATATAGTGTCTAAAGGAGCTGAAAATATTTCCAAAAAGTTAGCTGTGTTAGCCTTTTGAAATGAAATATAATGAGTCTTTGGCAACTTCAAGACTAACCATTTAATATCATAGCACAGATGTGGAGGGACAGCATTTCTTAATCACTTTAATAGTCCTTTGATTTTATTTTTTAAATATGGCTTCTTAAAGTAGAAGTAAAAATGTTTCTTAATTATTAGTCTTTGTTCAGTCTTTGCTTGATATATGAGAAGATGCCATTATAGAACTCAGTTTATTCCTCGTCTCCAATGTTTTTGATTTTGTAAAATGTGTGGATTATTAAGATTGATCTCCCTATCAGTTGCTAATAAAACAATTTGAATTCATACATTCTTACTTCAGATAAATGTTTAGAATATGCATCCCTTAGGCTATGCTGGCTGAGAATTAGGTGCGCATGAAACAACATGACAGCCATCTATGATATGATAATGAATGTATGTACGATATTGAGTGTGTGCACTATTGAGACCTGGTGACTATGAGCTTATCATAGATGACCCATGTAGGTAGGCACATACTTGATTTGGTCTTTACTTTGGAGCAGATAAAATGTGACCTGAATATGTGGGATATTAATGTATGTTCTTTGCTGTTGTTAGACTGATTTCTGATCAAACTGCACATCATTGGCATCTTGAATCTCTGAAGGGGGAGGACCTATTAGGATAGTCTGCCTTAGGGACCTGATACATCCAGAGGATTTCCAGAAGAAGCTTCAGGATTTTTGCAACAATTGGTTTTGTCTTGTACCTGGTTTATAGAATATAGAGGCAACCTGGTCCATGATTTAAGGAACATCTTAGACTTGAAGTTTCTGTTAGAGCAGCAGGTGGCAGGGGGGCTTTACCAGCTTTGGCTGGTATGCCAGTTACAGCCATACTGAATCAAGAAGCCTTTGCACTGGTGACTCGTGCCCTTTTCACTTCACTGAGCTAGTGTAATGTGCTTTACGTATGGCTGCTTTTGAAAAAACTAGAGGTGCTACAAAATGTGATGGCTATATTATTAGTCAGGGCAAGCCATGCTTGTAGAATAACACCTCTTGCCCTGGCCAATGGTTGGCTTCTCTGCACAATTCCAACTGCTGCTTATCTTCTGTACAACCCAATATGATATGGCACTAGGCTATATCAGAGATTGCCTTACCAAGCATGGACCTCTGGTTTGAACCCTGAGAAAGAATCTGCTAAGAGTTAGTTCCCCCACCATGTGGAGTAAGTGGGCTTTGGTCAGAAGGCAGGCCGTTTTGGTAGTGGCCCCCACTCTGTGGAACATGTTGCCCCTAGACTTGTCCCTGGCTTTGCCCCTCCTTGCGTTTTGGAAAGCCCTTAAAATGATTTTATTTCAGTGAGCCTTTGCCTCATGGGGAAAATATGGAAGATCATCTGATTGTAGAGCTGTTGATCAATCTGCTTGCATTATTATGTGGCATTGTCCTTATTTTTTGAGGTAGATACTCACCAATCTTTTTTGATTGGATGTTCTTTAAATATTGTTAAATAAATAATATTGCTCTTCATCAAAGTATCATATAGTTAAAATAAAGATGCATTTGCTGTTGTTACCCTTTTCTTAAGCTGTTTAATATTTAAGACATGTCAACTTTCTTGTGAGTTGCAGGGAAGCAGATGGTTCTTTTCCTGTGACATTTTCTATTGTTACAGTCAAATGATGTGGGAAATGTGTACACTTCCTTTTGTATCCAAGAGATAGAGATTCTTAATTAGTGACTGCTTATATTTGCTGACATAAAGGAAATGAATGGGCATTTGTGATTATTGCACATCTGTTGCTTTGTGTTAAGCATCCTGTTCTCTGGTGAAACTGTCTTCAAGATACCTTTTCAGTGGACATGAAACACAGGCATCTGTTTGTGTTCTTACACAGCTGACTTGATGTGGGCAGGGCTTGACAGTTTGGCCTCTTAATCCTGTGATGGGAGACCCCGGTATCACGAAATTCCAGGGTGGCAGTCGAAGAACTTCTCAGAAGAAGGCAGTGGCACACTGCTTTCATATGCTTGCTAAGACAGCTACAGTACTTGGATGTATCCATGAAGTCATCAGTGGTTGACTTTGAAACATTGCCCTTACCATTGCAAATGAGTGACATTTGCTTTTTTGTGGCCCCAGGCTAATTACAAAAATAGCATTCTGAAAATCTCTGAAATAGTATTGTGAAGCTATAGTTGCACAGTTGTGTATGTTTTAATAGTACAGTATTCCTGTGAAGCAGTTTTACATACCTATTAGAAAAGCTGTTGACCTTAGAGAGACCTAATATTAAACACCATTTGCTATTTAGATGTGCTCGGGACACCCTCAATAGCATCCATCAGTCCCCTAAATTAAGCTAATATTTAAAAAAAATATTGAGCTTAGAAGATCATCTGCTCTTGTGAGATTTCAATGCTTTCACAAGAAAGCTCATGAAATTTCAGATGAAATTTGAGAGTCTCACAGGATTTGGGGGGTATCTTAAAATTTATTTTGCCAGATGTCCAGCATCAGAAGAGTTACTAACTTTTAAATTAAGCTATGGTTTAACATTAAGTGAATGAGAATTGGATTTCAAAACGTTACACTTCTTTCTCCTATTGTGCAACTGAAAGGGAAATATCAGAAGGCTTTGCTTTCATTTTTGACTTACCTCAGCTTAGTGTTACAACTAAACACATGCTTTGTGAATGAAAAATCTCAATCCCAAATATCGCTAGCAATTGACTAGGAAGGATCCCCTCTGAAATCCTAGGATGGTGCTACCAGGCAGTTCTGATCAACACTGAGCTGGATGGTTTCAGTGTTCCTGAATCCAACATTGTGGATTTTAACTCTCACAACCTGCATGTCTTCTTATCAGGTGTTGAAGATAGTTGACTGGGTCTGAGTAGAATTTTCTTTGTAAAGCAGGGATGTGTAAAAGAAGATTGAGGTAATTTTATACAGAGGATGGACCGAGACATTATTTTGGTAAATGCAGGCTCCTAGGTCTTCCCACTTTGTGGGCTACAAAGGTTGGAAGACCCTTGAGCGTTATTCAGAAGAAAAACATTCTCCTAGGGTAAAATAATTTTATTTTTTTTTCCCAGTAACATAGTTGGATTTTCAGATTTGGATGAAACACAAAACAACTGTGGAAGAAGGGAAGAAAGATGACTGTGGCAAAGGATGGCAAAAATTCTGATAATACTGTTACACTATATTGAAGTGCAGCTTGAGAAGATCAGGGGTGGGGAATCTGTGACTGTGTACTGTTGGATTCCATCTCCTAGTCAGCCTGATAAGGGTAGTTCCCAGCACCAGATTTTCCCTCTTGCTCTAGGAAAATGTCTTGATATGCCAAATGATATGTTCTGTCAAGTAGGCACTAAAAGAACTACAAAACTAGTAAGCCATAGCTTCCCACAGAAATTGTAGTCTCAGGAACCTCAAGTTGGGGGTCTCTGTATGGGTGCCATAGCTCAGTGGTCATATTTTTGCAGGCAGTTCTTACGATGGGGATGTGAATGTATAGGCAGGCTGTGTCATTTAGGAGTGGGTACAAAAATGGATCTACAGACTTGTGCCTTTGCAAATACGTCCTCAGGTATTTGAGCTGTGTATTGCTTAAGTAGTATTAAATATATACATTTTTTGAAGCTTGTAATACATGACATGGAGAAACTGAACAAGTTAGCAAAAGCCATTTGGGCTGGGGTTTTTTTTTCCCCATGAATTGAAATTTAAGGTCTTGTCACTAGAATTTTATTGATTTGCAGTGGGCTGTCCATATTTCTTAGTCTGCTGTATTTGAGAAATGGAGTTGTTTTCATCTTAGCAGATGATTAGAGGCTGCTACATAGGTTAAGCCTGGGAAAATGACAGTTTTAGGCTGAATGATAGCCTTCTACATTGTAGTCCATTACTGTGGTTCTTAATAAGTTGTAGACTCAGCAGAAAAGTGTCCACAAGCCATAATTGCTTTGGAGACTGAACTCTGTTGGTTTTCAGTGTAAGCATGTATCGTCCTTTTGAGGCATGCTGATACAGATAGACATATTTGTCCTGCCAACTTCCAGCATAGAAACAATTCCTTTTATTACTGCCTTTGGAAGCATAAATACATGCATGTGTGAAAACAGGTTTTTTTTAAAAAAAATTGTGTAATAATAGAGGTGAAATGATCTAAAATGGAAAATTACAGCTTATACTTATTCTTAAAGGAATATTAGTATCTATCTGGATTGTATTACTTTACTATTGAACATGGAATAAAGATATATACATTTATTTACTAAACTAGGTAAAGATAAAGGTTTCCCTTGACATTAAGTCCAGTCGTGTCCGACTCTAGGGGGCGGTACTCATCTCCGTTTCAAAGCTGAAGAGCCGGTGTTTGTCTGTAGACACTTCCATGGTCATGTAGCCAGCATGACTACACAGAACACCGTTACCTGCCCGCCGAAGTGGTACCTATTAATCTACTCACATTTGCATGTTTTTGAACTGCTCGGTTGGCAGGAGCTGGGACTAGCAACGGGAGCTCACCCCGTCATGCGGATTCAAACTGCTGACCTTCTGATAGGCAAGCTCAGCAGCTCAGCGGTTTAACCTGCCACGCCACCGCATCCCTTGTTTACTAAACTAGTATGAGTTAATAATGGTGGCATGTTGTGCATCTTTCTGTAAACAGCAGCCTTTTCCTGCTTAGTCATTTATGGGAGCAATTTTGGAATGAAATGAGCTTTTATATATGTGTCTGGCAATGTGCTACATTCATAGCCCTGCCTGTGATGTTTCTTTTCCCCTAGTCAAAGCTGTGGCTGAAGACTCTTATTCTTGATGACCAAATTTTATTGCATTACTGTGTGCATGAATCTTAATATTAAAGGGCATCTACCCTAAAGTGCCTTGGCAGGAGTAGACAGATTGTTTATTAATACAGCGTGCATTAAACAATGTGACGTTTGCCCATTGTTTAGCTAGGCTTTGGATAGAAATAATGCATTCATGAACCTTCTGGGAAATATTGATTCCTTGTTAATAGAGCACTAAGAAAAACTCAGGTTGTCATGTGATGAAAAAGTCCTGGGTCAGTCTAGTACAGATCATTTAAAATTTACCATTTCCTGGTAATGTGGAAAGTTTTACAGACTTCTGCAGGTTGTGGTACTTTCAACTTAAATATTGAACCATTGCTGTCTTATTTTACCTCTTCAGGTGTGCAAACCTTCAGAAGCCTCCCCATATAATGTGCCACTTCCAGTACCTAAAGGTGGCTATAAAGTAACCATAAAAAAAATAAATCTCAGATTATTAAGCTGTCTTTCTTAACTGTGCTTGAGGCTGTGTTACTTCCAACTAGCCTTCTGCCATGTATTTCCCTCCAGCAATATATTTTTTATTTGAACTAGCCTACCCTGGAGCCCAAAACATTTCCAAATGCCTGAACAATGAGATTTTTTTCAGGAACAGAAATCTAAAAATATATTCATGGCAGAACAGTCCCCTTTTCGGGAGAGATGGGGGGTGATAGAAATTTGAAAAATAAATAAAATAAATAAACTGTTTCAAAAATTGCAGTATGCAGTTAAAAAGTCACAGAAATGCTTAGGGATATATAGCAATATTGGTGATAAGAACTGGCATGGAGAATATAGAAAGATATGTGCTGTAAGGCCCATTTTTGTAACCATTTTCCAGCTTGGAGACAGGATATTCTCAGGCCAGTGGGGATGCACAATACTTTTTGAAGACATGTTCTGTGTTACCTTGACCTGATTGATATTTATTTCTTGAAAAAAAATTATCCATAGGCATGACTCATTCCAATCCATTCTTTGTGTAACGTGGAAGCATACCAGCAACCAATGGCTATTTACTGAGCCTTGGTTGATGTGATTTCATCTTATCAGTGGGAAAAGATCTGCATAATTCTACCGTAGATAATAGTTCATAGCATTGTTTCTTAAATTGCCTTTGGACTGACAGAGAGTCAGAACATGTGATTTCTCACTGTACCACTGAGTGTTACCTCCATTTTTCTTATTTTTTAAAAAAAAAGGTTGTATGAGGTTGAAGACCAACAATTGTTCTTGAAATTTATCTTTTCACAGGTCAATCAATACAATCAAATTTATTACAGTCATTGACCAGTGATCTTTACACAGGTCATTGTGACTATGATTCAGTGAGTTATTGTTTTCAGGTGAGCCAGCTGAAAATAATAGCATAAACCGAAAACTTACTTAGATTGAACATGCAGTTGTACTATAGGCCCTCTAACAAATCCCCTTGGAATGAAGGAAGTGAAGGGTTAGAAGTCCAATACTAAGAGACCTGTTGTCGCACTATTACCTACATTCATAATGCAGAGCCAGTTCAAGACACTTTGCTGCCAGAGGCAAAGGATCTGGTGATGACCCCTCCTCACTAAATAAACAGATGTTAATAGAACTGACAGCTGTAGCTTTCTTCAGAACTGGCTGTAAGACAGCACCTATCATTATACCTAAAGCAGCAAGTTAATCGAGGAGCACAGGATAAGTTATGAAGTGTATCAGCAGCTCTGCCTTCCAACAAGGAGGATTCAGGAACCACTGCTGAAAAGCTGGTGCTGCTATCCAGGATCTACTGCCTGAGGCCACCGCTCTGCCCAATGGCAAGGCTGGCCCTAGTAGTACCTTCACAATCTATCAGTTGTAAGTTTGGCAAACGTAAAGGAAATGTACTGCTCTGTTATGCAAAACAGGTTATAGTTTCTCCATTATTTTGCAGCAAGTTAAGTAAACATGGAAGATGTTTATGATCCTATTTTGTTACACCACCTTCAGTGGATTAATAAGCATTGATTATGTTAATGAGTTTGGTGAAATTAGCCCACAAAGATCCAGCATATGATAGTAGAGTAATTGTCTTATAAGTCAAAAATAGAAGCTTGCTCATGCATAAGTGTAACTAAAAATATGAAAGTAAGCATTCTCCTATTTTCTTGTTTTCTACTTGCTCTCCCAGAATGGCAAAAATTGGCCTTTATTCTTGTTAACGTTGATAATTTTGTACTGCTTGCAGGTCCTGATATCTTTTTCACATTTTGTGTTTTTCAGGATTTGAACAGCTCTTACAGTAAGTGCCCAGTGATTAATACCTTACCTTTAAGTGGCTTCTGGAACCAGATAGGCTTATTGAGCGATCCCAGTTATTATACACCTCTTGTCATGTTCACCGTTTCAATGTGCATTGTACATCGTAACGTTTCGCATGTCAAGTTGCAGACGCGTGTTCTGTTTGGGAGGGGCTGTGCGGACTCCTCCTGCTGGGTTTGTTATCTGTATTCAGTGGAATGGAATATGTTTGGGTTATCTAGTGTGTTCAAGGCTTTCTTCCCAGGAGATCAGCAAAACTCGTTACCAGCACCTGGGGTGGGGAATTTGAAACAGTTTGGCGAGGGGAGGGATTACGTTTGCACTGAGGGTTTTTAGTTTGTATTTGGCGCGCTTTTGTTCATTCTCAGCTTTCTCTGTATTTGCATACTATTCTTTAATAAACCAGATATTATTAAGCTCCTGCTTGTGCGTCTGAGTATATTAGGATAGGCAATCATTACATAAAGCTGAGAATCTCAAAGTTTTACCGTTAGCCCCTTTCCAGATTTGATCTTGTGAGGGAGTAGAGCTAGCGATGACCGAACCCAAACCCAGGACTGGTGGAAGCGAGGAAGCGAGCGACGGGGTGCCCGATTCCACGGTTAGAAGAGAGAGGAACCCTACTCCAGAACCATCAGGGGTATAGGAGGGTTTGAGTTCCAGCCTGGAGGAAGAGGAAGTTGGAGAAGGAAGAGCACCCGAAACCACCGGAGAGTCGCCAGGCGAGCTGATCTCCTGGGACGAGACGCAGGGACCCCTACCAGGGACGTCCAAGACGTCCTGGAAGCAGCGGTACCTGTTATCCCCAATCGTCGTAAGGACGGAGGGGAAGCAGCAGGATGAGCGAGGGAAGGAGGACTCCCAAACCCCTGAAAGCCTAAGGGTAGTGGAGGCAAAATTGGAGTCGATGGAGTATATGTTTAAGAAATTGTCAATGGCATGGGGGCCCCAGGTGCGGAGCGAAGGGGAATCAAGCACCAGGTACTCATCCCCTTCCCCCCCCCCCGGCGGCACCACCGCTGGAGAGAGACAGGAGACGGCACAGGGCTGAGCCAAGACCTCACAGAGTTCGTCTCTCAGAATCCCCCCCTTGAGAAAGGAGATCCCCAGCAATCAGGGGCACAACCGGCCGACCAGATGTTGTACGGGGCCCGCCTGGAGTGGGAGTGAAAGACTTTGCAGTCAAATTTGATGGGGATCCAACTAAGTTGTCTTTCTTCCTCACAAATGCAAGGAATTATATGGATGAATTCGGACCGTATTTCCGTTCCGAAAGGGCATTGCCAACAAGTTGAAGGGGCAGGCAGCTGACTGGTATGTTCAGTTAAGCGAGGCCGAAGCTCCTGAGCTTGATGAGTTCGAAGAATTCCTGTGGGCATTGAAGTTGCACTTTGTAGACCCATTAGCCAAAGAAAGAGCAAAAAGGGCTTTAAAGGATCTCAGCCAGGGGCAACGTTCGGTAGCAGACTATGCCCTGGAGTTTAAGGCTTTGGCTGGGAAGGTTGATGACTGGTCCCAGTCTACCTTAATAGAGCAATTCAAAAAGGGTCTGAATACGGAGGTCCTGAGGTGGGCGTTGGGCAGAGACGACCCAGACACCCTGTATGGATGGATACAGCTGGCCAGGAAGGCTGAACATGCCCAAGAGACCTTCTTGCAGATCAAGAGGGCAGCAATGCAAGCAGCGATCGTCAAGGGACCCCGAACCGTGGCAGCGGCTGCGAAGCCCGGGTATCGAGCCTGGGAGGAGGAGAGGGAGCGACGTTACGCCAAAGGGCAGTGCCTCTGGTGCAGGAAGGAGGGCCACAGGGCGGCTGCTTGCCCAAAAGCCAAGGCAGGGGATCGGTCTGGAAAAGCAGCGGGCAAATCACCATCGCTGACCAGGAGAATGACAGTGGCCAAGGGGGAGAACGAAGTTGATGAGGTACCCTACTTCGGCGGAGAGGAGGAAAGCGATCCGAAAGAGCCGGCGGGAAATGCCAGCCACCTGCTCTGAAAAGTGCCTGTGGGCAGGTGGAGGAGGACGGGTGTGAAGATGTTTTGGTGAGTGCTAACTGTCCCACTCTGAATGTGAAGGTAAAGCTGGGGTCCCGCACAAAGACGAGGTGTGGGCGTTAATTGACTCGGGGTGTTCACGGTGCTTAATGCACCCAGACGTGGTTGCTGCTTTGGACCTACCCAGCTTTCCTCTTCAGCGGCCCATGGTTTTCACCCAACTGGACGGTTCAACAGGGGGGGGGCCCGGTGACCCATTTCACAGGAATGGTGGCGTTGCAATTAGGTAGCCACCATGAGGGGTTAAAGTTTGTAGTGGCACCTGTTGGTCATCCCTTGGTCATCCTAGGGATTCCCTGGTTGGTCCAAAGAAACCCCTACATAAACTGGGAACACAGGACTCTGACTTTTCCAGATGGCTTTTACCAAGCCCCTACGGCGGACCGAGTTCCTTGTGCTGCGGCGGCAATCCCATGTTTCACTGTGACACCTCTGGAGGGCTTACCGGATAGATACCAGGAGTTTGCTGATGTGTTTGGGGAGATGGAAGAGGACCAACTCCCTCCTCATCGGAAAACTGACTGTGCGATAGAGTTGGTCCCCAACGCTCAACTGCCCAAGCCAAAGATTTATGTAATGACTCAAAAAGAGCTTGAGGCGCTGCGGGACTTCGTTGATAAAAACTTGGCCAGGGGGTTTATCGAACCAGCGAATTCTCCAGTCGGAGCCCCCGTGCTGTTCCGGGACAAAAAGGATGGCACACTAAGACTCTGTACAGACTACCGGGGGTTAAATGCAGTCTCAATATCAAACAAGTACCCTTTGCCGCTGATAAAAGACATGTTAGCCCATTTGTCAAAGGGCAAAATTTTCTCCAAGCTGGATTTGCGGGAAGCCTATTTCTGCATCCGCATATGAGAGGGGGATGAGTGGAAGACTGCTTTTAATTGTCCATTGGGTTCTTTCCAGTACAAAGTCCTACCTTTTGGGTTGGCGGGAGCACCCGGGGTGTTTATGCAACTGATTAATGAAGTGTTACATGACCATTTGTTTCAAGGGGTACTGGTGTATCTAGATGATGTTTTGATTTACACGGAGACTGAGGAGGAACATGAACACCTCATTAGGCAGGTGCTTAGCAAGCTTACACAATGTTCCCTGCTGGCTTCCCACAAGGAAAGCCAAGGGGGAAACCAGCAGGAAGTTGGAAGTCACGGTCATGTGAGGTCCTCACTTAATGACAGTAACCGGGACTGCTGGAACTGCTGTTGTTAAGTGGTGCAATCACGTAACATCATGCTTTACAACCATGTCGCTTAGCGATGGCAATTCCAGGTCCAATTGCTGTCATAAGCTGAGGACTACCTGTACAGTGTATACAGGGAGTCCTCACTTAACAACCATTCATTTAGTGATGGTTCAGACTTACAACGGTGCTGAAAAAACCAATTTACCACCAGTCCTCACACTTACGACTGTCACAGTGTCGCTGTGATCACATGATCAAGACTCAGGCACTTGGCAACCGGTTCACATTTATGACCATTGCAGTGTCCTATGGTCACATGATCGCCATTTTCAACCTTCCCAGCCAGCTTCTGGCAAGCAAAATCATTGGGGAACTGTGTGATTCGCTTAAAGGCCATGTGATTTACTTAACGACCACTGCAAAAAGGTTGTAAAATTGGGTTGGATTCGCTTAATGACCACTTCAGTTAGCCAAAATTCCAGTCCCAATTGTGGTCATTAAGGACTATCTGTAGCAGAAGAGTATGGAGTTATGTCAGCAGGAAGTATGAAAAAAGATGCCAGATGATAGGATGAAGTGAAAGGCTGTGGATATGAAAAATGCATATAAGAGTATGCTTGCTGCAAAAAATAATGTGTAGAGATAGTTGCAGAGAATGTAATTAAAATGAAGAAAATGCAGTGATTTTGATGGAAATAAAAAAAAATGTTTTAGAAGTAAGTGAAGAGGGCTAAACCAGGATACTTGATGTGGATGCAGTTTGCTTATGGAGTGGCTCTGTGACTTGTTCAACTTCTGTGCAAGACTGCATCTGTACCTGATTATTGAAAGAATGTTATTGTTCTATACAAAAGGAAAGCAAGAATGATTGCAAAAACAAGAGAGTGATTAAGTTGTTAAGTGTGTATTAGAAAGCGTTTGGCAGAATTCTGATCAAAACTGTATGAGAGGAGACAGTGAGCAAAATTTGGGAAGTGTGGAGCAGATTTTTGCTGTTAGCAGGTAATTGAGAAATGTATGAACGTGAGGATGAAAGTTCATTATACATTTGTTGACGTAGAGCAGTGTTTCTCAACTTCAGCAATTTTAAGATGTGTGGACTTCAACTCCCAGAATTCCCCAGCCATTCGCCACACATCTCAAAGTTGTTGAGGTTGAGAAACACTATTTCAGAGAAATGTAAAGTGAAGTGTATGGGCTTGAATGATGCAGTGTTTTGCAGGAATAGAAGGCTGCTTGCTTAATGTAATAGGAGTAGTATACAATGGAAGTGAAGCATGTGTGAGAACAAATGGACTGCTTACCCAGTAGTTCATCACTGATTAATTGGTTATGGATAAATATGCAAGGAATGCTTGTGATCATGTGAGAGATGTATCATTTGGGGGTGTGAATGCATGTATATTTTTGCATGCAGATGATGTGTTGTAAGCTGAGAATCCAAATGAATTGCAGTGAATGTTAGACTTGATTTATTATTTGAAAATCAAGGTAGGGGAAAATGGAGTGAGTATTTGCATGTTGTGCTTTAATGGCAAAAAACTAAAAACCCAAAACCAAACTTCTAGCAGATAGATGAATATGTCTACTTCAATAAAATGTTTATTAGGAAAAAATGCTTGGAAAAAAATTCAGCAAAGGCTGGTAGAGACAGATACATAATATTGTATTATCTGTTATGAGGAATGAGTATTTGAGTGAAAATGGCTGTGTACAGGGGTAGGTTTCTTCCCATGGAGGTGAGAGTTGTGTGTGTGTGCGTGCATGTGTGTGTGTGTATCTAAGGGTGGAAGTCACCTTGGAGATTATTCAGTCCCACCCTGCAAGGATCTCTGGAGGATTTCTGTAGAGGATTACAGAAATAGCCTTGAAGAAGGAATGAGTTTAGCCCAAAAGATAGGAGGAGGTGAGGAATTGCCCTGCCTTGACTCTCTTTGATATAAGAGGAAGAAAGGGAGAAAATTTGTCCAGTTTTCAGTATTGTTATTTTACCGTATAACAATTTTTAAAAGTTTCAGCAGGTTCTTGTCTCTATTTCCTGACCTGGCCTATCCACCTTCTCTGTGAACTCCTTCATCCAGGGAGAGACCATGACCTCCTGACTGTTCTGTGGTTGAACGACCCTTACTGTTTGGACTTTTTTCCCCCTGATACGCAACTGTAAACTGCCTTTACACTTTACAGTAATTTAAACCCATTGTTTCTTGTGTCCCCACATTCTTCTCTTCTATGGGCTAAACATGCCCAAGGCCTCCATCAGTTCTTCTTAAGTTTTCCCCCAAGTCACTTGCCACTTTAGGTTGCTCTCCCCTGGAAATGCTCCAGTCTGTCAATGTCTTCCTTCAAAAGCAGTGCCCAGCACTGGTCACAGCATTCTAGGTGCAGTCTGACTGGCACAGGACAGACTTCTCTTGTTCCTGACACTATGCTTCTGTTTATGCAACTCAGGATTGCATTTGATTTGAGCTTTGAGCCACCAAGACCCTCTTGCTCTTCCCCATATCTTCATATTGGCCACAGATTTGACAATCTTATCCTTCAGGCCATTTATAAATAATGGAGCCCTGAGATACACAGCTTAACATTTCCCTCAAGTTTGTGGCCATGTAGTCTGTCTGAAGTTTCAGTGCGTAAAAGGTCTGTATCAGTGTGGACAGTTTTGCCTTTAGTCTCTTCATCTTCTCTTCCAGAGGACAATCAATTTGCTCTTGCAGCATGTATATTTCTTGCCTTCAGGGAGGAAACCATGGCATACTCCCTGCAGGTCACAAGAAAGTGTTGTCCTTGCCAAACTCCTCTTTGCTCTTTCTGTTTGCTTGCTCAGTGAGTTCATTCTCTGGGGAACTGGCTTCCTTATTATGCCTCCTGAAGCTGCTACAGCCAGATAGCTACAAGCAATGCTCCAGTTGCTCCAATTGGCAGTCAGTAGCCATCAACATCACAAAATGCAGACAGCAGCATTCAGAAAACAGTCAGCAACAGCAATTAGCAGTCTTTCCTCTCTTTTTGGCTGCTTGTCATCCTCCCTCTTCTGCCTCTTCCATCTCCTCTGCCAAACTGTTAGTGCTCTCTATCCACTCATTGAGTGAATTAAAGAAGAATGGGTTTGGAAGAAGGTGAAGACTGAAAAATGGTGGTGGGATGTGGTTGATGAGATCTTCAGAAAGTAAGAGGTGAATTTTTTTTTAAAAGGCAATGTCCAAATGATGCAAACAAGGATGTTGCGCAAGGATGAAAAGTTAAGGAGATGCATAGTGAATGTTATTGATGTAAGTTAGCCTTTAGATTCTTTAGCTTACTATTTATTACAGGTGGTCCTCACATAACGCCTACTCATTCAGTGACCATTTGAACTTGCGATGGGGCTGGATGAATGGTACATATGACCGGTCCTTGAAGTTTTGGCCGCTGCAGCATCCCTGCGGTCACATGGTCATGAGGCGGGTGCTTGGCAACCGGCTTGCAATTACAGCGTTGCAGAGTTCTGCGGTCATGTGATTGCCATTTGTGACCTTCACTGCTGGCTTCCGACAAGCAAAGTCAATGGGGAAGCGGGCAGGAGGTCACAAATGGTGACCACATGATGTGCTTAATGACAGTGCAGAATTCGCTTAATGGCATCCAGAAGTGCCAGAAGTGCCATTGCTAAGTGGCGCTGTCATGTGATGATGTGCTTTACAACTGCATTGCTTAGTGATGGAAATTCTGGTCCCAATTGTTAACTGAGGACTACCCGTACTCCATTTCTTTCCTCTGTATAACGTTGCTTATCCTGAAAGGGAATACATGTGTACTAAAATGGTATGTGATCTGGGTTCACTCTAGCAATGAAGCCCAGTGGCATAATAGCCAGTTTACGACTGAATGTCACAAATATCTGTAGAATATGTGCTAAATCCAAGCTTTATTCAGAATTAAACTCTTCAGTTTCTGTACGTGCATCAACTCTCAATTATCAGCATGTAGCAACAGCAGTATATCCAGCATTGCACACAATTAGTATTGTATTCAGTGGCTGTATTTGGAAAGAGTATAGTGATAGTGGAGATACATGTCTAAAAATATGACAGGGCAGAGCCCATTTAAGTTCAGAACATAATGCACTACTCTGTAAACTTCTTCCAATATAAAATGCCAGTTCCTTCTGAAAATGTCACTGGGTTGAGTCTAGTTCCTTTTTACCGAATTTATAGAACGTATGTCTTTGTCGGTGTTGATACCACTTTTTCCCTTTTTACTAGGTGGTTCCAGCTAAGATTGTATCATTTAAAGAATTACTTTGTGGAACAGTATTTCGATTACAATTTTAAAACTACAGTATATGAAGGTGCATCAGATGAAATCATGACAACCAAGTTACTTACTTCATATCCAGTCACTGGAGCCAAAATCTAGGCCATTTGTCAATGCTACTTAAATCCATTTTGTGTTATAAATTCCCTGGGTCAGAATCCCACTGAACTGTAGGGATCAGCACTGTGGAAGGTGAGGCCGTGGGTCCTCCTAGCTTAGGGGTGAATATATGATCCAGTAGTGGTTTTCCAGGATTTCAGCCAGCATTTCTACCCTCAGATAACAGGGACCACATAATCTACCAGTGAACTGCATTCATTCTCTTTGACCCTTGGGCAAAACCATTCTTGTCCAAGGATACTTCTGCTTATCGTAAGTATTTCCCCCAATTTTTTGTCCCTATAGATTTTCTTCCTTGCCTGTAATATGTTCAGAGAATTTAGGAGGTCATAGGAGCAAATTGTTGTATTTATGGACATATTTCTATCAATGAAAGAAGTTAACTGACACCATGCTTTCACCTGTATTTGGTTCTCATACATTTATTTGCACAATAACATTACATTATTAATGTATACATTAGTATATATTAGTATTCAGAGGTAAGGATGGTGTTTCTGAACAATTCTTCCTCTTCCCCTTTAAATATGCATGGAGCATGTAATGTCTGGGAAAGATCCAGGTTAATGTGTCAGCAGTGTGGTTGTCTACCCAATGTAATTCTAAATCAAATACAGTACTGTAGATTTGTGTTCTCATGGTCTCCTAGCAGTTCATCTTTCTCAGTTGAGCTGCGAGTGACTCTAGTAACATGATGCTTTTATCACTCGGTAGTGTCTACTCAGGAAGGATAAATTAATTGAGGGCTGGACAAACTGTTACTTGACATTGTTTTAACACTTATATAAAATTAATATTGTCAGTTGGCAAGAGTGAAAATGATGTGCTAAGGGTTCGTGACGCTTAAAGGTCACTTAACTTTCTAGAAGGCACACGATCAGCTTCCTCCACTGTGTAAGTGCAAAAGGATCTGTTACGAGGGCTGGGGCTATTAGATGAAACTAGTGATGGTTCCTAGTCTCGGAAATGGATCATTTGCCTGTCCTAGGTAGAATTGCAGTCCCTTTGAAGGACAAGCATTTGGGGGGAGAAATGTTCTTGAATCTTTTTTTGCTGTTGAAGCCCAAATTGTTACAATGTCAAGAAGTCCCTTTTGCTAACTGTGACTAATATGCTAGCTATGCCTAATTATGAACAGTTAGCTTAGCCAAGGTAACTTAGGTATTGATGATGACACTTCTCTATTGCTGCAGTGCAATTTATGCTGTTCTTATGCATGGGACAGAAATGGCAACTTACGAAAAATGCAGAGGCAAGATTATGGTACTGTATGCTGAGGCTGGTTGAAGGCTGGTTGAAGGGATGTACTAGATACATATTTGCCAGCTGGTCAGATTTAAGCTTCCAGTAGTAAATGACAGCACTAGCCAATCTTGGCTGATCTTAGAAAGCTAAGGCACGTCAGACCTGGTTAGTACTAGACATGACAACTTCAGGAAATCCCAAAGCAGTAGGCTGGACTGGAAAGCTAAAAAACCATTCCAGAAGAAGGCAGTGGCAGACTGTTTCCTTTACAATGGTAAAAACGAAACAAAAACCCTAACCCAAGATGCTCTGCTGGAGGTCCCGAACGAAGTGTTTCCTGTATATGTACAGACAAGCAGAACAGCCAGAGAAAATCTAGACAGCCATGCTGAGATTTCCAAGGAATGCAGTTTCTTTAATGCTTTGAGGAGGGTTGTTTTGCTTATACCAACATGCTTGGTAAAGCATTGTTTTGAAACAAACCCTACATCAATGCTCCTGTGAAAGAGCTCAGTTTACAGAAGTCATTACTTATTATAAAGTAAAAGCCATTAAGCAACTTGAATACAGAATACCTTAGATGATGGCTTCTTCCATACTGTATAGCTTTGAGGAGTTTGTCAGAAATCCTCCAGGATGTGTTGAGTAGAGCTGTACGAAGCATTTAAAAGGAAATTCTTAGTATTCCTATAACTTTATTGTGTTGTCCTGGTTTGACCTATGTTCACATTAAATAGAGTAGTAGAATAGTTACAAGTCCCAATAGAAGAGAATATTTGTAGCTCAGGGTTGAACTATGGAGTCCTTAGTGCTCTCTGAGCTTGGTTGTTTGCTTGCAGATGTTTCATTACCCAACTAGGTAGCTCATCATTGCTAGTGATCGTAGGGTTTGCTCCCTGTTTATATTCAGTAGCTTGCCCTGCCACTGTTGGTGGGGGTGTAGCTTTCTCCTTGGTAGTTCCTTGATTAGGGTATTACTGCCAAGGAGAAAACCACACCCCCACCAACACCAACACTGGCAGGGCAAGCTACTGTATATAAACAAGGAGCAAACCCTATTCCCTTCCCATTCCCTTCTAGGACTTCTATAGGACTCCATAGTTACCAGTGTAAGTGGGGTAAATATAGTGAAGTCATGGGAGGCAGCCATCTTAGGGTCCATAGGCACAGGACCTTCTGGGCTCAACCTTGCTGTCTACTTCTTGCCCCACAACTTCCATTAACCTTATCCACCAATGGTACCAGAGCTTTTGCTGCTATATTTGGTGGTTGTCCATATTTCTGTAATCTAAACATGTTAACTTATATGCAGAGTCCAGATAGGAGCCCTAGTGGAGGAGAATTGTGGGAGGAAGGAAGGAAGGAGTGAACCAGTGAGGAAAGAGACATTGCTACTGCTTCCTCCTCCTCCTCCTCCTCACTTTTGAAGGAACAAGGGAAAAGAGAACTGGCATATTATCTCAGCTGCAAAAATCTGGCTGAGCACTTGATTTTAGAAGGCCAGATATGGTGACTCTCCCCTTCCCTTTTTCATGTCCATCCTCAGTTGCTGGAGTGTAGTCCTTGGTGCCTGGGTACTCTCACCATCAGTGGGCCCTATTTGAGAGGTTTGCCTGGAGGCCCAGAGCACTCTACTTACTGATTATATCCTAAACTTTATCCTAAACTTTAGGGAGAAATATTATTTTGTTCAGCTGTACTGGCCTCAACATGTAAAGAATTTCCTTTTTTTAAATGTCCTTCAGGTTTCAGTGAACTTTTCTCAGCTGAGATGCCAGATAAAACACCAGAGAGTAAAGAAACTTTATCCAAGAATGAAGGTCAGTATTGTTTTCCTCTTGAGTAATCCTATTCATCTTTTTAAAAGGACAGATAACATCCTTTTTTGTCACTGTAGTTGAAACATATAGTCCTCATCCCATTTCATAACTAAGGTTACTTAGTAGGCTTAGAACCACAGTTTTCATGAAAGAAGTAAGATAATTCAACCAAATTCTTGTTGGCCAGGGACATACTAAGTTCTAAGCTTAGTTATGTGAGACAGAGATAGACATGAGATTTTAATGGTGCATATTTATGTATTTTTAGGATCAGCCATATTTATAGGTGGCCCAATCTTATACTGAGAAGGAAGTCAAAATTTGAAGGAGTTTAGCCCCAGAGAAGTGGGTATAGAGTAGCAGACTAAGTAACAGTGAGGCATTATAGAATCATTATTAACCTATTGTTCAAAACTCCGTTTTGAAAAATGTAATAAAATAACCAGAAGAAGGAAACACTGTTAATCTGAAATTTGTGATTTTAAAAGATAAATAGTTGCATGCACTCATAATAAAGAATAGAATTTAATATTTCTAGATGGTACATGCAATGCTGATATAGATTTGGGCAACATTATGTTGCTTAACTTGTAGCCTGCTTTGTTGTTCCATCATTCCTACACTGTCATACCTAACACTAGCATTTTTCAGCCATAGTAACTTGGCTATTCTGCCAGGTGGTAAGTATAGATCTTTCAGCAAGGGTTGGAGGGAAATAGTTGTCTGAAACCACTTTCTGCAAAGTGATGAGTTTTAGGTATAAATTATTTGTCATCCCAAAGCTACTTATTCTTCCTAGGAATGTCACATGATACACCTTAAAAATGACTTTTCTGAAATTGTACTTTTTCTTCCCTCTTAGTAGATCAAAATTTTAAAAATATAAGGTAAGCTGACTGAAATAGGAGAGCTTAATAAGATGAGTAACCAATTAATCTTTTTTCTGAATTTGTTTGTTTTGGAATTATATTGGCCATTGCTTTGAGTAGTTTATCAAATTGGGTTATGTCATCTCTTTTACCTTGAAAAAATATTGAAAGATAAGCAGGAGTTTGGTAGTGAACCTACAAGGGACTTAAAAAAAAATCTTTCAGAAAAGAATGGGAAAGCAGTTACTCATATGTTGCAGTGACATTTCTGTAGAAGTCTGACAAAGCTTTACTCATTAACTTTACTTAATTATTGTCCAATAACTTAAGTCATCCATTCTGGTTCCTCTGCTGCCGCCATTATCATATTGTGAAGATTCGACAAGCATTAATTGTTCCTCAGATTTAATAACATTCCAAATCCTAGCATTCTCCAGATATAGATCCCAGAATTCTAGGACCTATATTGGCTGGCAATGACAAATCTCGATAAAACAGTTAAGAGCAGAGACATCACACTGACAACAAAGGTCCACATAGTTAAAGCAATGGTGTTCCCCGTAGTAACATATGGCTGCGAGAGCTGGACCATAAGGAAGGCTGAGAGAAGGAAGATTGATGCTTTTGAACTGTGGTGTTGGAGGAAAATTCTGAGAGTGCCTCGGACTGCAAGAAGATCAAATCAGTCCATCCTCCAGGAAATAAAGCCAGACTGCTCACTTGAGGGAACGATATTAAAGGCAAAACTGAAATACTTTGGCCACATAATGAGAAGACAGACCCTGGAGAAGATGCTGATGCTAGGGAGAGTGGAGGGCAAAAGGAAGAGGGGCCGACCAAGGGCAAGGTGGATGGATGATATTCTAGAGGTGACAGACTCGTCCCTGGGGGAGCTGGGGGTGTTGACAACTGACAGGAAGCTCTGGCGTGGGCTGGTCCATGAAGTCACGAAGAGTCGGAAGCGACTAAACGAATAAACAACAACAACATATTGGTTGGAGACTGCATATTTATGCATTTGTGATATATTTGTTAAAATTATTATTTTCTTGAAAATGCTTTAAAATGGTTGAGGAAGAAGAAATTCAAACAACTTAGAATTGCTCTTTTTTTCCTTCTGTCTAGGAATATTATTTTCCTAGAAAATTGTCTAGCCATTTAACTTCTTCAATGGTTATTTGCTGCTGAATATTTAAACTAGATACTTTATTGCATAATTTGTTTTCTTCTTCTTCTCAGTATTAGAAATTTACTTTTTAAAAATCTGACAGAAATTTGCCCTAGGTTCCCCACATACACTCTGATTAGTGTAAATAAACTAACTCTGAACCGTAATTGGAGTTGTTGCTTCTACTAAGCATAGACAATTTTAATCACAGTTTAGCGTTTAGTTTACATTATGATTAATTGATACAGGAAACAGGAATATCCAGTCTCTTGATTACAGCAGAAGATGTAGGAATGTGTAAGTTCAAGGCTTATTCTTATAACATGAAATCATGGCTTACATCTGTATATGAACCAACTCTGAAGCTTTATTCATTGGCTAGGCTTGCACACTGTTTTCAGCAATGGTTTATTTTTACCGTGGTTTATTGAACGAAAGATCATAGTGACCTTTTCACTCATTATTATAAGCCATGAACAATGATCTACAAATCACAATGGATGGCTTTAAACGCTAAAATGAGCTGAAATAAAACAAACCTCTTTGTGACTTAGTGTGTTATGTGACTCTGGCTATTGACTTCAGCAGATAATTTATGGCAGTTTTATTTTGTAATCACTTTGGAAGAAAGTACATTTGATTTTCTAAAGCTACATCTAATTTAATGAACAAAAAGTTCCGTTTTAAAAATATTTCCAGTTTACCCAATCACACAGGTTAAAATTGTCAGTGAATAGACGCAAAATGAATAGAATTCTTCAATTAGCTTAGCTTAGCTTAGCTTTTGACTTAACTTGACTAAAACATAGATCTCGAGTTGAGGGCCTTTCATGGGGGCACATTATTTTGCTCCTATCTTCTCCCACCAAGTCCTTTTGATCAACAACAATAACCCATAATTCTTAGCTGGCTTATTATATCTCCTCAAAGCAGAAGTTGAATGCACACATGAAGAATAAGTAGGACTCTGCCCAGAGTCCCCCCTTAGGGATTAGATGGGTGGTGGTAAATTTGACAAACAAACAAATGTTTTAGAGAGATCTATACACCCAGTCTCTCTTGCATAAGAAACTCTTATTACATGAATCTTCAATGGATAATGAATGGGATAATGCATAAAAGCAGGGGTTGATTTTCTCCAGTCCTTCTTAACATAAACTATCCTTAATCTAACTCGAGTTCCAGCATTTCTCTTTACTGGAATTTTTTTTTTTTTTAAAGATTGGCCAGTTGCTTCACAAGCTCATTCATGTATACAATCTAAAGTTAATAACAATGACTACTTTTTTTTAATTCTTTAATCACTTTAGCAACTAATTTATAATATTCTATACAAATTAAATGGCAGTAGCGCTATATAACTATATTACTACTGTAATAGGCTGGATGAAACCTAATCTATTACATTTTTAAAAATTCCTATGCAGTAACTGCCTGGATTTGCCCTTTTCCTTATTTCTCTTATTGTGTTTCTATTTATTTTGTTGTATTAGTATTGTTTTTATATTGTGAGCCACCCAGAATTGGCCTGGAGTCAAAGTAAATGAATGAATGAATGAAAAGAAAAAAAAGAAGTGTATACTAAGCTACTTAGGGTGAAAGAAAAGCAAAGGGGGGAAAAAGTAAAAAAGAAAGAATTTTTTAAAACCTTAAAAAATAAACAAAAAAAGTCAACCTCCCCCATACCTAACTAATATCTAATTCTAAATATACCTATTTTTAAAAACCTATTTAAAGAAGAAAAAAGTATCAGGCTGACTTTATACCATGAATCATAATGTTGAAATTGAACGAACAATGAATTAAACCTAGACCATACAGAATCGTATTATCTATTCTGGCAGTACAAATCAAATTTGAAGACTGAAATTACATTAAGCCACTTTTTGTGGGCTAGGTCACAAGCGTTCTTCATGAGTACATAATCACCTTATATAATAATTCTTACACTGAAAAATTGCCCTTCACATATTCCAGAAAATGCAAGTTATTGTGTAGATTAAAAGCTCTATTACTAAGCAGGTTAAAATGTAAAAAAAAATGTGCAAATATTAAGATCTAAGATTTTTTTTTCTTTTTAAAAAGCAATTGGTTTCCAGCATTCTACCATAAACTTGCATACCTAGTACATGGAAGACCCTCAAAGTTGGAGTCATGATTGCTCAGCTCCTAGAGGCTATGCACGTTTTCCATTTATAGTGTAAAGGTTCCAGGACATTTGACTGCTGATATAATTTATGCAGCATGGGTGTGATATTGGTAGAGTATAAAAATGGCATGGAATGCAAGCCCAATTTTAAGTTGCCACAAAATTGATTTCAACATGGCCCTTCATGAGGGCATCTTTTTGCATCTTGACCCGTTTTTTAGTTTTGTTTAAGCAGCTTCTATTACAGCAGGAAATCCTGATCTGTTTTCCTGGTATGGTTTGCTGCCAAGCTGTTTCCTCCACAGCTGGCTAATTTTGGGGATGTAGTAAGCTAACAAGCCCATTCTTACTCTTCTGGTAAATCTTTTTTTTTTCTTCTTATTTTAGCACCTGATTTTTTTCAAAGTTTTCAAGGCATCTGAATAAATCATTTTAGCAATTTTCCCCTTTTCCCTTATTGTTCCTGAACAGCTGCAGGGGATAAATTTATCCCAATTCCTTGTATTCCACCCCCCACCCCCACCCCCGGTTTTTAATTTCTTTCCCTTTCCCATCCTCTTTCGTTCCCTTTCCTTCCCCTCAAACATAGGTCATGATTGTATTTTAGGATGCCTGCAGTCAAATGCTGCAGTTGCAAGACACAGTTTATCTGTGCCAATAATAATGTAAGGCATATTTTAAATTTGATAACTTTTAAGAACACATAATATGCAGTAGAAGGAAAATTGAAACACATGTTTACTTCAGATATCTTCCTTTTAAAAATATCTCTTTTTTTCTCTACATCTTATCTTGTCTCCTTTATTATGTCCATACAGACTGAGACAGATGCCTGAGTATGTGAAGACAGACTGATGAGGTCTAACAACATCATCTGACTCATTTTAATTTTTCTTTTCCCATCTGAATCTCAGTATACTCTGGACCACCAGAGAAGCTATTCTGCCCCAGTCAGCAGGATGCTGGGTCCCTTGACATCAGCTATCCACATCAGCCTCCAAATAAAATAAAAAAAAAAGAGGAAAAAGTTTCTGAGTAATGCTTTGGAGAATGACAAGCCCTCTCACTTTTAAAAATGATACAATCTTTTTCAGTGTATCCACTGTATTTCCAGTAAATATTTATTTATGATTTCTTAATGCATCAGGCTTATCTTTGGGGGGAGATGGATGGTAATTGAAATTTGAATAATAAATAGATAAATAATCTTGCAAAGTAGCTTTCTAGCATAGCATGAAAATTAAATACTGTTTATTTGGTCAATAACCAGCAAAATTTGAAAGTATACAACACAAAAGTAAAATCAAATGGATGAAATAAAATACGAGCATAACAATCCCTATAATAAAAATGTAACATGCGGTACTATAATGGTGTGTTAATTACCTGTGCAAGTATAAATCTAAAATGTTACAATCTATGAAGTAAAAATACATATCGCCTAAAACAAGATAGCTAACATGGAATAACCCTGATGTGATGCATAAAACAGAAGTAGTTATTTCTGTGACCAGTTATGCCTTATTTTCATCGCAACAACCCATAATTTGGCTACTGCACAAGTGATAAAGGGTTTTCAAATCTTCTAGAAGATGGTTCACACAGAAATTGTCTGGCCTTCCTGGAAATTTACATATTAGGGGAAGAATGTAAGCAGACCTAATATGCCTGTAGAATTTACAGTATAATACTGCATGTGAAATGGTTTCAATCTCCTTGTCACCATGTATGCAGGAGCATAGCATGAATAATGAGCACAGAAGCTGATATTGTCAGCAATTCTTCAACTTTGGATCTTCCTTTTCCTGGAGGTATCCAATCCTCTAGACTAAAATGCAGTTTTGTTAAAGCAAGTATGTAGTAAATGATTTTGGGTGAATATTGAGGATTGATTATGTGCCACCAAGTTGGTATCAACTCTTAGTGACCACATACATACATTTTCTCGATGACATTCTGTCCCTAACTTGGTCCCTCAGGTCTTCAAATGGTGTACCCATTGTAGCTGAATCCATCCACCTTACCGCTGGTCATCTCTTCTTCTCTTTCCTTCTACCTTCCATTAGAGCCTTCTCCAGAGAGCTAGGTCTTTGCATAATGTGTTCGAAATAGGATACTTTGAGCCTGGTCGTTTGTTTGATGATCCATTTGTTTGTTTTCTTGGCTGACCATAGTATTCTCAGGAGACTTCTCCAACACCAAAGTTCAAAAGTATCAGTACTTTTCTGTCCTGCTTGTTCAAAGTTCAACTTTCGCTTCCATAGAGTGTCACAGGGAATACCATGGCTTGCACTATTCTGATCTTTGTAGCTATAGACAGACACATCACAGCATCTGCATGTATTTTCCAAGCCTCATGACTGATCTACTAAATGCTGATCTGTGGTATATTTCTTGGCTGCTGGTTCCTTTACTGTTGATAATTGATCCTAAAAGGCAGAAGCTATCCACAACTTCGATATCTTCCTTATTAATTCTAACGCTGGTTGTTGTACCTGTTATCATTAGCGTGGGCTTTATATTCAATTTCAGTCCCATTTTTTCACTGTGCTCCTTGACTTTTATTATTGGAGCTTGCAGATCCTTTGCATCAGAGTGGTGTCATCAGCATAGTGCAAGTTATTGATGTTTCTTCTTCATTTTTAAAAACATGCTCATCTTCCAGTTCAGCTTCCTTCGATATATATTCCACCTATACTGTAGGTTGAATAAATAAGGGGAGAGTATACAGCCTTGTCTCACTCCTTTGTCAACCTGAAGGTAGTCTGTTTCATCATGTTCTGTCCATACTGAAGCATCCTGACCTGCATGAGGACAGTGATATGTTCCGGGATTCCCATTTTCCTAAGCACATTCCACAACTTCACATGATTGACACAAAGGGGTTTCTATAAACAATGAAGTACATACTGATTTCTTTTTTATATTCTTTGGCTTTCTCATTTATCCAGCATGCATCAGCAATATTGTCTAGTGTTCCTCAGGCTTTTCTAAAGCCAGTTTGAATATCTGTCATTTCCTTTTCCATGTAGGGCTCTAATCTGCTGCATTATTTTGCTAGCATGTGAAATTAAGGATACTGTTTGCACACACTGTTAACTCTCCTTTTTTAATGTTTTTTTTTTACTGTTGGTGTGTAGATTGACTTCTTCCAGCCTGTTGGCCACTGTGTCATGCCCCAGATTTGCTGGCATAGCTTGATTAGAACCTTTACTGGTATTCCATCAATTCCTATACACTTCCTACTTGGTTATGAGCAGAGACTGATCTAACTTCATCTTCTATTATTAGAGGTTTTTGTAAGTAAGGAATAGAGTCAAAGGCTTCTTGGATGTTGCCATTTCTAATATACAGTATTTATGTATATTTCTTCCATCTTTGATCTTAGAATCAATTACTATCTGTCCATTGGCATCCTTTGGCATACCAGTTTGAGGTTGGAAACTGCTTCTGCATTAAGAGGTCTTTTGTTATGTAACATTTAAAAAATAAAGCTACCTTCAAGCCAAACTAGATTCCTGGTGACTTCATGGATATACTTGTGTAGATTTAGGACAAATATATGGAACTAGTTTTTCATTGCCTTCTTTTGGGATGTTTTATTTTATCATTCAAATTGCCACAACCCTGGCAGGTCTCCCATCCATTTACTAACCAAGTCTGACACTTTTGCTTCAATACCCAGATAAGGCTAATCAGGTGCTTCTTACATGAACATTAAATAAGCCCCACTTGTAAACCTTGGTAAATATTTATCCTGGCACATGTCAAGAGTCTTGATATTTATGTCCTGGTATATGAGAACAACTGTTGAGCCTTTTAACCTTCCAAATCTGCTCAGGAAAGAGAATTGGCTGAAAACATCTTTAACAGGATGGTTGCCAAGTTGGACCTTATATAGTTGAAATCCTGAGGAGAATATTAATGACTTTTTTTAAAATGGATCTTTAAATACAATGGTTACCATGGTTTTTGCTTGGTGCATGTCCAGTTAAGAGTACAGTATTCCAGGCAGCTGTGATCTAATGTTCCTTTTAATCAGGTCTATAAAACTCAGATGACATGTGAATTTAAAGTGTTATACATGTGAAAGACACAGGAATAATCTCATCAGTGATCCACAAATTTTAAAAGAATGCCAGAAAATTTCTGCAGTTTCACAGTATAGTTTATTTTCCACTATTTTTGACTATTTTCCAAGGCAGGTGATATATTCTTAATTTAAAATTAAATGTTAAATAGGAAGCATAGTTCTACAGTACTTACATTTGAGAGTAAGATCACTAAAGATTTTGAATGTTGCAGTAAATCTTGGTGAGGGGGGAACCTTACTGTGATTTCTAAGCAGGTGTTACCATGCTAACAGTTTTCTAGATTTCTGAATGATTGGGGGTGGCTGAGAAGATCTGATCAAATTTGATTTGATCAGAAATTTTTTTGAACGTGTTCTGAACTTGTTGGCATGTAATTGCTGCAGTCCATAATGCCCACCTAACTCAAATTCTGTTTCATGATCTCCATTTATAGATGACAACAGACAGGCGTTCATCCTTATAGTACTGTGCACTTCATGTTCATGCCAAAGGGGATGGCTCCTTGCTAGTGATAGACAGTAAATTATTAAGTTGATACATATATCAGAGGAAGTTATTACATATAATAGAAGGACTTGTTCACCACCTTAAGCTCCAGAGAAGAAGTAGGGTACTCATGTAATAAATAAGACTGATTAATGGATTTAGTTGAATACGAACACTAATTTTATATTTGTTTATTAACTATATAGTCCTAAACTTGCTTATTAAGAAGTAAGCCCAGTTGACCATAGAGACTTATTTCCAGATAAATAGGTATAAGATGACAGTACAGAGTGCGTAATCACCTTTTAAAAGTTCACAAAAGTGTTTTTCATAAAAGTGCAGTTTGGTGAAATGTATTTTTACATTAGTAATTATGCCAAGATACATTTTAGTCATTGCCTTCATTTTTAAATTTTATAATTGGTATTTTTATTACAGTAAGTCACAATGATACTTACATGAATAGAAAGGCAGGATATAAATTTAATAACTGAAATAATGGTGTGACATCAATGGTTTCTTCTCATATTCAAAAAATATGTTGGCCAAAATTTAGAATTATGGTTTAATAAACCTCTGTCTTTTTGTATCTGAACTCTGCTCAATTAATATTTTTCTAATGTGTCTATATATGCAGGAATTATATTAAATTCTCATAGCTTTTGAAAAAAAAAAAAACCTTAAAATCCCAATGAAGCTTAGATTTGGACAGATGACTAAAAGGGTATTGTTGTGTTAAGTTTTATGTTAAATTTCAGTTTTTTAATTGACTCCCTCTGGTTTGAATTAGCTTAAAAAGAGAAGATTGTTGCTTGCTGACAGAGTAGGGAAAGCAGCCAGCTCTGATATTATATAAGCAATAAAATATTGCTAGGAACAGTCATGTTTTATTTACGTGGGTCAAAGCACTAAAATATATTTCTTAGGCAAATCAGGCTTGGGGATATTGCTTATACGGTACAATAATTTAAAATCTGTTAATTTTCCAATGAATTGGAATAGAGTAGAAAGCTGTTCTTAACTGCATCATTGTTGTGCTAGGAATATAAGGTGTTTTTTTAGTTATTGCTTTTTTAAAAAATAGCACTCTTCTTAGGTTTTTCATCTGGGTTTTTTTCTTGGACCTTTTAAATTAAATATAGATTCTATCTCAAATATATTTGAGTAAAAAAATCAAGTAAAACAAGTGTATTTACTTGATTTATTTATTTAGTTCAATTTTTGGATTATTGGGTAGAAATGAGGAAACAAAACTAGGTTGGTAGTGAACTAGGCAGGCTTTTTCTATAAATTTTAATCCTTTGGGAACAGGACCTGACTCTTTAGAGGATTATGATCTCCTTAAATATCCCTTTTTCTGGTCCTTGAACAAAATCAAGGAGCTGGATACATACTATATCTTGGTTGTGGATTTCCCCCCCCCATATTTTCTTTATCCATGTCATGCATACATTTGCATGAACATTTATATTGCTTTGCACCAATATACCAAATAAAAATTGTCTAATGGCATGTCCAGATATACCTTAATTTCTGAAAAATGCTAGTAGCAGTTGCATTTTATTATAATTTATATATTTAAAATTTTAAAAACTAAGTTAAATATAATACCATGCATATGCATGTAGGTGAGAGAATGACTTAATTGCCCATGCTGGACAGCAAGTGTCCAGGGGAAATCCCATTTAGAAAGTCAGTCATGGAATGAGGTAGAATTAGGATTGGAGTCTGAAAGACACCTACAACAAAGCTAATATGGTGTGGAAAGTAAGGGTTAATCCCTCCCAATGATAGGGAATTAAGAATATTCACAAACTAAGAGCATAATTGTTCTTAGTGCTGGGGAGAAGAGATTCTCGTTTGGAGGGAAAATTAAGGAATTCCTGTATAAATAGCAGGTCTGTGCAAAGCTGGATGGGGCATTTAATTTCAGTTCAAACCTTGATCATGGCTGCTCTGTGAAGTGTTGAGGCTCCTGGTACTTAATCAAAGGCATGACCAGGCCACATCAAAATAGCCACTTTGATAGCCTTCAGTGGCCATGTGTGCATGGATCATTCTTGTTGCAGAGTTCAGTGATCTATTTATTAGGCTATGTGAAGCAGCCCCACCTCTACATTTGGAGGTATTGAAGAGGGACATCCAGCTTTTCTGATGTGAGGGGCTGCTTTCCATTAAATCACTTCTTTGACTGAGCTTGAGGTGGTCCACAAAGTGGAGCGTATTTGCACAAGCCTTATAAGCAAGTCAGTTAACCGTAACAAGCAAGATAATGCTGTCAAGAAACACATGGAAACTAATCTGTAATTTTTACCATCAAGCAAAGTAGACACTGAAGTAAAGTCTTGTAACCATTATGTTTAAAGGACTTCTAAATATCAGACATCTGCAATCCAAAATATCTATGTCATTCTTGTAGCCTGTCATTTGTAGATCCACTTTCAGTGGCTCCTGTCTCTGTCTTGTCAGAAAAAACTTGTTCCTCTTCTGCCATTTCTTCCAAAACATCTTTTGGACACAGTCTATCCATAGAAGCAAACATCACTATTGACATTGTTGATATTAACTTCTGGTCCCATTTTAACAAAAGCATCCATCAGTATTTCCAGTGTTATAATATTTTGCGTCATTCTGTAGCTATTAAAATTTTCTTTCATTAAGGATTGAAGACAGACTTACCTGGTGTTTTCAGACTTGTCAATCCAAAGGTTTCTAATAGCTGAAAAGTAGATAATAAGCAGTTTCCAAATGTGATCAGAAAAGGAAGTACATGAACTTTTGTTGTTGTTAGTTGTCGTCAAGTCGTTTACGACTCATGGTGACCCTATTTTAGTGTCCTTTTAAAGGTGCCGACTGGAGTTTGAGCAAGATGGCTATTCCCTTGTCTCCCATTGCTCAAAACCCACTAGAGACTGCTGTCCTGTGGTGGTCTCATGAGGAGCAGCTGTCTGGAGCACTTGTGGGCAATCTTCTGTCCTTTCTTTGTCCAGAGAGGTTCGAAGAGCTGGTCTACTCACCAGCTCTTCATTCTTTGCTACCGTCATCAGCTCCACTTTTTGTGGAGCTATCTTCAGTCCACCATTTCTTCCCCCAGAGGTCCCAGCAGGGATACATTCCTAAAGATAAAGAAGGTGAGACTGAGGGAGGTATTGATTCCTATAGCAGATACCTTATTTTTCAGAAAGTGGGCCATTTTTAAACTCCTGATTGGAAAATGTCACTTAGCTGAAGTCATCTTTGCTACCTCTCTCCCTCCTGACATATAACTTCAGAGTATCCTTTGTGCAAAGCATGACAATACAGTTTTCTTCAGTGGTCCAGAAAGATTGAATCTGGAAGCTGCCGGGCTGCCTGCTCCTGGTTTATGGATTGCCAGTTGTTGTAACTGCACAGGGGTGAGGATACAAATAGCCATATTAACATTTCCAGCATGAACTGTCATGATCAAACCTTCTTTTTATCTTCTCGAGGATGTTGAAAAGGGAGGAAGTATGTTTGAAATTAAGAGTGTGCTATTTTTCAAATCTATTTGATGGCACATAATCAATTATTCTAATATTTGTAACTTGAAGGAAGCAATACAATGTATTAACTGGCTGTACTAAATCAAATCTGAAAGCGTTTCTTTGAAATTCTTGATCTTTTTTGTTGCTATAGAGATGAGTATAAAGAAAATATTAGCATCTGTTTTCATATACGATACGAGCTAAAAAGTTTAATTTCCTCTGTTGCATCTTGGCTACACAAGTTGAGGCTTCTTTTTCAGCTAAACTTGCAAAATTCTGGCAAGTTTCCTTCCTTCTGAAGTACTTGATTATTCTGTTTGGCAGATTGATGCTGATTTATACAATAACCTAGAATTTTTCATTCAAAGCTCTGTATTGTAGCCATCTTTTGAAAAGCAAAATCATTGGATCCTTTAATTTATATTGGGCTTTAATAGCAACCTTGCAAAAAATTCATTGCAATTTTTTTGGCTCCCGCAGACACCAGTGCATGTAATTGTCCTGGCCTACTAAACCAGAGTAAAGTTGGAATTATTATTTTTAACTCACTTGTCAGCTTCCAAATATAACTTTAATGAGAGCCAGTTTGGTGTAGTGGTTAAGGCACCGGGCTAGAAACTGGGAGACCGTGAGTTCTAGTCCCACTTTAGGCACAAAGCCAGCTGGGTGACCTTGGGCCGAACTTTCTCTCTCAGCCCTAGGAAGGAGGCAATGGCAAACCACTTCTGAAAAACCTTGCCAAAAAAACTGCAGGGAGTTGTCCAGGCAGTCTCCAAGAATCAGACACTATTGAACAGATTTTTAAAAAATGACTTTAATAGTGCATGGATGGATTTACATGTCATACTAAGCCATTATTTGGGTTGTGACTTGTGGAAATGTATGAACTAGTCCAGTATAGTTTAGTTAACAACTGTTTTTTAAAACTGTAGTTTAATGTGATTTGTGATCCCAACTTACAACCTGATAATCAGGTAGTCTAAGGTATCACCTTACTGATAATCATGTTTGGGAAGAAAAAGCTAGGATCACTTATATAAATACAATCAGTACTTAATTATAAAAAATCTTCGACTGCATAGACAGTTGGCATGCTTCCAGGTGGAAGGTTTCCAGAATTACCAGCTAAGAGGTATTGTGAAGCTGTTTTATTTATTTATTTTCCTTTAATGGCTGCATTTGGACATAATAATAAACCATAATAGTTACCAGGACTTTCCTGTATCATAACTAAACTACTGCAGTGTGTTGTCCTTAGGATTATTTTGAAGAGTGGTCAATTCAGCTGGTACAAGTGTAGCAACTAGGCTGCTGTTATGCACTATCTTGATCACATCATGCCTGTACTGAAATATACGGTTTCTTCCTTTAAAGTACAAGTAAGGCCTAGCTATTGGTTCACAAGGGGAAAAAACTGGTCCTACCAATGTCTTGTTCCCTAAACCATTCAGGGTTTTAAATGTCAATATAAATACATAGAACAAATGTGAAGCCAGTGCAACTGTTGAGGAATTCATATATGTTGCTCTGTTTAACAAATGGATAGCAGCATTCTAGATCCGTTATACTGAATATTCATCAAATAAACTATGTAGAGTACATTGTAGTTATTCAGAAGTAATGTAACTAAGGCCTGTATCATCCTGGCCAGATCTACATTCTCTAGCTCTAGCCTCAGCTCAGCAAAGGCAGTCCTAATTACAGACGTTTATGGCCAGTGTCCTGATCAGACTTAAAGGCGGCCAGGCAGTTTAATTATCAAAAATACTCTTTATTGAATAACTATTTACAATAACTAAGTCCCTAGAATCAAGAAGTAACTGTTTTCAATCAAGACCAACTGGGCAGCAACAAGGAAACCGGCAAGGTTGCAGGAGGAGACGGCAGCAAGGCAGAGGAGCAGGATTCTCTGATGGAGGCTGGAAGGCTGAAAGAAGCTGGAGTACGTGGTGCTACTGAAACTGGAATCCAGTGATCATGAACTGGAACACTACTCGAACTAGGCTGGCACCGGAATGCCGGGTGAGACCGGACGGAGCCTTCTGGATAAGTCTTGGTTCTAATGACAGGACTGGACTGGACTCAGTGACTCAGGCTGGACTGGAGACTCGAACTGGAGACTCAGAACAAGGCTGAAAACTTGAAGCAAGACGAGACTCTGCTGGAGGCACTGGATCAGGCTGAATACTCTGGACTGAGAACTTGGAGCAAGACTGGACTCAGCTGGAAGCACTGGACTGGGTTAGATACTCTGGACTACAGACTTGAAGCAAGGCTCAGGACTTGGAGCAAGGCTAGACTCAGCTGGAGACTCTGGACTAGACTGGATACTTGGGACTAGGAACTTGGAGCAAGGCTGAGAGCTTGAAGCAAGGCTGGACTTGGCTGGAGGCTCTGGACTAGGAACGCGGAACAAGACTGAGAACTCAGAGCAAGGCTGGACTTGGCTGGAGGTTCTGGATTAGGCAAGAAACTTGAGGCACGGCAGGACTGGACCACAGATTCTAGACAAGGTTGCAAATCTGGTACACAACAAGATAGCTGTGAAACTCCTGAACAAGGTCAAGCACTCAAAGCGTGGCTGGACTGGACTGAAGATTCACTGCGAGACTGGAGGTTGAAGGCACACTGAAGCTGCATGGGAGACCGGGAGCTAAGCGGTGATCTAGAAATGTTGCAAGGCTGCACTGAAGGCTCGGGGCGAGATTGCAGGCTGGAGGCACAACAAGGCTGGACTGGAGACCCTGGACACGGCTGAAATCTTGATACGGGGCAAGAAGCGCACCTGGAACGCACGCAAGGTGAACATGGAGATCTGAGGCTGGACGCGAGACTGAAGTTGCTGGGTTTGGCGAGGAGAAGATCCTTGGAAGCAGCAGAAGCAGGATTCAAGTCCTCTTCAGTGGAGAATGCTGGCACTGATTCCTCTTCAGTAACAGACGTGGTCTCTGATGCTGGTAAGGACTCTTCTGCGGATGCTGCAGGCTTGTAGGATTGGTTGTCTCCAGCAGCTTGCTCTTCGCGTGTCTGTCTTTTATGCTGATCCTTCGTGTGCCTGGACCCTTCTGCAGCCAATCGGGCTGCCTTCTCCTTCACATGCTTTTCTGCATGTCGTTGGCGCACACTGATTGGAGGATTCAAATCCTCCTCTGAATCTTGGCCAATCAGTGCCTTTGACTCTTCCCACGCTGCTGACTCATCTCCAGGTTTCGCTTTCCTGGTTTCAGCTCGGCAAGTTTCTATTTCCTTCTCTAACTGAGAAAGAGTTTCAATTTCTGAGTCAGAGGCAGGCTGGATTCTCAGAGCCAGATACAGAATGACCTCAAACTATGAATTTGTGTTTTCATAGTTCAGGTTGTACATTTTTGTTGAAGCAAAGAACAATACTGTATTTTCAGGATTCATCTTCCAGCTCTTAGCTGACATCCATTTGCAAAGATCAGGGCCCTAATAAGCACCTTGGTATTAGGAGAGATTGTTGGGGATCATCTGAGTTTTGGTGACACTGAAATCCCAAACCATAGATGATCTTATTAAAGCTTGGGATTTAATGTAATACACTGCAGAATAGGCATCTCAGAAGAAGTTCCATCTTCTGAGATTATCATTGGCCAGTCTGAGGATCTTGAGGTCAACAGAAATTGTCCACTCATGGAAGAAGAAAGATGCACAAATGGATCAGGGTTAAGTATCAAGAACATAAAGAATTCACTGCAGCATTTTACAAGCAGATTTGCCACTCAAGAAGAAACTTGTGCCAGCATTTGTTTGTGATAACTAAGACCTTGAGTAGACTGGAAGAAGCAGGTGGTGCTTTAGTTTCATCCTTGCTTGCTTGCTGTTGACACTAGAATTAAAGGGCTGTTCTGTTTTTTTCTATAGCCAGAGAGGTGTGTAAAACATATACATTTCAAAATGCTTCAAATTCAAATTATCTCATTTTCAGTTTGAAATGGTTGTTTTGAGTTGATTTGACCTTCTTGGAGGTGTTCTGCACTCAAAATGACCATGTTTTTTATTCAAAACAGGCATTTCTTTAAAAAAAAAAAAAAAGGTTGAAACTGAGCTGTTTTGCATTCTGAACACTTCCAGAATGATGAGAATTGCACCAGGATACTTCCTGCAAGATTGGAACAGCTGTTTTGAATTTGAAACATTTTGTACACCATTAGTTTGTTTTTGCTGTTTTTCAACAAGGGCTTTATCATAGCCTCTTTAAAACACGTACGAAGTACTCTTTCCTGTACTGACTCGTTTATTACTTAATCAGTTATTCCAACAATTCATCTTTAGCTATTCCTATTATCCAGGATAGGCAAAGATCTTATACATATATAATGGGACTCATCACAAGCTAGGACCAAAAATACATTTACTGGAAATGCTCTAACTGTAGTATCCAAGTCAGAATGATTATGAAGAGCTATATTTACAAAATTTCTTACAGATTCACCACAGCGCTCACCCAAGCAGTTTGCTTCCCTTTCCTTCAGGGCTATATTACAAAACATATCTTCCTACTTGGAACAACTCTGCTGTCTGGCTCTAAGTAGATATAGTAGTGGAAAAATAAGACTATATTTGCCATAATTATTGCCAGAGAATAGTGTATGATATGAGCACTGCTGTGGGTTGGATTGTTCTCATTTTCCACCACACCAGGCTAGCCATCTTTTCTTCCTTTTCATAGTTATCGGCTCCTAAGATCATGCTACCCTTACCCCATGATGGGATTCAGGCACGGTCTCATTAACAGCCATATCCAAGACCCAGAAGTCAAGCAAGATGTTTAAAAGATTATCAGTTTGTTTTAGATAGATGAATGGACAGACACACACACACACACACACACACAAGCTATAAGAAGACAATTTGGAATCCATCAGCTTCCTAAGGAAGACAGTCCCAGTATTTATTTCACTTCTGCAAAGACCTGCAATATTAGAAAGCCTAGATTTGACCAAAGCATATTATTTGCTCTGTTGAATTTTAGCTCATTTTTCTGCAGGAGCAAAGGGACATGGATATTATTTTCCCCTCCAGTTTTATCCTCCTAATGCCCCTGAGAAACACGTTGGGCTGAAAAACAGTCAGCAGTCTGAAATGGCTGGGAGGGGACTTGAACCCACCACGTTGGTTCTATTTTTTTTTTATTGTAGAGAGTTTCTATTATTTAAGGCAGGTTTAAAAGAATATTGTGAGAAACAACGCAGTTCTCATTAACCTTACCTGAACTA
This sequence comes from Candoia aspera, assembly GCF_035149785.1. Taxonomy (NCBI): domain Eukaryota; kingdom Metazoa; phylum Chordata; class Lepidosauria; order Squamata; family Candoiidae; genus Candoia; species Candoia aspera. Next base: position 85,590,025 of record NC_086153.1, on the reverse strand, counting down.
AACATGTCATGAAAAGTGTCTTCCTTAGTTTTGTAAAATTTGATATAGAAGGCTGGTAGTGGAATGAATGATCTTCCCTCGATCCCGGAGAGAAATTAAAATGCGGCAGAGCTGCAGGTGTAGAAGAATTTTCCCGACAGGCTTTATTTTTCTTTAAAGCTTTCCTTTACTATTGAGGCCTGCAGTGATGGCTGCCTGCCAACAATGGTATCCAAATCTGCAGCTTTAATATCTAAACTGGAGGGTAGCTCTTAGCGACTTGTTAATCGTGTGCTGAACACCTTTTACTGAATAGCAATTTATGTGGTTTATGTGTGTGGCAGCGGGGGGGGGGGGAGATTAGCCTCCTGTTTCTGCTCTCTTTTTTGATATATAAATGCTTTTACCTCACTTTGCAGATGTATTTCTAGACAGCTGCATCTGTGTGTGAGTGAATGCCCAAGAGCAGCCTTAAGCCAATTACTATTTGTAGAATGAACAACTGATTTAGTAGTGTGTGTGTGTGTGTGTGTGTAGGCTTAACAATCCAGTCCTGTGAAAAATGAGCTTGTTTGTTGCGGAAGAAACATCTCTAGGGTAAGCAGTTCTTTTCTCATACTTCTCTTGATCATCTTCTCTATTTTCTTCTTTTTATGCATCTTTATGTAAATAATTCTTATATGTTTGTATGTATATCCTCTGTGATGGTCTCAAGGAATTCGATGTGTTTTACCTCAAAAAGGAATAAAATTCTATTTGGTGAATCTAGTTTTTATCCCTTTTCATAATGTAGCTTTTCATCATTTCATCATTCTGTGCATGCTTACTCAAGAGAAAGTCTTAGGCAACTCAGTTGGAATTGCTTAGAAGGGCAGTAGGAATAAGGACTAGACTGTATGTGTGAGAATGTCCTTGTCTTGCTCTTACAAAATAACAGGTTTCATAAAAGAAACTCACTCTACCCCTTTTTATTTCTTAAGATTAAGGAGTAGATGGTCAGAGAAAATATAACAAAGGCATATAAAAGGACTTGGAGTGGCTAAAGGGTAGAAGAAAAGCAAGATTCTTTTTTTAAAAACTAGCTAGCAATATTTCAGTCTTCAGGTAAATAAGATTTTGGAAGCTTATGTCAAAGAAGTAGCATTCCTTTGGAAGTTGAAGCAGCTATTTTTCTTCTTCAGGTGTTTTGTTTTATTTTGTTTACTACTTGTGTATAACTGTTCCCATCACTGTGTTTTAATTCTGGGCAGTCATGCCCCCAAAAGAATCATAAACTGAATATAAGATAGAGTTGGATTGGAGCACCATTTCACTCCTCCAGAATTCACATTTTCTGTACATTAACTGATTTACTGAGGGGAACTGTTGAAGCTGAAAGAGAAGTGGCTTGTTCATCATCATAAATTAACGACTATGCAGAACTCCCCAAGGCACCCAATTTTCCTCTCAATTAATTACGTCAAATATTCATCAAGAGGCAGCATGTCATCAACCTTGGCTGTGGGGGTCAATCTGGTTTAGTACTAGGATGACAGGAACATCTGGGCATTCTAGGGTCTTGGGGTAGGTTGGGAAGTTGAAAAAACATCCTAGAAGAAGGCAGCAGCAAACCAGTTCTGTACTGCATCCATTGCCGTTGCCAAGAAACAGCAAGTATGCAGTCAGCAAACATCAAACTCAGGGGCATCTTCTCCTGTTTAAACATTCAATCTTACTCAGCCCAACTATCTTTCATTAATTTATGAACTTGGAACTAATTTAGCCTCCCACCCTGCCTCTCAAATTACAAAATCCACATTTAAAAAAAAAAATGCCTCTTGCCTGCTAAGACCTGGAGCCCAATTCCCCCCGTTCCAGCTATATTGCAATATGAAGCATCTCCCTAGTGCCCCATCAAACTGCCTGCAGAAATTTTTTTTTCTCCACTTTGCACTCCTGTAAGGATGAAGTGCTACTACAAAGACCGGCAGAGGTTAACCCTTTTTACTTTCTGTTCTATACCACTGTCTTGAGGTGCAGATAATTGCTACAGAAAAAGGAATTGCGCATTGATTTTTTTCCTTTATTTTCTTTTCCAGATTGCAGTTTGGCACCCACTGCTCCCTCTAAAAGGAGCTGCCAATGCCACACATATTGAGGGTAAAACATTTCAAAATAGAAATACAAATGTTTACAATTTTCTGTTTTTAAAGCTGCAGGAAAGCACTTGAGTTGGCAGGGCCTAGACCTATAATAATGGAATAAGGGCCAGTGATCTATAGGAAATCTTTCTCAAAATGTGAGTTTGCTATTACAAGACTTCTTATGTTTGCAGTGTTCCATTGGGGCTAGTGTGCTTTGCCAATAAGATTGTGAAGACATTTGCATTTCAGTCAGGACATGGAGCTGGAAAGAATTGCTCAGAAGTCATCATTTTTAGAAGGCAGCCTTCATGAATGAAGTTAACAAGAAACAGATGGAGCTGCATTCCATGATCGCTTGTGCTGCTAATAAATTCTAACCGAAGCCAAACGCTCTGGCATTAGGGGACTGATCTGTAATCCTTCTGTCTAGTGCTTTCCACAGTCTTTTCAAACATAATAGGATGGCATTTTTTGCTTCCAGACAAAGCGCTTCTCCACTAGGCCCAAAGCAGCCAGAAAAGTTCAAATGTTACATTCCGATCTTTATTTCTCATTTATTTTATTATTTTTCATTGTTTTGATATTTGTTAGTGCCAGTAAGAAGCATAGTATTTTACACAAAACAAATTCCTGCCCCAAGGAGTTTATCATCTAAAATCTGATGTCAAGGAATCAACAGAGGAAACAGAATGCTGGGTAAACAAGGAAGAATGTATTAATAATACCAGTTTCACTTACGGAGGCTTAGTTACAGAGATGCAGAACAATGCTCTGAATATTTACTCAGATATAATGCTTAGCTTGTTCAGTGAGGCTTACTCCTTAGTAACTATGTTTAGGAATGCCTGTTATCTTGGGGAACTTACCAAAAGTCCATTCAATAATGTAGTCTAATCCTTTAGTTCAACTAAAGGATTAGTTTCAACTTATATATTTTAAATTTAGTAGGTAAATAACTTCTAACATTAGTGCCCTGACAATGCTATAAACATTTTACTCTAATTTAAAGCTGTCCATCAACATCCCCTTCAGTCACAAAAAGACAATGAGAAATACATGAAAAACTAATGTTTTAATAGTAGATACACAGTATTTTGTTCTATTTTATATGAGGATTTTTTCTTAATACAACACACAAAAGTAGTTAAATTTGTATATATTTTCACCAGTTTTATCATATTATCCATGAGTAGTCAATTCGAAGGTTTCTTAGAAACTTTTTATTTTTTCCACTTGCTGCATTAGTATGATCAATAACAAGATATGAGAACTGTATCTGGAAGACACAAATTATCTTTCATATTAGCAGTTATACTATCTACAGTCATATGGCTATTGTATAATATTTGCATTCAGCAACATATCAATCCCACCACAGCATACAATATTTTTTATATACAAGTCTGATCAAGGTATTTCTAAATGGAACTGCATTTTTGTAAACACACAGATCCTGTTGTACTGAACAGTTATAATAATCTTAGAATATCATCTTAGAACTGGGTGGGTATTTCCTATGTCATGAGTAGTCTAAAACCAGAGAAGAATATATGATGCAAATATTAAGTCCCAGCCTAAATCGCTCTGGTTTCTTTTGAAACTTGTACATGTAAATTTTTAATCATTCAAATCTGTAGAACAGAAAAATGTGGTTTTGAAAGACTTTGAAAAGGATTAATCCCAAGCACCAAGGACTCCACAGGATTAATCCCCTCCTGAATCCTCCGTTTTAAAATCCTGATCTTAAATTACTTGTGATTTGTCTTGTTCAGTGGACTGGGTTGTTAGTGAGCAGAAAAAACTTATTGCCTTTGTCAGCGGGAAAACCTCCCAAAAGAATTCCAATCCACAAGGTTCGATGATACAGAGAAAAGAGTTTATTTGTAACGCATTTGCAAAGGCGGGTTCCCTCCATGCAGGTGCAGGAAAGAACCAAGAACAAGGTTAACACCAACTTTTTATACCCTAATCTGTCCTCCCCCTCTTGTTGAGGGCTCAGCTCACAATCTTCTTGTTTCCCAAGCATTCTTGAGTTAGTTACTAAGTTTATGTGTTTATGTGTCCGGGATGATTCTGCCATCCTTATCTCTTCCTCCTTTCAAAGGCTAATCCCACTCAAACACCTCTTTGTAGACGCCAGCTACTCTACACAATCAGCTATAAATTCCTAACCTAAACGGCTCTATCTAACACGCATATCCTCAGCCCCACAGGTTCAGGGTCCGGTCACCCACCTGTAGCTAACTCCCTTTTTCTTCTCTCATGAGTTTGAGGCACCTTCAGGGGATGCTCTTCACCCCCCCCCCTCACAACTCCCCCCTTTTTCTCTTACTTCCTTACTGCCTCAAACTCAAGCAACATCTAACGCTCCGTCCTCCACTTCAAGCTGTCACACAATCCCCCCCATCTGAATACATGCAGGGGCACATTGAATACAACAGCATATTAATATGCATAAGCAAACTACAGCTATAATCACAAAGCAAAGCTGTTTTATCCACCCAAACCCTGGTAACCAGTCCCATAGCCAGCTCCAATCATCATCTTCTCCCAGGTTCTCATTTCCCCATTGTTGATGATGCCGTTTAACTGAAGCTTCCATCTCTTGGATGGTGTGAGTTATAGGCACCAGCCCATAAGGCTAACAAATCCATACCAGTGGATTAACCGTAGTTCCATACTACAGGTAGGCTGGATTTCAGAACTGTATCCTAATCCCTTTTCATATGGAAATAGAAATTCCCTATTGTGCTAAATTGAGTCTTCAAAGCTTCCCTTGAACCCTGTGACTCTCTTTTCCAGGTTCAGGGACCCGTATGGTCATCAAAACTACAAGGTATTAGACAAAAGTTCAGGCGCATTTTTCTTTTTCTGCACAGTCCAGTGTCCAGCAGTATTTGGCAACACCAGTGTCTTCTTTAGGGTTTCTCCCAACTCAGTTGCCGACTCCCCTCTGTCTGGTTAAACTCGATTTCCAGACTTAAAAGGATGCGTCTGCTATTCCAACAGGAGGGCTCTGTGTTCCTGTAGATAGGGAGACAAGGACAAGACTTGCGCAGATAACTGTTTCAAATACTTGCAGACAAATTTCCTCCCCATGGCATGCATGTCTCCTACTTCTCCACTAAGAATTCCAAGATAGAGTCACCCATCTCAAATGGACTGACTCCTAGTCTTTTCTTAGGAGCAATCCAGAGACTTAGTATTGTTACCACAAAGGCCTGTGTCCATGTTCTAGACACACAATCCCCCAAAGCGTTTGTCCCATGTGACCAGATTGGTAGGTGTAGTTTTGGATATATCTAAGCACTACTTTGAATAAAACTAACTTTCTTGCCAATAACTTCCTTAAAATCAAAACTTGTAAAGCAATCACAACAAAAAGAAAGCATTGACATAAGAGCCCATCTAGTGTTTGGACTGTTTCCATAACCAAAATTGTCAAAACAAAAACAAAAACAAAAATTCAGATAGATCATACCAGTCCATGGAAGCTCTACTTAAAACCATACATTGTCCAAAATTTTCCCTCTCTCTCTCTCCTGTTTTTATCATCATGTGCCATGTTGAGGAGGGATTAAAATTTAATCCATATAAAATTTATAAAAACACACACACTTTTCTAAAACTGGAATGCCAGGGGCAGAGCAGAGTGGAGCTGTGAGAGCAAAGGGGTGCCCCCCCCTTCTCTGAGTCATTGCCTCTCTGAAACTGCCCACATTCCCCCCCTTTTCACAAGAGGAGTAATCATTTCCTTCTACAGCAGAACGAGAAATCTCTGAAACTTAAAAGATTGTCTCTGATGTGTGTAAAGGCACTGCAAAAGGAAGAATCCTAAAAAGATGGGGGAGTAAAGGATCTTCTGTAAAAGCACTGCCCCTCCCCTCTGTCACCCTTCTGTCCCCTCATCTGGATCCTCAAGCCTGTAACAAGCAGGCAAGAGGCAGACTGAAGGGGGGAGTTTGGGTGAGACTGGGCAAATAATGAAACACACATACTCCTCAAACAATTAAAAAAACAAACAAAACAAATGGGAAAGGATTGACAAAAACCTTTCAACTTTCCCATCATATGCATTCAAATTACATAAATCACAACACACACACACACAAAACCTAAGGAATAGACTCACACAATCTCTCAACTCTCCTTTCACAACTCAAAACAGTTTCTCAACCTTACGTGTACGCACACATTCAGACAAACAAATGCTCTCACAAAGAAAACCGCACACCAATGCCTCAACAGGCTGTTGCCACATGCAATCCATCACAGCCCTGCAGGAACACAGAAGCTCCTCCTCCCTGCCTCTCAGCCAGGAGAAAGGAATGCTTTATTAAAAGGGCGATAGCTCCCATCAAGATGAATCTAGCCGATCCCAGGCCTATTGGAGACAATCCACACTCAACTGCCCTATTGTGATTCAACTCAACTCCCCTCCCCAGAGAGCCTGCGTCTCTCCAGGTCCTTTTTGTGCCTGTCTGTTTCCCGAGCCCTCCATTCCATGGAATACCTCCTCGACCCAATCTTCCGAGAACTCCCCCTGCCTCCCCCTCTTTGGGGCCGCAAACCTTGAGCTAAAAACAAGGCATGTCATCTTTATCTTTCTTTTTCTCATTTCTCCCTCTCCTCCTGGGGTTGCCCTGCAAACACCCTGTTTATTTATGAGCTCCGCCAGCACCCCCCTTTTTCTGGCAGCTCAGTATAGTCTACCTGTGCCCTTTGAAACGGCCAGGAGGCTAACGGTCGCCCCCCCCCCTTCTCTCTTTCTTTCTAGCTGCCTTTTTGTTGACTTTTAAGCAAATTAAGCATTTCCAACACACACTATGGGCTATGGTCCATATAGTTAAGCACCAAAACTTTCCTTTCACTGCATCTACCAAAGCATCAGTTCCCCAATGCCCTTCATGCACTTTTTCCAGAATTCCCCTCATAACCTCGGGAGATACTACTTCTACCCCTCCTTCCGTTTGCCATCCTTTTTCTGTTTCTCTGCAACCCTCCTCGCTTAACTTTTTCTTTCTTGCTCAGTGGGTTTCCAGACCGGGCTCTCTGGAGGGTCCAAAATTGGCACCGCCACCATTTGTAATTCCAATTGGCCAGCGGCCTCCTTCGCCCATTTATCTGCCCACCGATTTCCCACCACCTCTGGGCTATGGCCTCTCTGATGAGCTGGTATATCGCTGCACTGACCAACTCAGAGGCAAAGCTCCCTCTCTATCATTTCCCCATTCCCTTCAACAATCGCAAAACCCGACTTCCTCTTTCCCTCTTCTACTTTGCTTGACCCATCCACAAACCATCTTTCTCCGGTGCTTAATTGTGGTGTTATTACAGGGAAAAACTTCTTTCCCTTTTGTCCCCTTCTAACCATATTTTCCAAAATTGTGTACCACCCCATAGGCATTCTTTCTCTCAAGTCATCTCAACATCACAAGTTCATTCTTATTTCTTCTCCACTTTATTTAATTCACTTTTACCCAATTCCCTTCCACACAAATTAAATTGGTCACCTACTCACAGCACTGAACACATGGCACAATCAAATCCCATGTCCTTCCATTCACAGCAAAGCCAAAAATTTGGAAGACCCGCAGCCTGGCCAGGGCTATGGATTTCTAAAAACCTGAAGCATTCCCCCTTTACTGTGGAGGAGTTCAGTTCCTCTAAAGGGACAGGCTCACGTTTAACTCCTTAAGGGACAAGCTCACATAGCTTTTCTCTCCCTTCCTTCCCTCTTCAGACTTTCTCTCCTCAGCTCAGGACAGATGCCCATGCCACACACACACACATGAGCACACACACACACTCTCTGCACCATTTCCCTCAACAAATATACATACCAATACACAGGCAACTACCTACAAACGGAAAACATTTTCACATACTCATACAAATTCTGACAGTCCTGAAGGACTCCCAGGATTGATTTCTACCAGTTCTCTTCTTCCCCGCCATTTCCACACCGATACTTTCCTCATCTCTGAGTGGCGGCATCCTGCTGTGTTCCCTTTGTTCCATAACCTCCCTTATTGTTGCTACCCTGATCCTGCCCTCCTGCTTACATTTTTCTGTTTCTTTTAAGAAATCCTCTATACTCTCCTCAGCCCATCTTGGTTACTGCCTTCTCTCACCCTGATCCTTGATCAGCACTAGCCCCCTCTCGACCTTCTGATTGTTTTACACCCAAGGTAGAGTACTCCAGCCCACGCTGGATTTGCTTTCCAGCAATTTTAAGCCTCTGACTGTCGAGGGCAAAACTGGGCCGGCCTCCCAGCAAGCGCTGGCTAGTTTTTAAAGTCCGACCTCAACCTATGGCATCGAGACGAGTTTAAAAAGGCATTCCTCATCGCTGCTGTCCTCTTTACTTACAAAAATGCCTGTGGGCGGGTCTGGCCCTTCCCAAGACACATGTTACCAGACTTCTACATGAGGCACCTGGTCCGTGAGACCATGTTCCACAATATAGTTCTTTAATTGAGTGATCCAATACCCATCGGACATCCCATTGGGATCCCAAAAATAGGGACGTTCGGGATCGACCAATGGGTATTTTGGCCACTGTTTTGTGCACAGCTTAATCATCATCACCTTCTCTAATCCTCTGGTATACCTTTTCAGCCATGGCATGCTCCACTGGTTTATAACCAGTCCTAAGGGCACATCCGGATCTGGCCCTCTGCTCGGGGCTCCAACCCCGGCCTCCAGTCTCCTAGGTAGTTTGCTCTGTGCCTTCCCCATGACTGACCGGTCTCTTCCTGATCTCGCCCCAAATAGGAGGACTCCAGCCCACGCTGGATACGAATTTTAAGCCCTCTCTTTCGCAGCGAGATCCTATCAGACTCCCAGCAGACGCTGGCTATTTTTAAAGTCTGACTTCTTCTAAACCCGTCCCCAAGGGAACACTACAGCCGACCTGAGGCACCGGACTCTCACGGCTACCTGCAGGAACTGCGACTGTTTAACCACCCACACATGGGCCCCACGGTCAGTCACGACTCCCCGAGCCTTACAACTCACCTATTCCGACCCTCGTCAGGGTCCACAACTGGTCCCACCAACTGATCTCCAAATCAGCTGGACTTCTCCACCCCCGGCTCCAACCGCTGGGTGCCTCTCCACCCGCTGCTCCAACAGTCGGGCTTCGCTTCTTTTCTCTGGATCGTCGCTCTATATAGGAACCTGGGCAGGCGGTCCCGAGGGGTCTCGAACAGGGACACTTCAACAACGGGAAGTGGTGGCCACTTACCCTCTCATAGCAACCCCTCTGGATCGGTCCTGAACCTCAGGCTCCTGGCTGGCTCGCCAAATTGTCAGCGGGAAAACCTCCCAAAAGAATTCCAATCCACAAGGTTCGATGATACAGAGAAAAGAGTTTATTTGTAACGCATTTGCAAAGGCGGGTTCCCTCCATGCAGGTGCAGGAAAGAACCAAGAACAAGGTTAACACCAACTTTTTATACCCTAATCTGTCCTCCCCCTCTTGTTGAGGGCTCAGCTCACAATCTTCTTGTTTCCCAAGCATTCTTGAGTTAGTTACTAAGTTTATGTGTTTATGTGTCCGGGATGATTCTGCCATCCTTATCTCTTCCTCCTTTCAAAGGCTAATCCCACTCAAACACCTCTTTGTAGACGCCAGCTACTCTACACAATCAGCTATAAATTCCTAACCTAAACGGCTCTATCTAACACGCATATCCTCAGCCCCACAGGTTCAGGGTCCGGTCACCCACCTGTAGCTAACTCCCTTTTTCTTCTCTCATGAGTTTGAGGCACCTTCAGGGGATGCTCTTCACCCCCCCCCCCTCACACCTTATTGTGTTTCGGTGTGGATATATTTTAGTCTCTAATTCACTCGTTACCATTCATGAATTTTAAGTTATTTGTCTGCTATGACCTTTGGCTCTCACTTGTTATTGGCTCCACCTATAGTGAACCATGGTGGCATTCTGTTCTTCACCTGTCAGCACAGTGAGAACCTCCAAAAGTCATCAGGGGAAGCCATCTCTCAGTATTACCAGGCATGCAGGCTAGATTGAGAAGTGGGCAAGGGCAAACTGCTTCTCTGTTGTTACCCCAAAAATGACATGGCTGTGTCTATGAAGTCATCAGAAGCTGGTTTCATCTTGAAGGAAACTTTTTTTTTTTACTTTGTTTTCAGAATGCTCTCCTGAATTATAAAATATTGCAACCAAAGGGACAATACCACATACTCAGAAGGTTTTAGATGTGTGTTTCTTAAATGCACTGCATGACAAACTACGGTAGGAACTTCAGAAAGAGACAGGTTTTTTGTCTGACACACAGTGGGAATGAGTATAAGAGGTATGTTGCTTAGAAGAAGAAAAGACAATTCTTACTGGGCAAATATTAGGCCTTGGAATATGGTAACTGAACTTTGGATTTTGGAGAGAGATTTTAGATAAATCTGATTTGAAAATAAAAAGTTTGCACTGGTCTCTGGAAAAGATAGTGCTTGTGCGCTCTTTATTCTTTTAAGCTGATGCAACTGTTCAACATGTGTAGTAAAGCTTTCCAGAGAAACTATGTTTTCCACTGAGTATGCCAGCTAATCGGTGGTGCTGATTACTGTTGGATATGAAAATCACGAGAACTGGACCAGAGAGTTCTGAAAAGGAACTTACTTTATTGAGCGGTTTGCAAAGCGCGGTGGGCACCTCGATCAGGCTACGCAGAGTCTGATCGAAGGAAGAGATGCCACACCCTTTTCCTTTGTTCGGACCCTTATATGCATATTTTTTGGTTACCTTTCCTGCCCCCCCCTCCGGGATAGGTGGGTTCACACTCTATAGGTCATCCCTTCGCCCGTCGCCTTTTCCCTAGCCTGATCTCCCATTGGTTAGGGTCTCAGACGCACAATCTTCCGACCGCCTCATCCCTCTTATCCTTATTTTCACCAGACCTTATCTCCTTGTTCCCAGTAGAGGCCCCTGCCTGCTATTTCCTCCCTTGCATTCTTTTGGCACATCCTACTCTAATTCATGGAGAGGTCATCCTGATGTTGATTGCATAATGCTAATGGCATAGGGTCCCACCATCTCTCTCTTTCTGTTAAGCTACTCACAAAGAGGCCCATCTTTTCCCTTTGTTCTCTCTTGAAAGCCTGCCAGTTTTCACCTCATTATCCCAAGGTTTTCACACATTGAAAGCTTTACCTGTGTTAACTGTCTCTTTCTGTCTTCGTGTTAGTTTAATTATTTAACATTATGTTACTAGCTTAAACTTTACTATTAACTATTATTAGTATTTACACCTTAAAATCTCCTCCAACCAAGATCTATATGATACTGCCTTATATGTTTATATAGATCTTGCTTATTTACAAATTGTATTTTTCTATACCTTACATTACTGATAGTGGCCTCCCAGAGAGTTACTATGTCTTGGAGTTCTTCAATAGTGAATGTGTTAAATTGTTCAGCAGTGCAAAGCCTTGATAAATAATAGTTGGTACTTACTCATACTTAGAGCTAGCTGCCAGTGTGAAAAAGAAAGTGGTTTTTTAATTTGTGTATTTTTATTGAAGTAGTGGCAGTTCTTATACTCTCTGCAATTATATAATTAGAATCTGTGTTAAGTTTATTGGAAAAAAGTGAATCGATGCCCAAATGGAGTGATGTTCAGCAGGATATTGTGATAAAGCAGACTTCTCCTATCTGGTGCCCTCCAGGAGTATTGGGTCTCTATTCCAGTTGGAATTCAGTGTAAACAGGGAATAATGGGATCTGTAATCCAGCATACCCACAGGGAATCCAATTGGGAAAGATTATAATAAAAGAAATTGTCACATAAATGCCAATTCTAGAAATATTTTAATAATTCTAATGTGCGTAGGTTAACTGATCTATTATGAATTATTTTCTTGATATCCTTCCATTTTTATTTCTTTTTATGAGGTAACAGCTCTTGGCTTTTTTAATTTTAATTTTACTGACAATGTTTTGCTGTTTATTCTAATATTTAATATACTTAGCCCTGACCTTGATCAGACTTTCTGTGAGAGACAATAGAGAAAACTGTAGAGGTTGTGTAATTGTTCATATTCAGTATGAAGAGATGGGTCTTCCTCTGATTTTAATGTAGCTGGTCCCTGTCCTTGTTCCTTCACCCATAATGAAAGTTAGGTATGGAATCTAAACTTTCATGTTATATATTTGCGTTCATTTAGATTATATATTTTTAAAAAACAAATATTTGTAACTTGTCACAGGGCCGCAACTAGGGTCTGTGTCACCCGGGGCAAACATGGATTCCGTGCCCATTTTGGCACACCCCCCCCAGCACTCATTTTGCCCCCCCCAGTGCTTATTTTGGCGCCCCACCAGCACGGCGCCCGGCGCACATGCCCCAGTTGCCCCCCCAGTTGCGGCCCTGACTTGTCATAGTGTTAGGCAGATCAGTAACCGACAGTTTTAAGCCTGTTCTGTGAGTTCAATTGGACCATACTGCCAATTTTTATCAGCAAAGATACCCAAAGACTCCCAAACTACTCCTTTGAGTAGTTCTGTTGCAGATCACCAGCATTTTGTTTTGAGAAGAATACTATCTTGCTCAGCATGTTGCAGTGTCTTCTTCTGGCCAGAGCTAGTCTAACTGGTAGGTTTTTTTAAACTATTTATGTCTATTATTTATTTACTTATATTTATTTACTTATTTATTTATATGGCCAACTATCTTATGTAGCACAACTCTGGGTGGTTCACAATAACAAACCCAAAAACAGTAAAACTAGAACCTGGCATTTCAAACAGCATTCTCCAAACATCACCAGATAAAATCCCCAGGCTCCAACCTAACCCTATCCCAATGCTTGCCAGCTTTTTGGAAGGCCAAAAGGGTGGGGGCCTGCCAGGTCCCGGAGAAGCGTGTTCCACAGGGCAGGGGCTGCTATAGAAAATGGCAACTTTTGAGGGAAGGGACTTGGAAGCCCAGCCAATGCAGCCAAGAGGAACAAGTAGATACCCTCAGGGAGAGGCAGTGCTGCAAATAACCTGGTCCGGTGCCGTGTAGGGCTTGAAAGGTGATAACCAGCCCCTTGAACTGCTGAAAATAATTTCAACCTGATAACTTGCTCTGTTATGGTTGTAACACTGTGTATCACAATCTCTTTCTTCTTTCAAGGGATTTTTTCTTGCCACCACAAAACCTTTAAATAAAGAACCAACCCCCTGTGTTCAAGATTAGAAGGAAAAAGCTTCTGTGGATATGACTGTGAAACAGGATTTGAGGCTTGATGCTTTCCATTTTTTTAAAGTTACTATGCAGTAGTAAAAAGAAAAAAAAATGAAGTCTTGTTCTGGTTTCATGAGTGGGACCTTTATCAAACCTATTAGTTTACAGCAGCAAACCTCGGTAAATTACCCAAAATTGGGTAAAAGTGGTTTTTCTGTAGGTAATGACATACAAACCCATTAAATTGACTTAAAGTGTTTTACCTACAGTGGGAGAAAGGGCTTTCTGATAAGTAGTTTTGGGTAATAATATTTGTAAGCCATCCAGTGTAACTTTTATTTTATCTCTCTCTCTCTCTCTCTGAATAAGAAAGAAAGAGTGAGTAAGTTTGGGAAGCACTGGTTTACAGGATAAATGCACCAGGGAAACAAACAAAAAAAACCCTGTGTGTTTGATAATTTCCTGATAACAGATCTTTATCCAGGATATTGTCCTAACATTTTGAACCCTTTATTTGCACAAAAATATATTAGTATTAATAGTATAAAGCAAGAAAAAAAAAACTATGTGGGTTTTATATTTGCCGGAAAAAATTCTGATGCTGTAGATAATAATGTAGATAAGTAATGAGAGCAGCTTGACCTTTCTCTGTGGCCTGCTGTGGCCACGTCCGTTGTGCGAAAGGCTTTTTTGTACCCACCCGTGGGGATAGGAACAGAGCAGAATGGAAATTCTGTAGACCTGACACCGCTTGTAATATTTTTACACACCCACCCACCCATAGATACACACATTATGCTAAGTCTGTGATCACTGTCTCAGCTGGTTCGTTCCTGGCTGCACAGATTGTAAAGATGTGTGTTTTTTTTAGATTTATACACTTCTATTTTCTTAACGTCTTTTGATCACAAGGAAACACATTGTATAAAAACAATGTATTCAGAAATATTGTTTTCCTCTATACAGGGTATCTACTCCAAAGGGGACACCGGTATACCTGGAAAATACTGGCCTTGTATATTAATGGGCCTCTGGGCCTTCTCGGATTAAGCCAGTGGACTATGTTTTTGGCTACACTCTTTTCAAACTGCCTACCCTTTTAATGATTCATGGGTATATTTGAAAGAGCTAGTATATTTTCTGGAAAATATAAAAGAACCCAAGTCTAACTTTCGTGACTTAACAGCTCCCCTCCTTGCCATCCCTCAGTCATATATAATAATATTGTGTATATTTGCTATGACTGTAATCTCCCATTTATTTTCCAAGCAATTTTGTTACAACCTCTATGTTGCTAAAGCTGCAGTGGGAATTTAGTTGACTTAGTTAAAGTTACTCAGGGAAAAAATGTCAATTTCTGCTCTGACAGATTTACATCTAGATTTTTAATAAAGTATTTGGATATAAATTCACTGATCTATTGAGGGATAGAGGGATACACACACACACACACACACACACAAGATAGCTGGGACTCTTGCCTTTTGCAAAAGAATCTCTGTAGAGGCAGTGGCGGCTGCTTTTCAGTAATGTCATTCTAGAAAGTGCTATAGAAGAAGGAAAGGGATAGAAGAAAATAAAACTACTTATATTATAAATTATTGGCAATCTATGGTCAATATGGCTTCCAGATATGGAATACATATGGACATTATTGGGAGGTGGGCTCGGTGTAGTTTGTACTTTTTTTCCTTTATCTACTGAGCATTAGATCTGAGGGAGGCTGGGAGCTGGCCATTCAAGCTGCAGTCTGGCTAGCATTGTCAAGGTGAAACCACAGACGGGGCAGATCATAGGGAAGTAACTTGTCCTGTTCATATGAATTCTCTTCAACTTGTTCATCTTAAGTACACAGGCATGGTATATGGAGAGGTGAGGACAATCACTTGTTTGCCGACTCTTACTCTACCAGGTTGATTGAAACAGCCAGGCCAGGACTGGCCCCAGGGTTATGGGAGGTGATTAATGCCTCCTAGAGTGAGTGATATCTCAGTTGCCTAAAAGAGGTAGTCATATGACCTTTACTGAAAAAGCCCTCCCTGGACCCAGAAGATTTTTGTAATTATAGATCAGTCTCTAATCTTCCATTTTTTGTAAGGTGATGGTAGCTTTACATCTCTGGATTCATTTGGATGAAACTGATAATCTGCACCCATTTTAATCAGGGTTTCACTCAAAATATGGTACTGAGATGCTTTGGTCACCTTTTGTGGATAAGGGGATGCAACTCTACTGTTACACCTGGATCTCTCACCTTTGACCAAGATGTTTTTCTAAATTGATTGAGAAGGTGGGTCTTGGGGACATTGTTCTGGAGTAGTTCTGAACCCTGGGATGCATTGTAAAGTATAAAGAAGATGACCTTGATAGAGATATGCAGCCCCTTTTGCCTAGGCAACAGCTTCTGCATATCACCATCAAAGTCACCTTCCTCACTCTGTATATACATGCAGAAGATGGTTCTGGAGGGAATAGTGTTTGACATCTAGATCATTGACCTCAGGTTGTCTTCTGTGCTGTTTAACATCTACATGAAACTGCAGGGGGAAGTCATCAGCATATAGGCAATACTCACTGATATTGTTCCTTACCATTGAATTCCAAGAAGGAATTATTACCCTTGAACATTGTTTAAATGTTATAATAGGCTGGATGAGGGAGAACAAGCCAAAATTAAAAACTGGTCCTGGAGGTTGAGGTGAGGGCTCTTTTGGATTGAATTGCACACCCCCAGTAGGGAGGAGCACTTTTGCACAACCATTGCTAGCACATTGCTCCTGAGCCACTCAGACTGAGCTGTGATCCCAGTTGATCTTTAAAGCTCTAAACAACTTAGAATAGCTGAATATCTGGGGACCAGCTCTCTTGCTTTGAACCCAAGCAGCTAACTTTGATCAGGAGAAAAGACTCGTTGAAGATCTTTCTCCTATCAAAATATTACTTATCAAGTATATAACAAAGGGCCTTCACCTGCTATCTATTATTTAACTTTCAGTTGTTGAATTTGTTTTTCTAACGATACTGATTTGAATTTTACCTTGGTTTGTATTGGATTGTTTCCATTCTTTTATAATTATTTTTAACTGCTGTAAGCTGCCTAGAGTGTTTTATAAAGAAAAGGTAGGATATACTTTCGGGGGGGGGAAAGGAAATTCATATCCTGAGTGAGAAATGCTATCCATTTTCCAATACATGCAAGAATTGCAAGTTAACCATTTTTGTAATATAAGTTTTAGCAACATCACTACTTTAAAGCAATGAGGATTTATCTCACTGTTTCTGAATGTATGTAATTGTGCAGAATGTTTGACACCTTTCCCCTTCCACTTCAGCTTCTCCAAATGGGTTTTACTTGTCATATTAGCCCAAAAGGAGAGGCCCACCTTTCAAGAACTTGTCAAAATGAACACGATGCCTCTCTGCTGGGTATTTAGGGAGGTGTCCACCAGAAAGAAATACAATCTCTGTGGTGACTGCATCATGCCTAAAGCTACAAAGTTAATGAACTGGAAATATCAAGGTTTATAAATCATTTTATATTTGAAAGAGGGCTGTGCTATTTATCTTCTGGGCTTTTATCTTGTCCTTTGTGATTATTGGGAATGGGAAGGGTGGAGTAACAAACTGTGAATGGATAGTCCACGCTCTGTTATTTGTCAAAGAGGCAAGCCAGGTCACAAGGTAAATCTTGAAACTTAAACTAAGAAACAGTTACCTTCTGAGAAGTAGAGGAAATGGCTGTGCAAACTGTTAAGAATAAAAAATAATAACTGAAACGAAGTTGAGAAAATTGAATGGTATCCTATGAAAATTTAGGAAAGGGATGAAAAAAGGTTTTACAGGAAGTCTAGAGAGAGGCCACCCATTTCTGTTGTGTGTTGCAAAGGAGGAGAAATCTATCTTGATGAAAAGGACCAGGTAGAGATACGGTAAGTCTGCCCCTTGTTAGGCAAGGAAGCTGTCCTATGTTTTGTGTGTTTGTGTGTGTGTGTGTGAGAGAGAGAGGGTGTGTATGTGAGAGGGAGATCCTACAGGGGTGGAGGAACATAATGATTAACAACAAACAAAAGTACACTGTGAAACTAATAGAATAATTACTGAGGACGGGGGCATTCACTGTAAAATTCAATCAAGGTGTTTTGATATACCTGGGTACTCCTACATCAACAGTAGTTAAGGATGAAATGTGTTTTATGTAGGAATATCTGCAGTATGATGCACCGATTCAGTCATCACTGCACTGCATTGCAGAGGATTATTAATACATTGCTCTGTATTTTGGGGAAGAAGCTGTTTTAATGTCCTTCAGAAGATCTTGGGTTGACTATAGTTCATTTATGTGTTAACTGAAGAAAGAAATGTAATACTTGCAAGTCATGAAATTTAGACCACAATGTTCCCTCAGCCATTTATAATTGGTTTATTTTAGGAAGCTAATTTTTCATCAAAGCACTCAAACTGTAAATTTATTTACATTGCAAACCAATATCCCCTAACAAGTATAGAAACAAGCAAACCTGAGATGCCGCTTAAAAACAAAAACACAAACTGTTTATGTTATATTATATTATAAACTGTCCTTTTATAACACAATCTTCCAAAATGTCCACATTTCCCCTCTCCTTGTCTCCCTGTTCTGTGAATTATCTGAAACTGTTTCAACAATTTTGCTCCAGAAAATGAAGATAAAATGTTATGACAAATACTAAAAATTGGTCTCTATGAAGATTTTGCACACTGTCCATTATTTATTTATTTATTTGTATTTTAGGCTGCTTCCCATTAATAGTAATCCCAAACCAGGCTATAATAAAATTAATAGTAATAAACTTTAATAATAAAGCCATACTAAATCACAGACTTTAGAACTGTGAAACAGGATCATGACAACAGTGATAGAACTACACTAGATGCCACAGTAGCAGTGAGTTCAGGAGTAACAAGAGACCAACCTGTGAAAATTCTGAAGAAATTTGCTGAAATGTATGTGTGTAAATTACAGGATAGGATTAAATATGTATAAGATTAAGTAGCTAAGAACACCTGAGAGTTAATGTTTTGGGGGGATTAGGCGATCTATGAGATTCCCATGTTCTTGGTTCAATATTAGCAATCTCAGTTTTTAATTTAGTTTTTAAAATGGTTTTGTTTCTTGCATGGATATGAATAGATCCAAAAACGGTCATGAATCATTTGGAGGGAGGGAAGAAATAAATTCATCGATAACTTCTAAGAATAAGGCCTTTGGCCATATTTGTGGCCATTGAAGCAAATCCTGTTTAGTTTATATAGATGACAGAAGCAAAGAGAATTCTAAAAAAAAGCAAAGCAGCTTCTATGTCCTGCTTTTGGGGTTTGTAAGAATGTTCGTTTTCAGATAGATTTCAGTTCTGTTAGCTGAGTTAAAGGCACGGGTGTTGGCTTTGGAATGGATTAGGGATGGAAGATCTGAGAGAGCAATGATACTGTCTTAATAATTTCTCAGGGATGACAACTATTCATAATGAAGTTCGGGTTTTTAAGAGTGGCTTGGGAGAATGTTGATCTCTTGATACAAAATTACAGCTGTGAGTCCTGAATCAGCAAATGAACAGGTGGACCACGCAGCTAAGGAAGAGTTGAGTCACGTTTGTTTTGATACTTCTCTGCCTTTATTGCCTTTGGAGATCAAATGCCAGAGAAAATAGAATATCAGGTATAAGTGGAAGAGTAAATGAGTGACTGGAATTGTTGGAAGGTTTTTGGATAAAATAGGTCTGTATTTCTTGAGTATTGTCACATCTTTGTGCCCTTCAGAATAGTTTATTGAAGATGTATAGTACAAGTGATATTGGGGAAACAGCTGACTGTATTATTTAGGACTGTCTGCTACAAATCATAGAAGACTATTTCTGCAGGAATTATCTACTCTTGTGGGATTATTTTCTGTGGAAAAAATGCCTTGGAGTGCTGTCTTAGGGCCCTTGTGGCCTTTTTAAATGTTATGCTCTGGGCATTTATGAATTAAGTAGAGTTACAGCTTCTGATTAAAAATGTAATAAAAGGGCATGTGCTGTCTCTGCTTCACCACTAAATCAAAGCAGGAGCAGTAGTATTGAGTTCAACTGAGAGGGTAGGCGTCTGGCAGATGTTGAAAGCTAACTAATTTTGGAGTCATTTGTGAATGGAGAGAGAAAAGCATCTATAACTGAGATGCTGATGTACACAATAGCCCAATACCAGGTTTTTAATAGAGTTCTAGAAAGCAGCTTAGAATCACTCTGATGAAGAGCTTTGTTGAAGGAAAGAGGTGGTGCAGTTTGCCTCTGTGAAGCATTTCATGTTGCCTTGTGGCCTCCCTGTATCCCTTACCTCTTTCACTTGTGGGAGGCAGAAAAGGTTTCTGTCCAGAAGCTATGTCTGGGCAAGCGCTGGAGCAGAAAACGGAGGGATACACATTGCTTTATAGCATTCTCAGTCTTCCATCTTTGGCAAGAGTTGCTGGAGAATGCCGAGGCAAGAGCATTGCCTCACAGATTGCTCCTTTCTCACAATTGGCTGAGAAGGACCACAAATTAATGTGCTTGTTTTGCTTTACTCTTCAAAGTGAGGAGTTTCTGTGGCTTCATAAAACAACTTGGAGAAGGTTCTTTGCTCAAACCTTCATTGAAACAGAGCCCCCCTGCAATGATTTGCACAGTGCTAGCTTTTAATGTTTAATGAAAAAGACATGAACTAGTCCCCCATGCATTTTGTTTTTTAAATAGACTTAGGGTGGAAATTAGCACAGTAGCCAAGTTACATACTTGTAAGAATTAGGTGTGCTGAAAGAAGTATGTAAGAAGGAAAAGACAGAGAGAGATCACCAAGTTTCCCTTGGATGTGCTGTAAACCAACTCAAATACAAAACTCAAGATGTCCACATTTAATTTGCTATGTAAAATTTACCTTCTCAATATGCCCAAACTTACCCTAGGTGTTGGCTCAGTGAAAGCGTACCAGCGTGTCTTTTTATTCTTTTGTACCAATAGATAGCTACTAATTACCTATCTCCAGTTCATATTTACTTTGTGTTTTCTTAATGTTGTCAGGAGCGCAGCAGTGGTTTGAAGAAAAGCAGCAAAATGCTGTAAGAATTGCCCTGCTAAATGTTTTTCCTTCTCAGCTCTCTGCTTGAAAGAATAATTTGCAGAGGGTTGCCCAGCAAAGTGTGCATTTTAAAGTTACCCACAGTAGTGTCTATTGTCCTGTTCTTGAATTGAATGATGTCATGTTTCATTTAAAGCTCTTAGCAATGCTCAGAACTGCATTTAGTGCAGGCAAAGAGAAAGTTGTGAATCAGGTTCCAGTGCAAACCTTTTGTGTGTGAGGGGTTTAATAGCTAAAGGCTGACTCATGCAATATTTCTATCAAAGCAGCTGTATAGACTAATAAGACTCATTTTACCTGAGGGCTCCAGGGTGGTAATTTTGCAGCTGCTGGAACTGAAGGATGCCTTCATCTCTGGTTGCACAGGTAGGTAATACGTCGTTTTGGGTAGGAGGGGGAGGGAGAGAGGTTCAGTCACTGTTTAAAAAGTTGGAGGCATTCCATAGTGATGAGGTAAGTGTTGCAGAACATTCTCCCCCATAAAAGTGCTTGGGACCCCAGGATGTTTCATGGTATGACAGAAAACTCTAAGACGGTAAGAGTCTGCAGGACAAACTGTAGGCAGTCTGGAGTTGCTAAAAAGCTTGAATTCTTGTTCAGTTCTTGGAGAACTGGGAGTGAGCTGAAAGGTTTGCACAGTTCTTGGGAATTAGGAGGGAGACCATTATTTGAAACACTTCAGTTGCTATAGGTTGTGTATTTTTAAATAGGACGTTGTAGGTTACTATGATGTGCTAAGCGATAGAGAGCATGTTTACAGACTATAAAGAAGGCAAATTGTACCTGTGTTAATTGAATAATTTGGGGTTTAGCTGCTGCTGCTGCTGCCCAGACTAGTTGAAATGACTGTGATATCTATCCATGGTGCTATTTGAAAACTTCAGTATTTAAGACAGAGTGCCCTATCAGTTAGGAATTTGTATGTGTGTATTTTCTTGATCCAATAGCTTGGTATTTTTGTGTGCTTATGTGTTGATCCATATTTATTTATGGAACATATTTATTTATTTATTTATTTTATCAAACTTTATCACCACCCATCTCCCTCCCAAGGAGGGACTCTGGGCAGTTTACAATAAAAAATATTGAAATATTGTCCTATTCAAATAATATTTACACCTACACAGCCTCCCCAGTTGTCATGAAATGAGACCTGTGGAGCTCACAATTGATTTCATTGAGAATAAGAAATAAAAATGCAGGCGCTGGGTTGTATAATGTTAAACTTGTAGATAATATATGTTTAAGCAAGAAGATAATAGTATTCCTGTGAATCGCAAATGTCCACTTTAGGTACCTTCATTCATTTAAGAGTATTAACCATTCAATATAAATGGCTCATCGAGATGCATTAATTTGACTTTTGAAGTTGCTAGAGATAAGAGATGTTTTAGTGATTGCTATAACAGTTAAAGGCTTAATATTACTGAAGTCATGATCAAAGAAAGCATAACTTGGTATAGTTGTTTTTAGAACTTGGTATCATTTGCATTGGAAAACTGGGTTCATACGTGTTTTTAAAATGCATGTTTTCAAATTTAGTTATCTGTGGGTGTGGAAATAATACAGTTCTCAATCTTACACTGAAACTATCTTTACAGTGTGTGTGTGTGAGAGAGAGAGAGAGAGAGAGAGAGAGAGAAACCTTTGGTTGGAATATCAGCAAGCAGTATGTAACCTGACAGGGAGGAAGCCAGACAGGGTGGGGAACATTACTACATTTGTGGAAAGTTATGAACGAGATAGGATCACGTTACTAAAAGGTTATTTCCTAGTGAGTGTTGATAAACATGCAATTAATCTTTTTTTCCAGCATTTAGCTAAACCAAACCAACTTAACACACCCTTCTCAACTGAAGATACTAAGAAGGTGTGTAGAATTGGGCTTTCCCCCCTCTGAATCACATTTAAGGCTGGAGTTAAATACAGTGCTCAACACTGGTATGCCATCATGGAGGTCTCATTCAAATCTACCCCACTCCAGTTTTATTTAGATTTATCTCTTATCTGATAGCAAATGAAATGAATCTCAAGAATAGGAAAACTGTTGAAATGAACAGTTACAGATTGAAGAGAACTGAGAATATGCTGCCACTTACTTCAGAAGTTCTGTGTTAAGTATCATAGATATTTTCATTTCACTGTACTTCTTTATTGACAGGATTTTTGCCAAAATATCTTACAGGGCAGTCTTTGAGTGGCTTTGGTTTGTAGTAGATGTTGGGAGAAGACAAGAACTGTAGTGGGTGGGATAATAATACGAAATGGGTGAAGATTTTCTTTACTGAGTTTGAGAGGTAGTTAAAGGATATGTCAAGATGATTTTATAGCTTAATGTATAGCTTTTGTGTGCTTAAAGTTAGTCCCTAAAAAGATGGATATTCAGTTGTTCAGATTTGAAAAATAGTGATCAGAGGGCATTTGAAAGGCTACAAAAAAGGGTTCAGGTACTGATGTAGTCCTGGGATGCAGGTTGCCCATCTCTGTCATAGGGACATAGAAATTGAAGGAATCTCAAGGATAATCTAACACAGTATCTTGCCTTTCAAGTTATTTGGACTTTAGCTAAAATCCAAAGACTTTAGAGACTTATTAGCAGCTAGGCAGCAGTACCTAGATAATCTTGAAAAGCTAAGCAGCATTGGACCTCATTCATAATATAAGCTAAACTGAGAAGGAAAAAAAATTCCAGAAGCTACTGGGAAACCACTTCTATAGCACTGTAACTAGGAACTGACCAGGACTCATGATCAATTAGAGGGGGATTTTACCTTTAAAGGTATAAGTAATCATTTGTCATGATGATGATGATGATGATGATGATGATGATGGAGTTTGCTTTAAACTGTAGGTGAATACAGCATTCAGTAGAGCTTAATTCCATTTGAATAAGTCTATGTGAAATTTGAGTTATTTGTATTTTTGGTGTAATTAAAAAAAGTTCAATCCCTGACATTGTCAGTTAAAAAAGAATAACATGATGAGAAATATGTACCTTCTGTTGAGGATACTGCCAATTGCTGTAGATAAGACTAGTCTAAATAGGCAAATAAGCTGAATTATTTTACTATACTGTATAGCAGTGTTTCTCAACCTTGGCAACTTTTAAGATGTGTGGACTGCAACTACCAGAATTCCTCAGCCAGCCAGCCAAGGTTGAGAAACACTACTGTATAGTATTACTCTGAACTTTCTAGCTAGTGTGCAGCAGCAATTCTGTCTACAGACACATTTTCCAAGGTTTTTTTTTTAAGTCAACCCTGAATCTAGTCCAAAACAGACATATTGTTTGCAGGCAGGGTTTGAAGATGGATAAGAATGGGATTACATCTACTGGTATCCCCTCATCTACCCCATTAGCCTCTCTCTGTATGACTGGATTTTGTTTGTGTGTGTCTGTGTTTGAAACAACTTGTATTCACTGAGGTTCTGGGAAAATGCACAAAAGATAGGAATATGGATTGGAGACATAATCCCAAACATTCATTAGCATTTGCATCTTTGATTTAGAGACAAAGCTACAATATTCAGGTTACATCACTTGAGCTGGTTTTCACAGTTCAAAGATTTTGCTTTTGTTATTTGCTACAGTTCTGTTAGTGAAGGCTTTTGAAAACACAACACTGAAATCTATTACAGTTATTTTTCATTGCTTTTGGGGGGGATAAAAGGTCATAAAATTAGAATAAACCCTGTGCTTTTCTCTCTCTCTTTCTCCAGCTACAAATGTATTCTTTTAAACTGTAGGAATTCTCTGATTTTCTCTGTGGAGTTTTATGGTGGAACTGTGTAGTGTTGACAAAGCAAATACAGTTTAGGAGTGGAGTGCTTTTGGGTTATCTGTAATTGAGACGACATAGCAATGAACAGGAAGAAAGGCTATAAGGTGATTGAATGAAACAGGAATTCTGTACTTCAGCTAAGGTACCTAAAGCAGTTAATCAAATATAGTTTGTTGTACTTTTTTAAAAACCTATATGTCTTCTGATAAATTAGAGGAAAGGTTTTCCATTTATCTTATTTATCCAGATTCCAAACCAGTCTAACCTTGAAGAGAACTTTATATTGTTTTAGTGGTACTATATTGGTGATTAAAAATATTTCATTATCAGAAATCAAAGGAAATAACTTTTCTGCTACTTTGCTGAAGAAACACTCTGCTTACATTATTTCTTACAATAGATCTTCAGTAGTTTGCAACTACAATTAACTTTCTGTTACATCGATAAATGGTAACAATGTCCTTTTATTTAACCCAATTCTTGATGACTGCATCCATGCAATTTTTGTGGCAGGATAATTGAAAAGGTTTACCTTTACGTTCTTCAGGATCTTTTTTAGTTCCTAGTCTAGCACATGATACTTGTAGAGATTTTCTTAAATTGAAATATTAAAAAATCAAGAATTTCTAATGTAGATTTGAACAACCCAGTAATTATTGACAAACATACTATAGAAGTTATATCTATTAAATGATATGCCAGGAGAACTTTTATCTATTTAACAAGAAGAATGTGTCATATATTAGATAAACACAGAAGATGAAAATAAAACTGATGGTTTATGTTGACTTCTTTGAGTCACAGTAATAAAAGGAGAAAATGTAGGGCTTGGTGAAGACAGACCTATCAGTAAATTCACATAGGTTACTAGCTCACTAATATTTTATTCTCTGATCTTCAAATTTACATTTTCTTAAAACCTAGGAGATAAGTTTATTCAGAATGGGTCCCATAGTATAATCAAAATATTGATGCATCTGTTGAATAATATCTACTAGAGTAACTTCAATCAGGATAGGAAATAAATGCAGATCTTTGCTAGATGTTATTGAACAATAATATATTAATATCTCAGGGTTAATGTGTCACATAGTATGCTGCTTTTCAACAACATGTGTTTCAGAATGAAGGATCCTGTAGCATAAAAAGTTTAGAAGAAGATTCTGAATATTTCTGTTCATATAGTTTTTGTTAAAAAGAATTGCAAGATATATGGATGTGGCAAGCTTAATAAATAAACATAATAGAAAAATCTTTTTAAAAATCTGGGAATTCTAGCCAAGCCAGATACTTCACTTCTTCAGTGGATTATTATGGATTCCTTGAGCTAAAATAGCAACATACCCAGTAAAATGTGAATTCATACACACAAGCCTGATAATGCAATTAAGAGTTTTTTGGAGTGGGGACCATAATAAATCTAATGAAGAAGAAAACAAGGAGAAAGAGAAGAAATAAAATTTGTTTCTCAATGTGCTTACAGGATTTTTCAACAAAAGCAACTTATACAGAGCATCATTCTTCTACAGTACTATGAGGGCTGGGAGGTACAGTTTTTGGTTATAACAAAATGGTTACAGGAAAATATTATGGCAACATGCAGATACCTAGTACAGAAAGGACTACCACTACAGGTAGTCCTCACTTAATGACCATTCGTTTAGTGATGGTTTGGACTTACGACGGTGTTGAAAAACTGACTTGTGACTGGTCCTCACACTTAGAACGTCGCAGCATCCCCATGGTCACATGATCACAATACAGGTGCTATGGGGAACCGTGTAATTCATCTAACAACCACGTGGTTCACTTAATGACTGCAGTGATTTGCTTAATGACCACCACAAAAAGGTTGTAAAATTGGGTTGGATTTGCTTAATGACCACTTTGCTTAGCAACCAAAATTCCTGTCCCAATTGTGGTCGTTAAGTGAGGACTACCTGTATACTAAGTGCAGCTCAAAACAGTCACCAGATGATTTCTACAGCAGATTGGGCATTCAGGCTTTTTTTTTTTTTTAACATTATGGATGTCCAAACAAAACAGGTTAATAAGCCAGATTTCATGTCCATATGCATAGACTCAAAGGACAACTTTTGAGAAAGGCAGGAGATAAAGACACAACAGAAAGAGCTCACAGAATTATTGTTGTATCTGTGTATTCTTTATTTGTTAGGAGCTGCAATCTCTCCCCCTGCCCTTTATACATTTGTGTGTTACAGTAGTTTATCCTTCCTACTCATATTAAGTGTTTACAGTTTGATAAGAACTTGAAAATTGTCTGGACTGGTATTTTCCTCTGAACTTCTTTTATAACAGTTTTGTAGATCAGACATTAGTAGTTTTCTTTTTGTTTAGACAGGCAAAGCTGTACTAATGGATTTTTTTTTTGCATCACTTAATTTAAGATCCATTAAAGTTTTGTTTGTTTTTTGCAGTTTTGTCTAGGTTGGCCTTATAATCTTTTTGATTATCTGCCTTAGAAAGACTTGCAAAATCAAGTTGGTTTGTTGTTGCAAACTTGGGAATCTCAGTGTTGATGTTTTTTTAAAAGCTCTGCAAAAGAAGTTAAAAATAGAGAGAGGTAGAA
This sequence comes from Candoia aspera, assembly GCF_035149785.1. NCBI lineage: Eukaryota > Metazoa > Chordata > Lepidosauria > Squamata > Candoiidae > Candoia > Candoia aspera. Next base: position 85,563,230 of record NC_086153.1, on the reverse strand, counting down.
ATCCCTACTGATAGATGATTCCTTGAAATGTTTATATGCAGTGTTGCTGCAGCAGATTCCTCCTGGTCTACTTGTATTCATTGAAGTGTCTAAAGATAGCTACCCATGTGATTACTTTTCTGTTTTACAAGTAAAAATTGTTTTTAATGAGATCCAATATACATGCAAAATTAATATTTATTTTTCTCTCTCCATGAAGATGGCTACAATCTTAGTGTGTTGCCTCTGGTGATGGTGGGCACAGCCCCCAAGAAAACAGGGAAGAACCTGCGGAGAGAAGACAGACGCTTCCTCTACTGCGGAATCAAAACGATGGAATTGTCAGACAGTGACCGACCAGTCAGCTTCAGCTCCACATCATCCTCAGCATCCTCCAGGGATAGCCACTGTTCCTGTGGTAGCAGAACAACCTTGGTTTCAAACAGTCATCTGGGTTTGTTCAGCCAGGATAAGGAAGCAGGCGCCATAAAGTTGGAGCTGCATCCGACCCAGCAGTTTTCCAGCAAGGAGCTAAGAAAAAATAACCCTATCAAGGAACAGCAATCTGATGGAAATCTTGGAAGAAACCCAAATATGCCACGAAAACCTGAAACAAAGGAAAATAACAAAAACTGTGTCATGTCCCTGATTGTTGAGCCTACAAGTCCAAAGCTCCTGTATGTTGACAGAGTGGTCCAAGAAATTCTAGAGACTGAAAGAACATACGTGCAGGATTTAAGAAGTATTGTGGAAGTAAGTATGTCTTTCTCTCATTTATATTTGGCCATAATGTGGAATGTGTAAATTGAAATTAACACAGAAAGAATACTAAGATCATGTAATTCCCTTGCAGGGCTGGCAATAAATTGGTTGCTGTGGGAAGCAGAGGCAGCTTGAAATGGACACATGCTCTGTCAGTTATAATATTGAAACAGCAGACAATATGCATTTCTGACAGCTTTAATTAATAATTAAAAAACACTTTTAGTTAAATAGGTCTTTTCCAGGTTTTATTCAGGTCTGTTTGTTGCTAACTTCTCATTAGCTTTTCTACTTTTTTGGCTTATGTTTCATCATGTGATCCCACAAAAATCTGAAATCTTATGAATTGCTACCATTATTACTTATGGCCAGTCTGCACATAACACTGATAGTTGTTACTTTTAAAAGTAATTGCCATCTACATAAAGCATAGTCAGTTAGCACTACTGAGTCTGAAGATTAGGTTTCTCCTTTCCAGCTGCAATCTCAGGAAAAGTTGCCCATTCCATTCTTTTATATATGAGGGGAAAAAAAGTCCTATTAGCACCAGTGAGGGAATCTAATGCTGAACCTCCCATGCCTACAAGCTACCGTACGAAGGACTGTCATCCCTGATGTTGTTGTTGTTGTTATTATTATTATTACTTAAGTTATCCTTATTAATTATGCCAGGTGTACAGGAACCCTAGAAAGGTAGGAACCTTTTGGGGGAACAGACTTTACTACCTTACTTCTTGCTCTGTTTTAGAGCTTTCTCATTAAATGGGGCTTCTTGATTTTCTATTGTAGCAAAGACCTCAGGTCTTTGGAAGCTGAAAACCTGAAGGTCCAATGGAAGTAAAAGTCAGGGATTGGCATCATCTTACTTTTGTTCAGACAAAAACAACTGATCATTTCTAGTTCCTGGATGATAAAATGTTGAATTTTCTTTTTATATGATTCAGGATTTTAGACAGAACTGTGCACCAGTTCTGTCAGTGCACAGACTCTTGCCAATATTCTTACAGGTGGGGATAATGTATTTATTTATTGCTTTGTTTTTTGTGATTCTTTGACCTGTTATTCAGTGCAGACACAAATTTTACACATAACCTGGAAATGTTATAATGTATGGCTTTGGGCAGTTCTCTTTTTAAGTACATCACTAATCTGGAAAAGAAAAAACTAGTCTGATGATGCACACAGAAGCAGACAGCGAGGCAAAAAAGATTACCAGGATTTAATATACAAAGACATGTTGAAAAAGAATTAATCTGTAGAAACAAGTCTTTTCCTGCATATCTGTATTAGGTATCTTAACTGCTGGTGTACAGTAAGATCCATTCAGAAAATGTTTAGATATCCTTAAACAAAACTGAAATGATTTGCTAAAGCAAGCAAACATATTGGATAAATATGGGTTGTTTTAAAAGTTTAATACAGATGACATAATATTTAAATACCTTTATTCTCACTTTAAAAAAACCTGCTTACTAATAAAAAATAAATTATTCATCTGAATTTCAACAACCATGTCAGTTTTCAATTGAAAGCATAACTAGATGTTGAAATATAATCTTAGTCAAAGAAGAAAAAAAAATGAAATTATCATGATGCTATCAGTTGTTTATAGGAAAATCTTACCATTTTGTACAGGTTCCTAAACCCACGACTGTCTCTGAAATGTATGCAATAGTGGCAATAGATCTTTAGAAAAGCAATATTAATGTACATTTAGAAAGTAGTGAAATGGCATAGTGAGATTTTCTAACTGTAGCAGGTTGAAAATCATCTTTTAAGCAGGAACAGGATCTATAAACAGATACTGAAACAGTCACTTTTTATTTTAGAGACCATGGGTTTCAATATCATGGTTGTAACGGTTGCCTATTCTAAAACACTATCAGACTCATGAGCAGGAATTCAAAGATATCTGATTTATTAAAGAATAGTATGCAGGATCACAGAGAAAGCTGAGAATGATAAAAGTGCGCCAAATTCAAACTAAAAACCCTTGGTGCAAATGAGATCCCTCCCCCAGTAGAATCTTCCCAAGTTCACAATCCCAGATGCTCCTAACGGCTTCTGATGGTCTGTGGGAAAAGTCCTTGAACAGAGAACATAACCCAAACACATTCCATTGAAATGAACACAGATAGAGAGCTTGGTACAAGGTTTCACAGCAGCTCCCTCCCAAACAGCAACGTGCGTCAGCGCCATGGCATGTGAAACGTTACGATGTACAATGCACATTGAAACAGTGAACATGACAACGGTAGACAGTAATTACTGTTCTGTGATATAATTATCCATTTGGCTATTATTTTTATGTATATATGTTTTAATTGTTTATGTCAGTTTAATTGGTTTTGTATTATTTATTAGCTACCTTTTTAAGTATAGGGATGCGGTGGCGCTGCGGGTTAAACCGCTGAGCTGCCGATCGGAAGGTCGGCGGTTCGAAACCGCGTGGCGGGGTGAGCTCCCGTTGCTCGTCCCAGCTCCTGCTCACCTAGCAGTTCGAAAACATGCAAATGTGAGTAGATCAATAGGTACCGCTTCGGCGGGAAGGTAACGGCGTTCCGTGTCGTCATGCTGGCCACATGACCCGGAAGTGTCTATGACAACGCCGGCTCTAAGGCTTAGAAACGGAGATGAGCACCGCCCCCTAGAGTCGGACACGACTGGACTTTACGTCGAGGGAAACCTTTACCTTTACCTACCTTTTTAAGTAGTAACATTGCAACAGTAGCTCATATATGTTGGATTCTCGGTGTTCTCTGAATTTAGTGCTTTTCTTGCAAATGGTTCATTACCAGGCTGGGCAACATAATCACAAATCGTGTTAACTGTAATTTATTCCTAAAGACTAATTACCTGTTTGTAGTTGTAAGTACGTGGATATTCTTATTTCAATAGCTAGAGTTACTTATTTGATTCATCCATTCATTAAAAATGGTGAGAAAATCAAGAATGCTTGGGTAAGGAGAAGACATCCTAGTATAGGTATTAATACAATCAAAAGTACATTAATTAAGAAAGTTCTGTTTTTATAATGGAAAGTTTAATTTTCAGCAACTGTCCTTGGGTATATTTACTTCTTTCCTTTCTGGAAATTTAAACAAAGTGTTTAAATTGTTGATGTAAATAAATGGCCACTAAAACTGTAATTATTTTTGTTTACTGGATGTAGTTTTGATTGTGCCTTTTGTTTTTGTCAATAATTGTGCTTTTAATTTATGTTATTTGTTTTAAAATAAATAGCTGATACTCTATAGAGAAGGGGTAGGCCAGATTGGAATAGTGGCATGCAAAGAGAGGTCTTTAGCCCTTTGCCCTGCCATGGCCTTAATTAAAATCACTGTTTACCCATATGTGTTGCTTGCAATAGAAAAGATACTCCATTGTTGCCAATGGGACCTTTCCTTCCTTGCGAACAGCAGTGGGGAAGAGTTTCTAATTAAAACTTTAGCAAGAGAAAAGGATTAGATTCCTCCCTTTTGGACAGTCCCTACTTTGGATCCTCCACATCGCTGATACACATTTATGCATGCAAACACAGAGCAAACTACAAGAAAAATACCACATCTGAATTTGTTGCAGAAGGTATTAGTATCTTAGCTTTTCTTTCTTAAAAAAAAGAAGCTTTTCTCCTGAAAGTTTGGAACCATGCTGAAAGATGCAGAAGCATTAGTTTTTCCATATACTGAACTATGGAGAAACAATAAATACCAGTATTTAAGACCTAGTTGTGAGAAATGTTTCTAATAAGTCATATTAGAAACCAAGAAAAAATGAAGTTTTATGAGCGAACTGAGTTGGAGAAGGATGACCTATGAGAAGAACACTGCTGGTTTTGTCATGCCCACCACCCACCAGCCCACTATTACGATAGTGGCCAGCACTGAGAAGTTCACAAACAAAGGCAACATCCGTTCTTCATGATTTTGTCTTGTATTCAAAGATTTAAAAAAGAATATTAAGGGACAGTTACAACAGCTTTGAGTAATAGAGAGCTGTGTTCTTAAGTGATTCACAATTTAACTCATCTCCCTTCTCCTCTACATTGGACTTTGAACACAAATCCAGGGGATTAATTTTTTGTGTCCTTAACTGGTTGGATACAGGAATCTGCAATAAACTCCACAAATATAAAACTTCCTATATTATTTGTGAATCTATTACTTTTTATCTTATACTTCAAATGAGCTTCATTTAATTCTGAAGTGTCAAATCCTCTTAAATAGACTGATGAAATTCCTAAGCTTTACCTATTTTGATTAGGGTTACTGGGTAAGTCAGATTCTCCTAATATTTCTAAAGTAACCTCTATCTCCTATTGAGGACTAGGGAATACTAAGGACATACTTTTTAAATATATTTAATCATGCAATTTAAAGCTAGTACCTAGAATCCACACCCAGATTAAAATACAGATGTTTAAAGCATTTATTTATTTATAGTGGAGAAATAAAACATCTAAAAGAGGTAAGTCATAAGGAAAAGGCTAATAAATAATGGTTTTATCTGATAACTTAATACCACAGGCTCCAAATTCTATCTTATCATTAGTCTTTTATTTATATTCCCCTACCCCAACCCGCTCTTTTCTATTCCGTTAACTCCTCTCATTCATTAGTTGACTTCTTCAGCTGGCCTGAACTGTCAATCATCTTTGCAGTCTTTCTTTGGTTATTAGGGTAGGGGGTAAATATGGAACCATGTTTGTTGCTCTGGGGCATATTACAGTTATGAGAGTGTTTATAAGGTCCTCCAGATAATTTCCTTCTCTCTATTTTTTAGGGTTTTGTAGTCCTGTTAGCATGCTTAGGTAGGAAGTAGAATGACTGGGGAAGACATAATGCTTTAGGCTTAGTATGCAGAGATTTTCCACCTATTTCTTTGTTAATGATGCCAAATGCATCACAGACAGTTTTTAGGAAGAGATATATACAAATAAAATATGTGGCTCTGTGCCTGTTTTCAGGATGTTAGCTGTGCATCTACTAATGGACTTTAATAAATGAAGCATGCTTTTCTGTGGCCAATATTTTACATAGTTACTAGAACAAAGAGAAGTTTTGTGACATGATTCTTTATGCCCTGTGGCTTGGAGGCCCTTTCCCCCGCAAAACATTATTTTATTGCCTTGTATGTATATGTATATGTTTGTGTTTGTGTTTATGTTTTCTAGCACTGGGGATGAATTGTTGTTCTGTACTTAGTTAATCCAGTAAATATTTTATCGAAGTGTCTCTCAATCTAAGAATTTTGGGAGTTGAAGTCCACACATCTTAAAGTTGCTGAGATTGAGAAACACTGTTATAGAAGCTTTATCCCCAGGACAGACAGCCATAAACACACTGAACGTTATGATACTGGTATGGTCAGCCAGTACCTAATTATATGCACAGTGGCATTTTCTATGGTGAAATTAAAATTACTTGAGAAAAGATGAGCTGTCTTCCTGCTCACATGTTATATTTGAATGCATAGCTGCTTTTGCCTGCATCCCCCTCCATAAGACTGGTTATATGCTTGAATAAGGATGGCTTCTAAAGCTGCAAGCCATTATAAGGTATTATAATGCACAAAAAGTATTTCTATTTTCAGAGGCACATGAATTTCCAAGATACTTACTGATAAGGTAATAAGAAATGTGCAAGAAAAAGAAATGAATACAGATTGATAGAACAAGAACTAATGTTTTATGTACAGTAATTACTATCTAATTACTAACTAAAACAATAAGGTACCGTATTAACAGCCTTAATAATAAAACCTTAGCCAAGATGTTAAACAGGTTGAAAACCTGATTTCAAAACTAGTTAAGAATGAATCTTTGTTAACAACAACAATGGTAGACTTGGATGATAGTGCAGAGTATTTCTGCTTTAATTGCTGGTCATTCATTTGAAATATTTGTAGTCTGAATTTAGGGCTAAATATAAGTACTTTGCATAAGTCTTCATAAAATTCCAGAATAAAACATCTATAAAACTAATCAAAGGATTAAAAATGAAATGCTGAACATACAGGACATATGCACATGCCTGAACCTGTATTTTCAGGAAAGGGCTCTGAGTAGCTGGAGCAAATAATGACAACAAAGGATCATGTTTTTGAAGCTGCTGACAAAGTGCAGGTCCAGATAGTATCCATCTAAGAATGTTTAAAATCATCTAACAAAAATATGTAATATTACATGTATACAAACTGATCATGCTAGATTGCAGAAAATAGAGAAATACTAAGCTAAAGAAATTAAAGTCCTGAAACAAGAAACAGAAAACAAACATAGTTGAAATTACTTATACCAAAACATTAGTTTTTACATTAGAAGACTGGAAATTGATCAATGTAATGCCAGTTTTTAAAAAACGAATCAAAGGGAATGCTGGAAAATCCCAGGATGGTTATTTTAGCAGTTTCCCTCATCTGAATTCCCTGAAATATTACATGTTAAGTGCTCAGAATTCATTGTTCTTGTTCATTGTTGGGATTTTTGCCTCTGAAGTTGGCTTAACTTCAGAGTTAAGTTGGAGGAAGTTGACTTAATATCTGTTCTTGGTAGCAATTGTATAGTATAGCGAAGTAATTCTGAAGCAGCAGCAATATGAACTAACAGAGGTTTCAACAATCAGTTAATATAGTTTACCTGGATATTCAGAAGGCATTGAACCAAGTTCCTGAGTAGTCTTTTGAACTAATAAAGTTCTCAGGAGTTAGGATTGATCCCTGTTTAAATAACAAGAAAGGTAAGGAGAAATATGCAAACAATTGTTGTAATGAAAGAAGGTAAATAGTGACTCTACTCCAAGATACAGTAGGCGTGTGTTTTAAATGTGTTTATAAATTGTCTGCATAGAGTGCACAATGAAGTGGTCAGGTTTGCTAATGACATCAAATTATTTACAGTAGTTAGGATAAGAACACCTCTAAGCTAGGAGAATGGGCATTAAGAAGAGAAATGCTATCTGATTTAGCGAAACAGGTGAGTGCTGATAAACTTTCAGGGTAGAAGTAACTTGACCATGAAAGGCATGTTGAGCTTTTGAATGACAGCTACACATTCATCTGAAAAGAAACTGTCAGCTGAAGGTGATGTCTCCAAGTTGTCTTAAAAGGTAGGCTTATATAAAGATCATTAGTGATTTATGCTGAATGTTATTTGTGCACGTGCAACTGAGGGCAAGCCTATTCTTTATAGTGTTGTAGGTAGTGCGCTCTTACCCCAGATAGTAAAGGTGGTATTTGAGGGGTGGTGCTGTCCCATCCAGAACTGTTTGCACACACCACTATTCTTAACAAATCACTCTCTCTTCTCAGAGTCTCAGTTTTGTCAAAATAAAGCCTTCCCATGTTCAGTTTAATCCATCCCCAAATAGCCCCCAGAGCTGTTCTGGAGATCAGCCTTGTTTTCTGTTTATCTTAGACTGATACTGCACCATTTTAGCATGCAGCCATCTGGAAGGAGGCTAAGCATGGAGAGCTTAGCAGACCAAGTACAATTAAAGAGGAAGGAAACTGTATCTCTCCAGTTCTCTCATACGACTCAGATTATTCCTTTGTTGACAAAATACGCACAGAACTCTGGTTGAATCTGATTGGTATCATGTTTTTGTTTCTGACAAATACCATTAGCTTATAGTCAACGCTATTGACTTAATCCAAAAGTTGGAAAAAGTGAGAAGGTAAAATGATTCTGTATCTACTAATGACTATAGTTATAAGAATTACCTGTAAAAAGACCTTTAGATGAATCTTGGTTGATTGTCAGTGATTTAAGATAATTTTTAAAGACTACAAGGAAAAACTTGTAAGAGCCTGTTGCAAAGAATATAAATGGCAGGTAGCTAATTTACAGGTTTTGATCATATGATTTTATTGTAGAATGTAAATAAGGGGTGTCTGAGACTGGCTTGAAAATATGAGTCTCAGGAGTTCATGATCGTGGAGAATTATGCTCCCTTGTTTTCCATTTACTCATCCCCCAAAGTCCCATCTCCTAATCTTGCAGTAAATCTTGTGGTGGTTGTATAGCTCTGGCAGAAGATAGGGGAACAATTTTCTCCTTCTCAGTCACAACTACTCTTTAGAAATATTGTTTTGATAAAAGTGTTGACTATGCCTACAAAGAGCTGGTTGCACCTGACAGAAACTTTGTAAGTTTGGCCTGAAAATGAATGGAACTGCTGCTCAATTGTGATCTGACCTGAGACAGTCCAGCTGCTACAATTGTATGTTACCTCTTTTAAAGGAACTGAACTTTTGTTCCTATTCCAACAGCAGAGTAGCCAAAATATTGTGATATAGATGTTGACACGTTCTGATAAAACATACTATGTTGTTAGAAAAATTGGCTAACATTTGTAATATAACCCATTGCTAAACCTAAGCAAACATACTCATAGCAAGTGATAAATCCTCTTAAGGACCTAGTTCTCTTTGTCTGTTTCCATTCAGTTAACATGGCTGAGGAAACACCATGGGAAGGTCACTGTTCTTCTCTTTACTGATTTTATTTGGACATGGCTTGCATTCTGGAACTGTACAAAGGATGTTCAGATCTCTCTTGAAGTTGAGCTATAGATTTGGACTCTATCATTCCCATGTTGGTTGGCCTCAATACCATACCTGCTCCCTTTTTATAACCCTGAATTTTGTTCTCCAATCACTCTGAGATAAAAAAAATTCACAAAAATATAGTGTAAGCCTAAAATAGGTTCAACAATACTTTTTAAAAAAATTAATTCTCAAGCTATCCCCTAAGCCAGAAGAAAAAACAAACACACAGCAGAGAATTCTGAATTCCACAATAGTAAATGAGCCCTTTAAAGCCATTACATAGTTCAGGATTTCTCAAATCATGTTCTATGGAACTCTTGGGTTCTGTCAGAACTTGAGAGAGTTTTATGACAGACCAAGGGGAGAAAATAAGTTCATTCACATACAGAGGCATGCATAACAATTTTTCAAAGTTACAGTGGAAAGGGAGGGCATGTTCTTCCACCAAAAAAACAAAACAAAAAACCACCACATTTTGCGTATCAGGAATTTTTTAATAACAGGTTCCCTGGCCTGAAAAAGTTTGAAAATCCCTGATAGGTTCCACAATGACCAAAATATTGTCCCTTTTGTTGTCAACTAAGTGTGTTCTCTTGAGTAGAAAAGCTGCATTAAAGGGATTCGATAATTTATAACTAGTGTCCATATCTTTGCAACGGTACTTGCATTCTTCAACAATTAAAAACTAGCAAAACAATTCAGTGAAAGAATTCTATGTATATACTTTAATAAAGTACAATCCTATTAAGTAACAAATTGCAGGTACAGTATCTTAATCTTTATTAGGGCCTTATAGCCAGAAAACCCAATATATATATATATCAAATATATATATCAGTTTGCAGCTGACCTGTCTAGAGTTGACCTGTCTACAGTAGTCATCAGGGGAAAATCCCTTAAAAATTTCATGAAGTGTCGGGGGAAGGGTGCTGGAGATGAAGCCAGAAGCTGCTATTATGGAATAGTCTCTCCTTAGATATTAGGTTAGCCCCAACTGTGGTGGCTTTCTGGAAGGTGGCAAACTGAGTTTTTCCAGAGGGCTTTTGAGAATGGAATCTCATCTTGTATGTAGCTATGGAAGTGCTGCTATGTTAGTATTCGTGAAGGAATGCTTACAGATGTTTAATATTGTTAGTTAATGGTGTATCAGAGTGTTATTGTGGATATTTTACTATTATGTACTGTTAGGTTACTGAATTTAAGGGAGTGATTTTTTTTTCCAGTTTGACATATTGTATGACTTTTTCCCAGGAAACTTTGGTGTTATTAGTTAACTCAGACACATCTTTTTTGAATCACTGGGATACCGATATGCATACTGGTATGCAGAAATTCAGAAAATCCTAAAAGGGGTGAATAAAGACTGAGCTTTTGGTTGTATTTCAAGTTCATTAAATTATTTTGTTAAATTGTTTGAGCAAATATAATGCTCAAACTGTAAACACTACTAAAACAGTCGTAATTCCATGATTAGTTTAGGAGGTTGGTCTTTTCCTTTTGTTTCGCAGTGGATGCTGCGTTCACTTCACTCTGACAATAAATGGTCTGGTGTGTTGTCAGGGAATTTCCACACTTTTTTAAAATCAGGATTTCAAATAATCACAGCTGCTGTTACATAGTTTGCTGCAGTATTTTCCACTCACCTGTTTGGGTAAAATAATTTTTAAACAGGAAAAAATGATTAAGGTTATAAAAACAAAACCGTGGTTGGGTAGCTTTGATCATTTTCCATGCAGGACAGACTGAGAGATCATGTTCCATTTTTAATGGCATTTCTTATTCTAGGATGACTTTACAGAGCTATTAAATGACAAGGCACAATGCAAATCTCTAATTTGAAGACTCTTTAAGTTATTTATTTATTAGGTTGGCTGGTTCCCATGAATTATTCTGAACATAATGATCTTCAGAAGTGGGCTTTATAGAGCTGATTCCATCTCTGTGACTATAATCACAGTTAAGGTTAGTTAGGAAATCCCAGGGTGAGTTGTGCGAACAAAGTTTTGATTCTCCATGATTCTCATTACTTTGTCTCATAAAATGTAAACATGCTGATTTGGCAAGACAGTTTTGCTCACAGGCCAGTGGGGTTTCTATTGGATTCCCATTTTAATGAGCACTATCAGTGAGAGAAAATAGTTACATTTTACAACTATTGCATGTGGATTAATACTTGTTCTTGCCTTTAATAACCGGTGCCCTACAGAGGGCATTCATTTCTGTGCATACTGCATAGATATATCAGGTCACCATCTGCAATTTTTCCAAACTTTCAACCTTTCGCCTGGCATTTCAGTGCACTGAGGTAGTGTTATAGCTATACAGTATACTGTGCAAAATAAATAACTGGCTGTGAAATAGATAGGTAAACAATATTTTAGAAGGAGAACCATCATCCTCATTACATAGGTCTCTTTCCCAGTCCCTGAACAATATTTAATTTTGCATTGTAAATTTTGATAGTAAAGGAGTAGTAGTGTTACGTTGATCTTATTTTATTGACTAGCTCTGTACCATGATTTGCAAACAGACAGAATTCAAGTAAAATAGTTCAGCACCTTTGTTTCAAAATCCTACTACAAAAATTAGGTTAGCTCTGCCAAAACCCAAGTTACATTTTGATAGATTTCTTATGGTCATATGTGTGATCATTATCTGCAGTCCAGATTCCATAAAGTACAATGCAATTTCTGTTTCTTTGTTTCATATAAAGAATAGAGCCATCCATATTCTTCTGATACTTCATTTTTTTATAGTAAACAGTCTTCATTCTCACATGATTTTATACCTTTTCCACAGGAAGCAGTTGTTAAACTCTTAAAATGTAATGACCCAATAACATGAGAAACATGAAAGCACCAAAAAATAAAAAATAAAAAGCAGGAGCTGACACATTCATGTCCAAATGTCCAGTGAAATTGGACATTTAAATTGGTAAAAAGAACTTAAAAATAGGATTGCTTTAGTTTCATCTATGTGTAATTGCAAGCTGTCTTGGAATTGGGACTAACTTGGGAAAAGAGAATTATGAATTCCTTTACAAAGTACAATTTTTAAAGTCTATCATTTTAACAATAGTTGTGGTTCTCTATTTTGGTTTTTAGAGGAAGCTTATAGAAACACATTTGTATTAAATTTCAAATTTGGAAAGATCTATCGTTATATTAGCTTATTTTTCCACTCTCCAACTCAGATTGCTGGGTATGTTCATGTGTATAGCAATAGTTTCTTCCTTATGAAGCTTCTTACAGCTTGTGAGCAAAAACAAAAGGTCACTTGGAAGTTTCAGGAAACCCTGGGGATATTGTTACAATGACTTAATGCAAAGACATATTTAAGAGAACAGATCTTAAGAATGAGGTCATAAGTTAATGGAATTGGAATGAAAAGTAAAAGTGAAGAGTGCGTATAATTTAGATGTCATGGACTGAGCTGTTATAAACCTCCAATATGTAGATGCGTTTACCTAAGCTCACATTTTTCTTAAATGGAAGTTGAATTCTATTTTAATGAGGAAAACAGAATTGTTATTTTACAGGGGGCACTGATTTATGGAAAAGGTGGTTATCTAGAAATAGTTGGATCAGAATCCTTAGGTCCAGGATTTTGAGCTAGAAGCGACAGTATTGTAGTTTGCCTCCATGTATGAAACTTCTTGATGTTTCAGCAGGTGGCAGCATATGGCTGATAATATCTGGGCTTGGAAAGGCAGCGGCAAGCCACTTCCATACTGTTGCCAGGAAAACTGCATGTGTGTGAAACTCCTGGTTTTATGAGAACACAAGCAGGAATATTGGAGTCAGGTACTCAGACTGAAAAGGCAGGGAACAGAGACCATGAAAGAATAGTGTAACTGTTTTTGAAATCCAGTTGTCAAGACTAATGTCAGGCCCTTGGCAACTACTCACAGCCAGAAAGGCAAGATTCTCACCGAGTCTTCTTTAACCAAATGTATTGAGAGGATACAGAAATCTTGGCAAGTGGGTATGTTTACTTTAGAACTCAATTATTTTTAAGTAAATTAGGAAGAGATTTCTTGATCTTCCTAGCCACCTTTTGATACACTAGCAATGCGGCAATCCGTTTTCATGATAAAGGAAGACTGTGCAGATGTTCTAGGCTTATAATATTTTGCAAAGTGCCATTTTCTTTCCCAGGCTTTGAGAAGCCCAGTCCAGAGTGTCTGCCTTATTGCATACTCTGAAGACAGAGTATGGTAGTTTTGTTGCAGGAACTGTGGTTCCTGGCTGATGTTAGCTGGTCTTGAAAACTAAACAAGTTGGACCTGATTAGAAATTGGATGGAAATACCAAGGCTGTAGGTTAGACTTGCTGAAAGAAGGCAATGGCAAATCACTTCCATACTTCTGCCAAGAAAATGAGTATGTTCATGAAGTCGCTGGGAGGTGAGCTTAACTTGAAGGAAACTTTTTCTTTTAATCAAAGAAGAATGTAGACGGTTACAAAAACAACCGAGGTAGAGTTATGCTTTCCTGATTCATTCATAGCTCTTATACATCTGGCCCAAAATGTAGCCTCTACAATTCATTGCCCTGCAAAAAAAATATATTCCCTAGAATATGTTCCAGTGTTACATTATAAATTATATGTAACTAGAGAGGCTCTATTCTTTACAAGCTGACAATGATGACATTTATATTGCATTTTTGAAATGTTAAAAACATTTATTTCAGTAGCTCTGAAATAACCATCTTTTTTTCCCAGAAATCTGCTTAGGTTGTATGAAACTCAAGTATGTTAATAATGCTAATGGGGAAAAAAAGCTTACTATAGGAAGATGTCATTGATCTTATTGGGTAATTAATGGAGATAATTAAGCTGTCACTAGGGGTGAAATCTGAATATGTTTGCTGCTTGAAAAACGTACGAGGTATAGTCTGGGCAGCACAGTGTGTTCAGTCTTTGGGTGTCTTTCTTTCGTGTTGGTGAACAGATAAAGTATTGTTATCTCCCATAATAGAAGGCCTGTTCAGGATGGACCTACTGAAGGGATTACAGTAATGTAGAGTGAAATTGATCTGGCAGAGGCTCATTTTGCACAGTTAAAAGTAGTTTCATTTTCTGGGGAAGAAAAGAGCAGACAACATTAAGGCACCCTTTTCATTTATCTCACAGGATTACCTTGATTGTATCACTGACCAATCCAAGCTGTCTTTGGGTACAGAGGAACGATCAGCTTTGTTTGGAAACATAAAAGATATCTATCATTTCAATAGGTAAGTAAATATTAGACTTAAGTGAAAGCATATGTAGAAATGACACATTAAAGCTTTTCCTGTTTTTTTTTCCTGGAAGATTAAAGGATGAAGTTTAAACAAAATGAATAAAGAAAAAATGGGGAGGGTAGTACTTGAAATATAAAGAATAGAGCCATAAAGTAGATAAGAGTATCATAATCTGAGGAGTGAGGATAAAAAAGGCAATAAAAGATATTTTCAGAGCTGTATCATGACTCCCTGGGACATTCCTTCATATCATTAGTGATTGAAAATGCTGCTAGTTTAGTTTTGAGAATGGCTAGAAATTAGGATAAACAGAATGATTCCAGAGCAAGATGCTGGTGAATGTTCAGGAGCATATCTACTTCCTTTCCAAATGTGCTTTTGCCACACAATTGTCAAAGGCAATGATTTTCCCTTTTTGTTTCCAGAAGATTTGTGCATAATACTGGAAGGGCTTGGGTGTTTTGCAAGTATTGTTGCTTCTATGCCTAATATTTATTTATGCTACAAGAAGGCTTCTTTCAGAGAGGTTCTCTCCATTTTTGCTTTATTATTTTCTGCTTTCATTGAAGCTACAAGGATCCTTCCAAACTCAAGTGTGCAGTCTGGGGATGTGTTTTTGTCTAGAGAAGCCGAGGTGGCAGCCAGAGAGTTTGTGTCTAGTTTGGTAAATCAGTTACATCCCTGTAAAGAAAAAGTAGACCTGGCATCAATGATACGTGTCCTTGTCACATTTTGACTGGACTCTGTCTTTGCATGCCTTTGACAATGTGTTTGACATTTCAGCTGATGTGGTTTTGAAGGAACTAGAGCAGGAATGCACAACTTCTTGGGGTGATTGAAGTCTACATTAGGCTTTTGGTAGTATGTTGGGAGACTATTCCAAAATGAAGATGGGAACAGGACCTAGAAGTGGCTATAACAGGGCAAACATTTAATTTAAACTGAATTAAAATTAAAATGAATTAAATGCAGCTTATATGGATCCTCTCCATGTATTTAAATGATTCCTTCCCCTGTCATATTAAAATCACTCTTTTTTTAGAAGCCCTTGAAGCCTCATCAAAGACTTTGGGAGGGATCATAAGTTGTGCATGTACAAGCTAGATAGTCAGATCATGCTTAATCAGTTCTGTAATTGATGTAATACAAACTCACTGAGGATGCCCCGATTTTTACCTTTGTAGATCTAAATGGTTCTACGAGTTCCAATTGTTTCAGTATTCACTATTTCAGAAACGGTTCCAATTTATTTCAGTATTCAAATATAATTTCCAATGTTTAATAATCAACTCTGGAGGCCCTGCTCATTGATCTATCATTGTCAGGCCCACCAGGAAATCAACTACTGTACTTTTATTGAGATTTGCTATAATAACAGAATCTTGCAAGTCTGATTGTGCTGTACCTTGCCCTTCTTATAGGCCAGTGAATAAGGGAGGCATCTGTCTGAGCCACTTCTGAATGTTATCTCTGTCAAAGTCTTATTCTCTACAATAATTAAGATCAGTACAGCTGACAGGCAGGGAGAGACATATGTGGTTAGCCCATCTGTTTTTACTTATTTATTTAGAAATTCTATATAGCCATCAAACTTGCATAAACATGACTCTAGGCCGTGTATATTAAGGCAAACAAAAACCAAAGATTATAGGTAAGAACTGGGGGGGAAACTGGATTTTAAAACCTTCTAGAAGGCTAACAGGGTCAGAGTCATCTGAACCTCTGAAGGGAGGTGGGTGGGCAGGCAGGCAGAGATGGTTCCTAAGGGCAGGCATTGCCGCAGAAAAAGCATGCTTCCTAGGTCCCAGCAAATGATACTGTCTCCGGGAAGGGACCTGGTGCATGGCCATTCTGTGAGAGCAGGTAGGATGGTCAGAAACGGTCAGAGATGGGCAGTCCCCACAAATGCTTGCTTTCAAGAAGTTTGAAAAAAGGAATAACGTATTTTTAGTTTGCTGCTAAGGGCACTTTTGAATCTATTGCCAGAATTTTTAAAAAATTCTATAATTTTGTTATAATTTAATTTGTATGTCACTACAGGAAAACCATCTTCGACAATAGCTCAAAATAGGTTAAATAAATAAATAAATTTCACCTTTTAAAGCAAATAAGGCAGCAGTTATAATTGCATTGAGTCTGCTTCTCATCCTCCGCCCATTTGTAAAGACATTTTAAACTTAGCACCAAAATATTTACCACTTGAATTATTTCATGAACCACTTGTCATAATAATAATAAATCTTAGCTCAAACTTGCTGGCTAGGAATGCTTTTCAGTGGAAACCTCTGGGATCTAAGCAGTTGGGGATGAGTGGATCACCAGCCAATGAAATCCCATTTTAGATACTGCCTCATTTCCTATTTCTGCTTTTGGAGAAAGAGTAGCTTATGTGAAATCCAATCTGCAAAATTAGCTATTTTCCATTTCAGCTAATATTCTGCTGAAAAAAGGGAAGATTTTTTTTCGTTCATTGTCCCACAATGAATTTGGCTGTCTTGGGTCATGAATCATGATGTGTCATAAGAACCAATATTAACAATGCTTCTTCATAGTTACATCATACTATGTGGCTATGTCAACTGGATGAATGTAAAGACCTTGGAGAACTGGCCACCAAGCAAGGGGGTTAAACAGGCTATGTCATAATTAAAGGAATGTTAAAAGTATAATTAGCTAATGGGACTCAAACTAATGAGAACCCTTGTGGGTCTCTTACGGAATACCAGCCAAGATATCATTAACAAAAACTTCCTTTGCATAGGAAGAGAGTAGCATAAGTAGCGTAAGAATTCTTTTTGAAGTTGCAATTCTGGCTTGTTGGCCAATCTTCCTTGTAATCCATTCTGATTTTCAAGAAGACACCACCCACCCTGGTATAGAGTGAAGTCCTTCAGAGTTGTGCCAAAACAAAGAAATGAAAAAAAAAGTTCTTAATAATTAATCCATATCTAGTAAGAGCCTCATGTGGCGCAGTGGTAGGTGGCAGTATTGCAACCGAAACTCTCCCCACGACCCGAGTTCGATCCCAGTGGAAGCCGGATTCTCGGGTAGCCAGCTCAGGTCGACTCAGCCTTCCATCCTTCCGAGGTCGGTAAAATGAGTACCCCGCTTGCTGGGGAAGGTAACGACTGGGGAAGGCAATGGCAAACCACCCCGCTATAGTCTGCCAAGGAAATGCGAAAGCGGCATCCCCCCAAAGGATCAAACATAGTCATGCACAGCTTGCACAGGGGACCTTTCACCTTTTCATACCTAGTAAAACATGCCAGACAGCACCTAGGCTATTACCATATTTTTTTTTTCCTGGATTCAGTAAAGACCCAATTGCTTTTTGCCTAATTATTTGCTAGGTTTGAACATCTTTCTATTTCCCAGAGTCTTGCAAGTCTCAGCCCCCAAACCCAAACCACAACAGAAACTTACACTAACAACAAACACTACTCTGTCATGCAGCAGTTGTCTGAAAATGTGTGATTGTGGTATTCTCTTAAGTCACTTTTCTCTACCTCAGCCTCTAAAGAAGTGTCTTGCTATATCATGATAGCAGTTGTGTAGCAGCATGCAAGAGAGTTATTTTGTTCATTTCCTACCTGTCATTCATACACCTTTCTTTCATAGTCAGTCTGCCATAACAATCTATCACATCAGGGGTTAGCTTTCTGAAACTTAGGTGCATTTTGTGTTAAACATGCTTACAATCATATTACATGAAGCAAACTAAATGGCTGAGTTTTGTCTAACTACTTAGCTACTCAGAATCACTTTTGGGTGGATTTTCTTATGTATATCTTCATATGTTGGAAAATAATTTGGAGGAGGATAGTAAATTAAAAGGTTTTTTTCAACTGTTTTTCTGTTTCCAGTTGCCAGCTGAAACTACTTTTATTAATAGAACGTATGCCCACATGTAAACACAAATGCCACATTAGCAAAACAGCAGTCCAGGTGATGGAGAAAAAGGTTCAGTGATACATAGCATGAATAGCTGAGCTTGGAAGAAGCAAGCCTGTGCATGCTTAATGAATAGTGAGCCACATTATCTCTGAGCTTCCAAGTCAACGTACATCAGATCAAATTCTAACTGGGAGTTTACTTACTGATAAAGTGGTGATACTGAATCTGTCTGTGAGGCTGAAGCATCCCAACTACCTGCAGAGCCTCAAAACTGTCTGCAAGTTTATAATTTCAGTGTTAATTCTCCACATTCATAAATCAAAAACAGTATTTCCAAAGGGAAGAGCAATGTGAAAATATTGCAGCAGATGCAACAAAAATGTTCTGGTGCTTGTGAGATGAAATGAGTTCAGTGTAGCAAAATCCAACGCACAAAATGTTGTTTAAAAGAAATCCAGTTGGTAAGTGTATGGCCTAATATTGTTTTGTTTTGTTTTTGGCCTGATTCTGAAGGACTTTTGCATATCACTGAGCACAGGATAGCATGATGGGGATGAGAGAGAAGTGGGTTTGTATACTGAACTAACCCATAATGTGGTTGGTTTGGTTTTGTCTTAGCATGATATATAAATTCCATTGCTGCTGTTTGTTTATGGCTTAGCTTGTTTATTCAAATGCAATCTGTTGTTGTGTATTTAACAAATTGTGTTTAAACAAACCAAGGCTTAACACACACGAGTCCACTTGAAAATCATTCAGAGGTAGTAGGCAAAGAGACACACATGCAGCTTATTTATTACAAAACAGTTTTGTGAGTGCTGCATGAAAGCGTGTGCTATCTATCTTTCCCCTTCCTTGCATTAGGCAGCTAAGAATCCTTAAATGCGAAAGGGAGAAACAGAGATGCAGAAAACTGCATATTGGTGTTTTGGGAACAGGCAGCATTGCAATGGTGCACATGTGCTGCATCCCCAGTTTCTTACAGCCATTATGGAACAGAACCAGTAGTTCGTTTTACCCCAGTGAAAGATGGCAGCTGCAGTAGGGAAACAATGGTGCAAGCAAGCCAGATAGACATTTATTCACATTATTAGTGGAATTATAAAAAGAAATCCTGGTATCTTAGTAAGAAACCCCTAATTACTATAGTTGGAAGCAGAATGAATGGTGCTGCTTTATTTTAACATAGACTTAAAGTGCCAGTTTTAATTGTAGGCAGTTTGTGTTGGCATATAGTTCTCAATTATGATGATGATAATTGCAGTATTGCCCTTTTTATTTCTGTGAACTAGTGAACTTCTGCAAGATTTGGAAAACTGTGAAAATGATCCTGTAGCTATAGCAGAATGTTTTGTTTCTAAGGTAAGTGATAATACTGTTTTTTTAATATTAATAAGAGCTTCAGTATTCTGCATTCTTGAAATATACAACTTGAAGATCATTCCATCAATTCCCAAATGCCTGTAACTAATAAGTCATGGGATTCAAATCATTTTTACAAATTACTGTATGGACTTAGCTTATGTTACCCTTCCTGAATAGATGAAGTAATATGAAAATATTCCAAGCTACAGTCCTTATTTAATTTTGCTTTGGCCATAGTCTTCTATGAATTGGCTCTCACAAACCTATTGGAATGGATGAGAATTTAGGTAGAACTCATGTGTTTTTTAAATTATTTCATTCAAGCTATTTGAAAATAGGTGTATATTTGACAGAAAATATTGACTCATCTCCTTTTGTTAAAACTTTGTATTCTTTTTCTTTCTTTTAGATATTTGAATATTTTAAATATTTTTTCTCACTAGTTACTTTTTTTCTTTGAAGACTGATATAAGATAGATTGCTATATTTATTTAACATTGTCTCAGTCAGAAGTACCCTGCAAAGCTTGCTGACTAATTTTGTTTGGTGATTCCATTTTTTATTCTTTAAAAAAATTATTATAGACTAATATTACTGCACACATAGACATTATATAAAAGATTAAAAATGGATGGGGAGGACATCAAACAGCTTGTAAGACTATTTCCTATTCACCCCTTACCTCACCAGATCTCTCTCTAGTATTTTGCAAATATAAAAATGCATGTTACTAAATTTTGAAGAATTGTAGGGATGAATTTTTGTTCAGTATGGCTTTGTGCTTTAAGTGTCAAATGCTAAATGTACTATTGTATTTCAGAAATACTGCATTGGTTTTCTAATAGTTTGGATACAGTTAATTTTGACATTGGTTTTTCATTTTGGCTGACTGGGGCATTTGAGTCAATGGTCCTGTGCTTTATAGAAGCAACAGTCCTGGAATGTGTTATGGGAAATCTTTGACTCTTATTCAGAATTGGTTCATGGTCTTTGATATGTTTATCTTTAGAAATAAGAGGGCAGCTTTGTCCTTTCAGCTGGTCGCCAGACAGGGAAAGCTGAAGGCAGGCAGGCAAATGTAGGCAGTTTTGGCTAGTCATCTGTCCTGAATCCTCTCCTCTTTCTTCTCTTGACAAAGGGAGATTTTATTCATCCTGTTAAGCTTCACACAGTAGTTTCATATGGCAAGACATATTTATGTCTAAAAATATGTCTGTGGATTTGTACTTAGTAGCTTTCTTGTTTTATGTACTGCATTTTGTTAAGGCTTGCAGGAGTTCAGGGCTGCTGATTTATGGTTGTCTGTTGGCCACTGTCCATATTACTCAGTTCACCCTGAACATCAAAGAAGCCCTTTTAGGTATTCAGGAATATATGAAAGTAAAACTAGAACTGCAGGTTTTAATGAAACTATAAATATCGCTTAATTTGAATGTTGACAACTTTGTTTAGTAATCTGAACTTGGTATTCTTTTGTCCTGACTTATAGCCTCCTTCCTTTTATGATCCACAACACATTGTGTACTACAACACAATGTAGTAATAGCACTACATTGTAGTGGTAGTGGTAGTCATAGTAGAACCTGTTAAGTTTGTGCAACAA
Source organism: Candoia aspera (assembly GCF_035149785.1). Classification (NCBI taxonomy): domain Eukaryota; kingdom Metazoa; phylum Chordata; class Lepidosauria; order Squamata; family Candoiidae; genus Candoia; species Candoia aspera. Next base: position 85,541,835 of record NC_086153.1, on the reverse strand, counting down.
ACCACAATTGCTAGGCTGTTGGCTTGCATCACTGCAGTTACACAATGAAGACATGATTTTAAAAAAGGACAGCACAAAAATATTGTACTTTGTTTGAGGCAAAGAACAAGTTGGTCTTCTCTCCCATTTTGTGAGTGAACCCCAACTGGACTGACACTGGTATGGACACCAGAAGACTGGCCACATAGTTTACTAATACGTCCTCCAACACTTTACTGCTATTTCCTATTAGCAGTGGCTGCCTGGAGTAACTGCTTTAATATAATAGGACCACCCTTGACAATGGTACAGATCCTGGCACCATTAGTTATTGCATTATACCCAATATCGATGATAACATAGAAAAGGAATACTGACAGCATAGTGAACAAAGGCCTCATACAGCCAGTGCCAGGGGTCATCAAATGTTGGGCAGCAAGGACAAAAGTTCTTGTTTATGGATAATTCTGGACAGAGTCACTCTCCGTTTTTTAAATTTTTAACAATGGCTCATACAGAAATGCCAAACATTAGTAATGGAATTGTTGCAGCAATTGAAAATAATCAGTTTGCAGGCTAAACTTGTTATAAAGGAACTGATAGCTTATAATCCTAGAAACAGCATTTTAAAGTCAATGGAGCAAATTCATCTTCCCTCCTTTTGTAAGTGATTGCCAAATCTACTCCTTCTGGTGCAGATTCAAGGATGTAATTAGCAGGTTAGGGGTGAAAGAGATGTGTTATAGGAGTAGAACTCTGCCTGTGTAATGTTGAATGTCAACCACTATTGACGTGTTTTTATTGACTTATATCAGACTAGTTGAGATCATTTTTTAAAATTTTATCCCTTTCTATTTTGGTAAGCTATGATAAAATAAAAATGTGAAACAAAAGAGGGCATAATAATTCTTAAAACAAATGGTTCACAAAAAGCATTCATGGTCTGATGAAGTGATTATGAATGTTCAGCATAGTTATATAGTGAACTAGATGGTTATTTTCAGCCTTTTATTTATTTATTTATTCTTCAAATTTATATCACTGCCCATCTCTCCCAAAAGGGGAAGATAAACTGGTGCCCTTCCCATCCCAAGCATTTTGCTTTAAATGCTTGCTTATGTACAAACTGGGTGTAACTTCAGGACTAAACTTTTCATTTTGGATGACACTGAAGAATTCCCAACTTAATACATGCAACAACTGGAATGATTCTACCAGCTAATAACAGAGTGTAATGTCTCTGCTGCAGATTGTGGTTAACATGATTAGTACTTCATTGCAGGGAGTAGATTTCTGCAGTAGTTGTTAGTTCAAAGCATATATGTTTAATAGGCTGTGATGTAAATTTATTATGTCTCATGCCAATGAGGGCAGATACATGAATGTGAAGTTTAAACTCAAAGATAAAATATCAGCAGTGGCTGAGTGGAAGTTTTTTAATCATCGGGTGGATTGTCACTGATTAAGAAAGCTTTTTAAGCTGAATGGAGTGTTTTATTAATTCTGAAACACTCTGTGAAAAAGAAGATAGGTATGCTATACCTACTCAGATGTTGTTGTGCATTGAAAAATGCTCCATAAATCTTTATCCTTCTCTTCTGTTTGGCCCCTGCCCCCCAATCAGTTTGGAGCAGTTCACACAATTTAAAGTAGTTTTGGCCATCATAACACATCTACAGCCACACACAAACATGGGTAAGGCCCACAGCACTTGGTGACAGAAGTTTTTCCAGTTGCAACCATAAGTGCAATTTCTGCCTCAGCTGTCATCCATGCCTACATTACAATCTCTGTGTCAATGTGCAGTGACCATGGGGCAGCATAAAATGGCTGTGCTAAAGGGAAGATACTTAGATGTGCTAGCCTTAATTAACCTGAGATTTTTCAGGACTTAGTTTTAGAGAATCTGTACAGGAAAAAATGCTTTTGATTATCTATAAATTTTAGGTTATGCAAAATTTTATGCAGTTTTCCTCTCCCAAGGGTTTTCCTCAAATTGCAAAGATGTAAACAGTACTTTACTAAAGGGTAAAGATGCTGTTCTCTAAAGTATATGACCCATGTGGAAGTCAGAGGTACGTACTTCACTCTTTAAAAAAAACCTGATAGGTTGGCGAATTGTTTATTTTGTGCTGAAAGTCATCTCTCATCTGCCTTTCTAACTCTTGGGGATAAATGTAGGGGTAAAAGCCTTCATTCACTCATTCTGGGACAGAGTGGATTGGACTGGCTTTGAAAAGATAGCCAAGTCTCTGGGGCTGGCCAATATCATTTTAGTATGTCAATGTGCTGCCTCTGTGCTGGTTGTTAATTGATTTCTGGCCAAGTCTAGTTAATCATGTTCTTTTACTTTTCTGGCAAATAGATGTTGCTTTCAAGGTCCTAAGTAAGCCTTTCCATTTGATCTTTATATACAGAGTGAAGATTTCCACATATATACGCAATATTGTACCAATTATCCAAGGTAGGAGCGTGTGTGTGTGTGTGTGTGTTTGTGTGTGTCCCATTATGTGTTTTCAAAGAGTAATATTTGTTAAGGCTGCAGAGCACTTTGGGACAGAAGGCAAACAGGCGCAGGGGTCTGGGTACGTAGCACCGGTGTGTGTTCTTTTCAAAGAGCCCTACTTTCTCTTCCATAGTAAAGGTAAAGGGTTTTCCCTTGACATTAAGTCCAGTTGTGTCCGACTCTAGGGGGCGGTGCTCATCTCCGTTTCAAAGCCGAAGAGCTGGCGTTTATCCGTAGACACTTCCGTGGTCATGTGGCCAGCATGGCTACACGGAACGCCGTTACCTGCCCGCCGAAGCGGTACCTATTAATCTACTCACATTTGCATGTTTTCGAACTGCTCGGTTGGCAGGAGCTGGGACTAGCAACGGGAGCTCACCCCGTCACGCGGATTTGAACCGCCAACCTTCCGATTGGCAAGCTCAGCAGCTCAGCGGTTTAACCCGCAGCGCCACCGCGTCTTCCATAGCTGCTGCATAATCCTGAGAAGAGACATGCTTGGTTTAAGGAGGTGCAGACAGGTGAAACATCCATGCCCCACGAATGTACCTTTTTGCCTTGGAATTCGAAGTACTGCGCAAGCCAAATGGATATTACCTTTTCATATTGCCTAAAACTTTAAATTATCACTTAATCAGAATAAATGTTATAGAATTCATGGGAAGTATTGGCGGGGGGGGGGGAACTGCAGAGAAGGTGGATGCTTCTTTTTACAATGCCCATTTGAACATACAGATATGCTCCTTCATTACTTTGAATACCAGAAGTTAAGAAAGGTTAATACATTTATTTAATAGAGTGACAATCAAATAACTATTTAAACAGTAGAGTTATTTCCTAAGTTTTGACATAATTGTTGATAAGCTGTTGGTTGGCGCACCCTCTCCTGCATTTTATGCTCTGTAGTTAATTATTGTTTTTAACTGTTTTAAATTTTTTACTGGTTTTTGTTATTGTTGTTTTTGTTTATTTATATGTGGTAGGTTTTTGTTTTTTTAAAATTTTAACTCTGTGAGCCACCCAGAATCACGTGTATGAAGCAGGTGGCTACCCAAATTTAATGAGCGAGTGAATGAATGAATGAATGAATGATGACTGAATTATGGGAATGGGCAATGAAAAAAAAGGTTAAAAACCAATGTTTTATGGCAGATTGTTAGGGTATTTTGAAACTAGCATTTATGTTAGATATCATTTGGTTAAGCTACAGCAGCTTCTTGTAATAGTGTGGGAGATGTGCTTGTGGGATTCTACCTTTAAAATGTCTAATGTCCTCGTCCTCAAACAAGTATGAATTAAGCTTCTGTACAGAATATGATAGACAGTGCTTGTATCATGCAGACATAAAGGAGGAAAAAAGTGAGATTCTTGTATGGGTTGAGTTCCTTAGAACTCTTCTTGCCTCTACAGACGTTTTTCTTTGTGGAGGTTTCTGCCCTGTTTTTCCCAGCAGACAGAAGCACTGGAATAGGGGTGGTGACTTTCCCTGAGGTGATACAGAAATGATATGGCAGAGTCTAACAGTTTTTCTAATAGAAAAAAGTCTAATAATTCTTCAAAACCCATTCCAAACAGAAAGCATTTTAGGGGAGGAAAAACCCTGTTCAAATATGTAGACAGTCACAGATCCATCTAGTTTGTAAACTGTTCAACTGGCAGACTGAATAAAAGCAAACATGTGCATTTGAATTTGTGGTTTTCTGCATAATTAATAAGTTAACAATGTTCTGAAAGCCGTGTCTGTATGCTTTACAGGTCAGTGGCTGTACTCACCGAATGCATGAGGAACAAGTCCCTAGCCAAGTTTTTCAGAGAAAGACAAGAAGCTTTACAACATTCTCTTCCTTTGGGATCCTATCTCTTAAAGCCTGTTCAAAGAATATTGAAATATCACTTACTTTTGCATGTAAGTGAAATGCTTTCTCATTGGACCTTTGTCTACACTCTACTGAATCTATGAAGGCTAAGTTATACATTTATATTTTTAAAGAACTCTCTCTAAATTGGCCATTGTGTTTCACAGAAAAAAAACACAACTGATCTAGAATGTGCTGAATTTGTACTGTGCTGCCCCCCACTTCATCTGTTGCCTGACTTTCTGTCAGCCCCAGTGTGGTCTGTGTCATTTGCTCACAAATAAGGTTTGAAGCCTCAGCTCATGCTGGGTGACTGCTGTATTCAGAGTCTCCTAAGCCTTGTACAAAGAGCTCCATATAACATCTGAGAACTCCTGAAATAAAAAAGTAAGCAAATACTGTGAGCAGATCATCATTTAGTTGCTCAGATAATATTTCATCCTGTATCTCTGTGGTAGCTTGGGAGATTCTGGTTGAAAAATCATGTGTACTGTAAATGGTATCATACATCTCTGCCCTACTGAAATTTACATGTTGATTACCCCTCTAGCTTCCCATTTTAACATTTTTCACAAATCTGAATTTCTTTTTCATACTTTTATCATATGCTTCCTATTGAGAGATTAATTATATTTCAGAGCCCTGACATGTAAATTTGGAGAGGGTGTATGTGTTTCCAGTATCTGCCATGCCTAATTCTCAGTGCAATTATCAAACTAAAGTTTTGTAGCCAGGATTTAAATGCAAGAAAACTCCATCCAAATATTAAATGAGATTCATTCCTGATGTCCATAAATACTGTCCAGACAGCTGTCAGTGGAATGCAACTGAGTAATGAAGTGTAGCCCCAAGGCCGTATGCATTCCCTCACAACTGTCCCCAGAACCCCTCCAAAGTTCCTGCCAGACTGTTACTTTTAACCCAAAGAGGTTGAAATAAATAAACCCATAAGGCCTAAGCATATTAAACTGCTTTTAATTTAATTAATGATATTTTTGTTCCAGTCTCACCCCTTTTCTGCAGCGTTCCTTGGCTCACCACTCAAGTGCTAATTGGTGCCTTTGGCCTGAGAATTTTTGCATAGCTACTCTAAGGCATGTCTGTACCTTATTAGAGGATTTACAAATCAAAACACAATGCATTATCTGCGAAGGGCAATCAGCTGAAGGCAAAATAAACCTCCTCCTTATGCTTCCTATCATGGATTGCATAACAGAGAGGACATCACACACACAACATGGTCTATTGGTCTCTGTTCTGCTTGGTGAGTCACAGGTTGTACATATTTTACATAAGCTGGCATCCTTGTCATGTCTCACTACGAGCACTGATATCAAAGGAAACCGCATTGCGTTCAAATTGTTTTTGAGGTTAGCCAATGTGTAATTATAACACTTTCCCAACCAGCTAAGCTTCTTCTTGTCTAGCAGCTGTAATTAAGTATTTGCAGTAGTTCCATGGCTGTCAGTTCCTTCAGCAGATCCCAGTGTTCATTCTAAACAGGGTAGATGCTAAGAGATTAACTTTACATATGACAAAATAGCAATCTCTTCTTACTTAATTCCTGTGTACTCAAGACTCAGTTTCGATTTTGGTGGAAAATAGACATTAGGACCAGAAAGTTGGAAGAAAGGATTAACTCTCTGCTCCCAATATATTATGGTTCCTACAGCTTAAACACACTGAACACAGATAGTATGTAAATTCAGTTACACATTTCCTACATAACCTAGCTTGATTAAAAATATTTTGGCACAGTTGCTTAGGATTACAATGGAGCAAAAATTAAAATAAAATAAAATAAATTTTTAAAAATCCAATCATTCCTATCTTTTATATGTTATAATATTATCAGTTTCTCCATTACTTATTAAGAGTTCCTTCATTTCAGCAGCTCCTTTTCTATCCATACCCCCAATATAAAACCAGACAATCTCACTATTTCTTAAAGAATGTGGAATCAAGAGAAACATGGAGAAGAAAGTCTTGAAAGAACAGAGATGTATGTTTCAAATGACTGCCAGTAAGAAAGTGGCACTGAAGAATCTCTCTCACATAGTCTGCACTGTTAGAGTTGAAATCTTGAGGATATTATGACTTTTTGAGGCATCAGAACTTGAAAGTCCAGAGACGGGCTGCAGTCTCAGATTATTAATTGTACTTACCAGTCAGAGCTTCTTTTCAGATGTTTTTTATAAACAATGCCCTCTTTGATTCCTAACAGGAGATAGAAAACCATCTTGACAAGGACACTGAAGGTTATGATATTGTTTTAGATGCCATAGATACAATGCAGAGAGTAGCATGGCATATCAACGATATGAAGAGGAAGCATGAACATGCCATTAGGCTTCAGGTGAGTCAAAATGCATCCTTCATCAGGGATGTTCTGTCTTTTGTTTGGATTTTGTTCATATCTTTTGGACAAAAACATTTGAATGGCACATTTAAAGGATTTTTTTTCCTGTATTTTGAACATCAAAATGCTCGCTTGCTGCACCAATTCCCAAGCAATATTTAATATATGATTGATTTTTTTTGTAAAAGCTTCTTCAAAGTCTGAATGAGCATTTTACAGAAATGTTTGCATCAACAGTAGACTGTATAAAATACTTTAAAAATGTTTAAGTTGGAGGGAACAGAGCCCAAAGCTGAACTGTTCCTACATATTGGTAAATGATGCCTATTTTGTGCACTGGTTCAGGGACTCTAGCTTGATAAGTACAGGTAGTCCTCAGTTAACAACAGTAATTGGGACAGGAATTTCCATCGCTAAGTGATGTGGTCGTAAAGTGCAATATCACACGTCTGTGCCACTTAGCAGCAGCAGTTCTGGCAGTCCCTGTTTACCATCATTAAGTGAAGACCATGCAGGTCATTAAATGAGGATGTCACATGACTGCAACTTCCTGCCAGCTTCCCCATTGACTTTGCTTGTAGGAAGCCAGCAGGGAAGGTCACAAATTGCAATCACATGGCTGTGGGTGTGCTGTGCCAGCCAGAACTTCAAGGACTGGTCATAATGACCATTTGTTCAGCGCTGCTCTAAGTTTGAATGGCTGCTGAACGAGTGGTCGTTAAACGAGGACCACCTGTAATGCTTTAGATTAGAAAATAATTATCTTACTACTTGAAACATCATATGAATTTTGTTTTGTTTTTTTTATCCCGCCTTTATTTTTATAAAAAACTCAAGGCGGTGAAGATACCTAATACTCCTTCCTCCTCCTATTTTCCACACAACAACAACCTTTACTGCATCTCATGCATATATGTTGTTCAGCTAATATGAATATTTATTTATTTATTTATTTATTTATATTTCTTCACTGCCCATCTCACGTAGCAACAACTCTGGGCAGTTTTTTTGTAAAAGTTTCTTCAAAGTCTGAATGAGAATTTTATAGAAATGTTTGCATCAGCAGTACTGTATAAAATATGCCTGGCTTTTGGCAAAAGCCCAATCTCAAATATGCATCATTTTAATGTGAGTGTGGATTTTTAATGTGGATCACCAGAGCCAAGCCACTGACTTGTCTTTTAAAGCTGGGACTGATTTCTTGAATAGATGCAAGAAATTAGCCTGTAGGCATAAGCAATCCCCTAGTCTCTTTTCTATGGTCCTCGGCCCTTGTTCTGCCACCAGCATTTGGTGGCAAAATTAAACTGTTCAATTTTAATTTGCTTCATTATAGTAGTAATTATTTCCATTCTTATTAAAGTGCTACGTCTTTCCATTCCTCTGAAATGTTGAGGAGAGTATCTATCAAAAGAATATTTTTATTTTTAGTAGCATTTGGTAGTTGCCCTGCTCCACCTTAGAATACAGGATTCAGTTGACTCCAGTTACATGTCTAACTTTTATCAACATTATGGGTTTTAGAAACAAATGTGATGGTCTTTTATATAATCAGTAATTATTTGGTGTAATATATTATGAGATTGCTAGTCATATAAATGAAATATTTTTTCATACTCATGGAAGCAAACACCTGGTGGTGTTATTACACTTGTTTTCCATGTTAAGATATTCTAGCCCACAGTGTTTTTAATGTGCTGCATCCTCCCCTCTCTTTCAGGAAATACAAAGCTTGCTCACTAACTGGAAAGGGCCAGACCTCACGAGTTACGGAGAGCTAGTGTTAGAAGGAACATTCCGCATCCAGAGAGCCAAAAATGAGCGCACGTTGTTCCTCTTTGATAAGCTCCTGCTTATTACGAAGAAGAGAGAGGAGACATTCACTTACAAAGCTCATATCTTGGTATGGCAGGTTGTACTTTGGGGGAAGATCAAGGGAGTAATTAGTGCGTATCCTACAAAGAAATGAAGGAGAGGAAGTGGGATATTTCTGTACCCTTTCTTGTTTCTGCAGTAGAACTCTAGGGTTCTTTTCTCTACTCTGTGTTTTCAGCAGAGGTGGAAAAATAAAATTTCCCTGTAATGTAAACAGAAGTAATTTAAACACAACAATAAATTAAAAAAATTGACTTTTAAAAAAAATTCATTATGGCATATGTATAATGATTGAATCTGGAGAAAGGGATCTATTGTTTAGTCCGTTCTTCAGCTATTAAAAATCATTTGCTGCTTCCTTTCCCCCTTTCCTGTGAGTTTCTGACTTCATCCTTTTAATTCTTTGCCTTTCCTTTATTGCTTATTTTTCAGGGTAGCTGCGAACAACTAGCTGTTATCAAAACCCTCTATGGTTGCTCTGCTTATCAGCTTTCTTTGCTTTTAATGCCCTCTTTCTTACCTTTCCCTCCCATCTTTTTTTCCCATTCAGCCAACTTGGTACATTTCTAAACATTCAAAAATAGAATTAACTTTTCTTTAAAAATCTATCAGGTTTTCCATCATTATCTCCTGGAACTGATGATTTTTTTTCTTTTTGTTATAGTGTGGCAATCTCATGCTGGTGGAAGTCATACCAAAAGAACCTCTTAGCTTCAGTGTCTTCCATTATAAAAATCCCAAGATGCAACATACTGTCCAGGTATTTACAGATCACCATATAGTAACATTAGTAAATGTAACATTAAGGTTTAATTTCTCATAATTATGTATCCCATGAAATAGCACTGTAATTAGATTCATAGAATTAATTCTTACCTTTATACCTGCAGGTAGTTCCTATTTCTTATTATTTAGATATTTTCTCTTCTACCTTTCTTTTGGAGAGAAATATAGTAGAGTGATGTTATTTTAATGTATTAAGTTCAGGTTTTATGATACAAGGTAAGGTAAACATAAAGTTAGGAACAATATGGAAACATGGTTTGTCATTGCCTTCCTTTAAGGATGTATTTTTAATTTTCCTATCTAGTCTGTAACACTGAGATTGTTAGATGATCTCTCATCCAAATTACTAATTAAAGCCAATCCTGCACAACTTTCTGACATCAGCACAGATTGGTTACATGCTGCCACCTAGCTGAGTCCATTTTTATCAGGACTGGAAAAATATGTATGTATTTCCAGCTAGTGTTGTGCCTATAATTGACTGTGATGGGTGGAAATCTATGTGTAACACTGGGGCTTGTACACTGTGTCCCAGTTTTTATAAGCAAGAAAATTCTAATAATTTTGGGGGAAAGAGCTAGCTTTTCTATTGAAGTCAGATTTCCTCAACATTCAGATGACTTTACTGATTTTTTCCCTCTGGTATTTCAAGAGCTGTAACTTTTAAACTACCTTGTCCTTTTGAAATAGGCAAAATCACAGCAAGACAAACGCCTTTGGATTCTTCATTTGAAGAGATTAATTCTAGAAAACCATCCTGCTAAAATTCCAGCTAAGGTAAAACCTTTTTACAATTTTTTAAAAGCATACATTTTACTTTTCCTTGAAGAAATATCTGTGCAGCCATGTCATTACAAATAGTACTGGATTGGAGATAGAATAAGGTTAAAGTTCCTTTGAATCAGGGCATTTTGGAACAGTTTTGCCTTTCAAAATGTTATTCCATTATTTTATCAGGATGATCAGTCTTCTGCCTTACCTATGATGAGCAAAATATGTTGTTAAAATATTTATAGAAAGCAAGGTAGGGAAAGCTTCAGGAATTCTTTCCAATTCTTTTACCACTAGTAGGTGTAACAGGCATCAGCAACACTGAAGAAGCTGGATCTGTGTGTTACATTTGGGTGTATTCGTGTGCACTGGGAAGCACACGGTGTTCTGCTCTGTGTCATGTGACTGGGAGGGAGGGTGACTTAGAAAGGAGCACTTGGCAACATTCTGAGCAGCTGCCCATTTCCCACCACCACCACCACAATGCACTGGGGAAAATTTTCTGGATTTTTTTTTCCCCAGTCTAATCTGGACCATTTTTTTCCTAGTCTAATCTGGACCATTTTCAAACATGCCAACTTCTCCCACCCCATCAGATTTGGTCCTATTCTCTGTTGACAGACAGGCAGACAGTCTCCACACCCTCTTAACACAATTTCTTTTCAATACTCTATTGAGATGGAAAGAATAAAAATCATTTGTAGGGACAAAGGAAATTGGCTTATAGAAAAGTAGTTTATTAATCCATCTAGCTCAGTATTTTGTACTAACACATACTGTCTCTTCATTGTTTCAGTTGGGAGTCTTTCCCAGTCATATTCAGAGATGCCTATACTTCTGAACTGTTCTGTGTGTCAACAATGATCTTCCAAGGACCATCCTTTCATTACCAGTCTATTCTTACAATTCTGGAAGAAATACAGAGCATTTTTCACTTACTAAGCTTACTACAAAGTGAATATTGTTTTGGAGATAGTTACTATATACTGAGCCAATAGTCATGTTTTTTCCTCCAAAGCTTTCGTGGGAGACTTTCTGTCTCCCATGAGAATCTAAGATCTACCTTTCTTTCACCAGGATGTATTCTATCCTCCTACTTTTCGTTTGGCCTTGATTGCTGTTTACTTCACTGCTGCTATTTTAGCCAAGCAATACTGAGAAAGATGAACATAACAGCAGTTTCACTGAACAGTTTAATCTCTAGGCCTGTAATACTTAAATAGTCACACCAGATTCTTTACTTTGGCAGTATGTACATCAAGCAATCTTTGGGAGGTTTTCCATGTTAAACTATTTATTTGTTTATTTTTTAGTATTTTTATCTTGCTTTTCTGTAATGGAAAAATACTCCCTAGTAACAAACAAGAAAAATAAATTAAGTTTTCACTATGCCAAGCAGAGTGGTAGGCGGCAGTACTGCAACCAAAAATTTCCCCACGACCTGAGTTCAATCCCAGCGGAAGCTGGATTCTCGGGTAGCCGGCTCAGGTCGACTCAGCCTTCCATCCTTCCGAGGTTGGTAAAATGAGGACCCAGCTTTCTGGGGAAGGTGACGACTGGGGAAGGCAATGGCAAGCCACCCCACTATAGTCTGCCAAGAAAACATTGTGAAAGTGGCATCACTCCAAAGGGTCAGACATGACTCGGTGCTTGCACAGGGGACCTTTCACCTTTCACCATGCCAAGTGGAAGGTGTACAGGTCTTGGAAGGATCTGTTCCAGGAAATGAAAGAGTATTTCTGTGATTTAAGAATAATTCTACATTGCATATACCAAAATATGGAATGACTGAATATTTATTCATTTATTTATCAATTTATTCACCACCCACCTCACTCAGAGAGCAACTGTGGGCGGTTTATATAAAATAGGAATAAAACATTACTTATAATACAATAAAAGAATAAAAGAAGACAATAAAGACAATCTTTGGAGTTGTCCAAAACCTGGGCAGAAAAAGGGATATGTTTCTATTTATTATCAGCACTATATATATTGGTATATCTGTAAAGTATCTTTACATACTTTACAGGTAGTTACCTTTTGGGTTAGTTCTGTCTCCATTATGAAATTTTTAATTAATCCTTTTTTATGGATGTAAGAAAGGACAACTTGATACATTCTTAACTGAACTGAGATCTGATTCCATTTTTTTCTGAAAATCATGCTCTCCATTTGTTGAATTGATCCGTATGTTTAGTTTGATTACACAGTCTTGAATACAATTACAGCTTTTCTTTATCAGAAGACCTTCTACTTGTTTGAAGAGGGGCATCTGCTTTTTGCCGATGCTTTTTCACACCCCTCTGATGCAGCCCATCACACTGTATCTTAAGCATTCCAAATGTTCCCCTAATCCTCAAGTCCTTCTTTTCAGAAGGGATGATGGTATTAGACATGTGCTGGTACAGACTGGGTATCTGAATCTCATGAGTAGGAGTCAAGATTGAATACAACTCTGAATGTTTATTTGTACACCCCATATATATTGATAGATACCCTGTCATGTTTGTTCCCTGATAAATAGTATTTTCCTAGGAAACAATGAGGGAGGCATTGAAACAATAGAAATGAAATTAATAATTATGTCAAAACATTTATTATATTAGAAAAAGGGATTCATAAAGAGCTGTAATAGTGTGTATGCTGTACCACTGTAAGACTTGGCCACATGGCAACAATGGTGCATGTGGAAAGCAACTATGGAGTGGGCAACTGTAGATTTTTAAAATTTATTTATTAGTTTGTATGCCAAATTGTTGTGCTTCTCCAGATAATGCTAGACCAGCACTCCTATCATTTACGACCATTGACAAGTTTGTTGGAAGTGATGTGAGTTTGAGTTTTACAATATCCACAGGCTTCCCATACCTGGTACATGCCATCATTTGCACAAACCAAATGTTAGTGTATAATTTTTCAATGAGATAATGTTTTGTAGAGAAAATCATGCAGGTTTTTATGAAGTTGCTGTAGCAATAGATTGGTCTTTACACCTGAAGCTGTGCACGTGCTACACCTAGTGGACAATAGCTGAATCTTTAATCTTGCAGGCTTGCACCATCTTGCCATGGTAAACAATGTAGGATGCTTTTTTTTCCTATCAAATACTTGATTTCTTTTTTTTAATATATACACACAGAGAGGCTAAAGCAAAATGCAGGTTCCTTGGTTTGGGTCTGGCATGTTATATGAATCCTGCTATTGTAGTTCATATACTATTAATCAACTATAACAAATCCAGTTGTAGGATTAAGAATAATATTAATGGGGAAGAGAAAAGTTGTTCAGATAGCATGAGAAGGTAAACATGAGATTTCTAGTCTTGTGTTTGATTCTAGTTAAAGAGTGTTTAACTGCATGAAGAAGCAGTTGCAGGAAAATCATTGGGTGAGAGAGAAAATACTTAATATTCCTTTCATCTACTGATCCTTCACAGCAAAGTCTTTCTAGGTCTTTCTTAATGAATACTTTTACTATAAAATCAGAAATAAGCCTAACTGGTAGAAAAATAGCCATGAGTGAAGTGTTTGGGGCAGGGGGCAGGGATCATTCATGTCTTAACAGTATCACTACATACATATTAATTTGTCAAACACTATGTTGGGGCGTATACATTTCTCAGGGTTAATCTATGGTTTAACATAGTCAGAAATTTATATGATGTTTGTATTCTGCTTTTCCTCCAAGACCACAGTGCATGTGAAGGTTAGTCTAAAAGATCCCAGATTACTTTATGGGTTTCATAACTGGGTAGGGATTTAAACCTGGATCCTCATAATCCTTTTCCAATCCTGTGATAATTAATAATTCAGTATTTCCATTAACATATAATTATATCTTTTAAATTTTGTTAGCAGCCTTGAATGCCTGCCAGAGCAGAAAGATAGGAAATAAATCAAATCAGTAATTAAATATCTAATATTTCTTTTTCAGGCCAAGCAAGCAATTCTTGAAATGGATGCAATTTGTAAGTGTATTTTGTTTTAATAATTAAATTGCATTTCTATTTCTAAAAACAGGAAATATTGAGATATGAAGATATTTAGTAGTCAACAGAGTTGATACCAGCTGTCACTAAGTTTCTGGGCACTGGATAAGATCTGTTGAATAACAGTGTGAGACTCATGTACGCCTTCTTTAAAATGCTATTATGAACACTCCCAAAGGATAGATGGCTCACTCTATTTCCAGACAGTGTGGCTTTTTAAGTGTCCTGTCTGTAGTGTAGGACTGCAGATCAAGTTGGTTGTTTCCCATGTGGAATAATAAAGCTCCCACAAGCATCCTTAGTCTTAATCTGCAGTATAAGCATAACAATGTTATTATGTGAAGATATTTTATATGAACTTCAGTTTAGAAAAGCCATTTCAAAAGCCTGTTAACATATTTTATTTTTAATTTGCTCTTGTATACAATACAAGGGTATGTATGTGTCCGTGTGTGTGCGTGGGGAGAGCGTTTATCATGCAGGAATTTCTTTGCAGGTAGTATGGTACAGAGGCATTGTGCTCCGTGTCATAAGGACAGATTACAGATATACAGATAATACAGATTACATTTATTTATTGCATTTTATAATAATTGTAACGGGTCTGGTTTTATGAGATTTTAACATTTCTGATTGGAGTTTGATTTTATTGTAAACCGCCCAGAGTCCCTCTTTTGGGGGAGATGGGCGGTAATTAAATTTGAATAATAAATAAATAAATAAAATACTTTCCCCAAATATGTGTGTTTATTTTTCCCTGTATATGTGAGTGGGATTAAATTTACCTGCAGACCCTTTTAAATAATAATTTTGTATGCTTGTTGAGTGATGTGTCAGTGGTCTGTTGTCTATACTGTTGTATACCACTGAGAGTCCATGTTGGGTATGTGTGTGTATTGAGAGAGAGTTGTGCCATAGTGTGGCTTGTTTAGGGCTTATCTTTATGTACCAACCAGGCTTACTGTGATTTGTTCAACGAACCGTGGTTTTAAAAAATCCTGGCTTTATGTTGTTTGAATGCATCCAGTAGCATGTTAGATGATCAAGAGTATTGTGATACTGTTGTTTTTATGTTCATTTCATTTTTGTTATAATCCGCCAATCACCTGTTAGGCTGCATGTGAATGCCTGCAAGACACGTATTTTGCCAAGAGCTGTGAAATTTGCCTAAATGATTGGGTCATCTCTGGAGAAACCATTATTATGAGAGAGGGTTTTAAAGGGTTTTCTTGAAGATACCAAGGGGACAAATGAATCCTATTCTGATGTGATCTCTGCCTTTAACTGCATGTATCTATATAAATCCCAGCATGAGTTCTATTTCCTGATTGTACTACACTGTGACAGATCTTTCAGAAGTGTAATAGTGGCCGAGCCTAATACATAAAACAATACTTCCAAAATCATACAACCATTTTTTTTATAGATCACCCAGGGTTCCATTATAGCTCAGAAGAAATGAAAGCTTCAAGTAATTCAAAAGAAGGGATCACTCCACAAAGGGTGAGAAGGAAATCAGGTAATAAAACTTGTTTCAGGTGTGCTTATATTTACAATATATGTGGCTGGAGGAATAGAATTAAGGTGCAATGGCCTTATGTGACGATATTAGATTACATATGAATGAAATACAGATTTAAAACTGAAAGTAAAAATGAAATGAAAACTGCAATGTGAGCTACAGTAGGAATGAATTTTAAAGAATTCATATATACGTACTGGTCATATTATAGTAAAAAGACAACTTAATTTCATGTCACATTTTAGCTGAATTTGCCATTACACTCAGTGGAGTTTATTATTGAATAGCCACACATGGGACTGCACTGCAAATAACTTCCTTGAGCAGCTTGTTCCTCCCTCAAATTCACACTTCATTTTGTTAAATAATCTACATCTGTGATTTTTATATGTGCAAACATATAAAATAATGCAAGATATAACAGATACATTTGTTATATGCTCATCTGTATAAAATATGAAATATGTTACATTCCTAGTTTCTGCTTGGATTTGCAAGTCTTCAAAACTCCTTTCTTTTCCTAATTGAAGAAAGTGGAAGATGAGGTAGACTGAAACAATTGGCTCCTTGACCTGAGCCCTGCACAAAAACTGGCTATACAGAATAGAGCAGGCCAATCTCTCCACATATAACTTTAGCTGCCTCATACCTACCTCTGCAGTAATTGCTCTACCTAGCCTCAGGTGCTTTGTGCCTTCTCCTATTAGAAGAAGCATGAGATGGCTGAGGTAGTGTTCCCATTGTAGATGTTACCCCAGGATACCTGCAGACTTGGCTTTGGCAACCTTAGTCACTTAGCAACTTCCCTCTTGGGGGTAGCTGAGATGGAACAGCATTTGCAGGTGCTTCACCTGAAGTCTATAATAGGGTTTTGAAGTTCTAGGAAGATTGTGGGGGCGGGGCTTTACTTGAATACCTGCAGGCCAGATGTTCCCCATCTTATGACATTTTCTTTAAAGAGCAAGGGGTAAAACCATATTATCATTAACACTGCTGGACAATCTTGAGGAGCTTCTAAACCTCACTTTGAAAGTACCAGCTAAGTTTCTTCTGTGGAATTGAACGACACTGAAATATCTAGTATTTTATTCTTTATCTAACTGAAGGAGGCCATTGTTTAATGAGTTCCCTTAAATCTTCAGCCATAAAGACCCTCTTTTGTGCAGGGATTTCTTCCTGAAATAGATTGCCTGATTTTATCAAGTTCTAGGGAATTCCCTTCCTAGGAACTTCTCTGGCTTTTATTATTTTTAGCCTTTAGAGAATTTCTAGATGGGTGACAGGACCAAGCTATACAGGAGTGGTCACAATCTTCCCCATTCTGTTGTGTAAAATCTGTTGGGTAATGACTGACATTCAAGTAGATGTATATATATTTGTTATCTTCAATAAATTCACTTGTAAATCAGAAACTCAGGATTGTCAATATAGTTTTGTGAAGAACATACTAAAAGTTAGGGTAGAGAGGATTTCAGCTTGGTAGTGGTAGAAACTGAATGTAGCTAGGTATAAGAGACATGGAATGTATATAATTTTTAAAACATTTAAATAAATAAAAATAATAATAATTGCATGTGTTTCCCTCACAGAACCTTCTTCCAGAGTTCATAAAATCACAAAGCCAAGTGGTAAGTTATACAATATCAAAATACAAATATTTATTTTTATTGTATTTATGAATTTATTAACAAAGCATATTTAAGCATGGCACGTTTCAGTGTGATTATTCATGTAATTAACTATACAAAATGCATTTCATAGAGGAAGTGACATCATGTCTCTCTTAGCAAAGATGTGTCACAAATTATGTATTAAGAATAGCAACTTTACAAATGAGTGGAAGAACATTTCTAGTTCCTGAGCTAGTTTACTGGATAATTTGTTTTACAAAAAGTCTTCGGGGGGGGGGGTCATCAAGGATAAAAATGCTAAGCAGAATAGGTTTCCAAACTTAGTTAAATTTAGTTCCAACTGATTACACGTGACAGCATCCTGTTAGGAGTAAGCATTAAATGGCAAAAATGGTGCTATTGATGCCGTACACCCACTCACTGATTCTTCCCACAAGTGACTGAACCAAAGTCACCCATCTGTGGTAGATTTATACATGTGGACTCACTGTTCACTTTCTGTTATTTACCCTTTACCTTAATCCTTTTAATTCTACTGTGTATTAAAGCCACTACTCCACTACTTATTAGTTGTTTTTGAAGCACTCTTTTCTGCAATGAATGAATTCTGTCCAATTAACTGAAGGGCAGGGTAGTTTTTCCAGAGAGGCAATATTTTCTAAAATATCTTTTCTATCCTATACTGAAACATAAATTTAAGCGCTCTTAAATTTCTTTTGATTCTCCCCATGTAAAATGGTATACTAAATGTTAGTATAAATGCAGGTCACCATAATGATACTCATGATTGTTTGTTTCTTCAATCATTTCAGAAATGGACCCAGATTTTCAAAAGGTAAGTTATATTGTTACTTCAAGGAACTGGCAGTGCTTTTTAAAAAACAGATATTGACTCTTATTAATTATGTTAGAAGGCTGTATGTATGTATGTATTGCTTTTTCCATTAAAGATTCCTATTGGGTGGCCTTACCCTTTTCTCCTGCTTTGAAGTATATCTGGAAACAACAAACCGCAGTACACATTTTAATGACTATGTTACAAAAAAAGGGAGAAGACCAGGAACAGGAGCAAATAATCACATGTTAAAATAAAGGGGACAATGCGAAAACAGCAGTGTACCTGTTAGTCATACCTGTTAGTCTTCAGATCTGCCCTCCTTAATAACTAAGCCTTTGAAATGTTCCGTTCTTTCACCATCAAAGAGCTACTTCTGAGACTCTAAGAGAGAACAGTGGGAAGAGGCCATTAAAACTGCTATCTAAAGGTTCTATTATATACTCTCTAGCTGCTTCTAAACACTCATTCATTTCATCTGACATACTAGGCCTTACATGTTTCACGTACACATACCTTATGTACACACTCATTCAAAACCACATTCAGGTTATTAGTTTAAAAGAAATAAAAGGTGACCGTCAGTTGCATTCATAGGTACTCTGAAGAATTAGATATGAGCCAGCAGAAAAGAAAAAGAGGAGAGCGAGTACAGTGTAAAGGATTTATGAAATGTTACCTTAATGTAACTAAAACAGATTGGCAGTAGCGAGGGAAAGGGGACAGAACAATGGCCAAGAGGGTTTATTTATTTATCAAATTTTATCACCACCCATCTCCCTCACAAGGAGGGACTCTGGGTTATGATATGAATCTTCCATGTTGAAATAAAAGCTGTGTATGAGAACATATAAGCAATGATAAAAACAGTACATGTGCGTATACTGCAGAATGCACCCTAAGATACAAGATACACTTTTAAAGCGGGAGTACAGAGTTTCAAGGGCCACCCCAGTCTTTGAACAGTATATGTCAAGGGCCAGATTTGAAAGGTGTGCCGGCCAAGGACTACAGTGGGCAAAATCGAGTCATTCTTTGAAAATAATTTGAAAAATAAAAGCCAAGAATTTTTTTTTTAAAAAAAATAATAACATGGCTTTTTATAGCAAAGTAACATGAAGGTGGAAAGTATTGTGGGCTGCTCTGGAAACTGCTGGGCTGTATAAAAGGTGTACTGTTTAGTACAGAATATGAACAGAATCCTTAATCAGTATTTTCTTCTCCCTACCCCTAGCGGATGAGTACTGAAGGAACCCTGCTATCTCAAGCTGAGTTGTTCCTCAGTCCCAGGAAGAATCATTTATTGCATTGCCAACGGCTAGATTCAAATGAGGCAGCCTATAGCAGTGGTCAGGAGGATAATATTCTCACAGATGTTACAGATCAAACAGACGCTGATGATGAAGAGGAGACTGAACAAGTAAGCTCCTTATTTCATAAAATGGAAAGATAACATGATCCATTAATGTGCAATATTATATGTTCCATTATCTGGCAATATCCAGGATGGCTCCATTAACCATATATAAAAGTTGAATAAACAATGAGATACCCTTGCTGCAGCTTCAGTAACCCAAGTCAATTACCAGAGGTGGTTAATATTCTTTTAAATAATTTATTTCTAAACTTCTGTCTCCTAGCCATTGGGGGAATACAATAGGAATTCCTGAGGGTCTTCAACCATAGCTGTATTCTGTCCTCTACCAAAGTCCAGTTCATGGAGAGGGAGGAATTCTCTGGAATGGATTTCCTTCCACTCCTTGATAGTTATATTGAGCTAACAGAAAGCAACTTGGTAATGTGCTGAGAGAGTAAACACGTGAAGAGAATAAAAGAATACAGAAAGGGAAGACTGAATCGGGAAAGGACTGATAAACATCAGATATGAGAGAGAGAGATGCAGAAAGAAAAAGAAAGAGTGCTTTCCTCTTTATTGATCCCCCTTCATCCTATTAACATTCTTGCATTTCACTATTTGAATGTCTTTGTGTGTTGCCAACATTTTAAGATAATGAGAACAAAAGTCCCAGAGAAATCTTGTTTGAATTTAGTCCAAGAGGCCATCCTGGACCTCTGTCAGTGTAGACAGAAGAACCCTACAAAAAGAGTCTTCTACAGTATCAATTGTAATATCTTGTTGAACTCTGAAAATTGTTAGACTTCACTTTGGCTAAAATTAGACTATAGTTTAATATTCACCCATTTCCACAGAGCACTCAACATTTACAACAAAAACCAAAGGGGGGGGGGCGCAAAAGACTGAATAGTCAAGTTACTGAAAATTTTGAGAAACGAAAAGTTTTAATCTCAACATATGTGAAATTCAGGTAACTGAAAAAGTTGTGAAATCATCATGGCAGCACCTAACCAAACTTTGGTTGAGCTAAAACAACTAAATATGATTGGATTAACTATTTAATACTTGGATGGGAGTTTACCAGGGAATAGCAGAGATGTAGCCTAGAACAGGAAGTTTCTAATCATTTCCTTAGAAACTTCATAAAAAACTGATTTTTTTATGTGTTGAGAGATGCAGATGAAGTAAAAAAAGGGGAAAAATTAAAGGCTGCAACACAATCAACAATAAAAAGAAAAGGGTTATATAGGATCAGTTAATACTGTCTGCTTTTCCCATTAGCTATATTATGTAATATCCCCTTCTCTGTGACTACCTCTGTGGAGGGAAGAAATCTTGATAATCATTGCGTTCTACTCCATCATTATTAAAAGGGGTTTACCTCAAAATATGGTCCAGGATGAAATAGCACTATAGGGTTCTCCTCCAACTTCATGGACGTGTCATTACCCTTCTAGATTTTTGTGCTCAAAATGCACAAGGTGCTCATAGCAAAATACCATGCAAGCAAGAACTCTCCAGTATTCTGGTTCCTTGCATGTTATTTAGTCCTGGTTTTCATAACAGAATTAATGAAATAACAAGATTTTACCTCTGTAAAACTTAGAACACAGCAGAGCTACCAGTGCCTCCTTCCTTTGCACTGACAATGTCATTTTGATTACACAAGAATCAGAAGTTGGAGAACTAAGTTCATGATTAGCGTTTATGTTATTAGAATGCAGACTAATAATGTCCTGTATTTGAAAACTTCACAGAACTCACAAGAGTGTACAGATAAAGCATCTTCTCAGATGAACACAAAGCTTTCATTTTCCTGCAATGAAGGTAGTCAGCTATCTGAACAATTTACCCCACAAAGCAGCTCATTTGTGGCAAATATTTTGGGGAGAACAGCTGCAGTGAGAAATATCTGGACAGACCATCAGATTCGGCAAGCATTGTTCCCAAGTAGACGCCCTCTGCAAGACAATATAGAAGACGATGATGACGATTACCAGATGTTCATGCCATCAGACTCTACATCCAATTTAACTTCCATTGCGTGTGACGAAAGGGTCCCATCAAACCGTCCTTGCAGCTGGCATGTAGGACTAGTTCATCAAAACAACATTTCCAACCTGAACTCTCATAGAATTATGAGGCGGGCCAGCAGCGCTGGTGAAAGTAAAACTTCTTCAGCTGGAGCAAGATACAGAAAGAGTAACCATGATCAAAGTGCCTCTTGGAATGAAATGAAAAACTCTAGAAGTGACATGGATAATCTGCAAGAATGTCAAGAATCTTCAGAAGAATTGACTATAGATGACATAGATCATGTCTATGACAATATAAGTTTTGAAGATTTGAAATTAATGGGGCTGGTTCAGAGGGAAGAGTCCAACCGTGCCCCACAAGGGTCAGCTAGAGATTCACTCTATGAGACACATGACCAAGACCATTCTTTCAAAAAAGCTAAAGCGTCTCAAAACAGGACTTCTATTCCTAGCAGAAATGAAACAGTTCCCAGGAGAGAGACTTCATCCATAAGATCTCATGAGTTAAGGATTAGTGAGGAAAATATCTATGATACCATAGGCCTCCCTGAAGAATCAGTGCCAAATTTCAAATGTGCTCACCTTAAGTGTTCCAAAAAGAGGAGTTTTCTGGGTGTGGAAACAGATTTTGCATGCTGTAACCAGCTCCGACAATTTGTTTCTGAAGAAAGCCTCCAGTTCAGTGAAGATGAAAATCCCTATCATTATGTTCCCTTAGATCATGGCTACTTAAGTTTGGTGGACAGCTCCTCAAACTCTGATTCATACTCTCACAAGTCTGTTGCAGATAAATTATCAGAGGAAGTAGATGAAATCTGGAATGACCTGGAGAATTATATCAAGAAGAATGAAGAAAAGGCACGAGATCATGTCCTTGCAGCTTTTCCTGTCTGCAAAGATGAGGCTGATAATCAAGCATCTAGCAGAACTACCAGTGAACCAAATAAAGATGTAGAATATTCATTGTCTATGCTCTCTCTTCCAGAAACACCTGCTTTCTCAAAAACTTTGCCAAACAAGGTAGCCAGGTTAAGTGAAGCCCATCTTAAGGTTGAAGAGGCAACATCATGTAAATCAAATTCACTAATAGATCTTAACAGATCTTCCCTCTCGAATGACAGAGGTTTTGCTGATAGCCTTTATGAATCTACCAATAATATTCTCTGCACTGTAAATGCAATAAATACTAATGGTGAACTGAATACTGTGGATAAAACAAAGAATCGGGTTTTTATGATGGCAAGACAGTACAGCCAAAAAATTAAGAAAGCAAATCAGTTTTTGAAAGTAAAAAGTCCAGAGCAAGAACAGCTTCTGAGTCGGCAACAGAAATCAAAGCACAAGGACTTAGCAGCCATTTTAGAAGAGAAGAAACAAGGTGGACCTGCCATTGGTATGCTTACATTTTTCTTCATTTTATAAACCGATCTGTTGAATACTTGAACGCCAACTTATCGCTATAGTTTACATCCATTGGTCAATATTTCTTTGAATTAACTGAATAAATTCCAGTTAACATACTTAGGCTAGTGCTTCTTTCATTATGAGTTAAGATCTTTCTCTGATTTTAATTTTACAGCACTGGTTTAACTAACTGGCTTTTAAATTAAACCACATGAATGCTTTGTCTTATTTAAATCAAAAAAGCAGTGAGTTGCCCAGTCCATTTAGGAACTTGGCCTACCATAGATTCTAAATAGCTACATAGCTTCAATTAATACAGAATCTGTTAGAAGACAGTATAGACACGAATGCCGTATTTTGCTCATATTTGCTTGAAGTGAGAGATGTACCAATAATACTTTGTTTTATTGCCTTCTCCAGGAAATTTCAATGTGGAAAATGGAGAGGGGGGGGTTATATTGGGCAGGGGGAGTATTAACAGGGCAAATTAAAAGCTACTTATGGTATCATAAAAGAGTATTGGATTTTCATTGTGCAAATGGAGAGCAGCCATGTTTTGAAGACCCTAATTTAATGCTTGTGGGAAGATCCAGCTCTTCAAGGCCTTCCAGAAGCCTGGGGAGGGGCTGCCAGATCTCAAGGGGGAGTGTGTTCCACAGGGCAGGGATCGCTACAGAAAAGGTGCATTTCCTAGATGCCACCAGATGACTATTTCAGCACTTGCCTTCTTTAGGTCTCCTGAGGCATAGTATTGGGCAGAAAGGTTGCCTCTTTCTGTGAGGAAGCTCCCAAGATTGGGATGTAGTTGCAGAAGTAAGAATATAGAGGAAATGATAGAAGAAATTGTGCAGCAGTAGCGGGCACTCTTGTTAAGAAGATTGTAATCTTAATGGATGGAGCCAGTTTGGTGCAGTGATTAAAGCATCAGGCTAGAAACCAGGAGACTGTGAGTTCTAGTCCTGGCTTAGACACAAAGCCAGCTGGGTAACCTTGGGCCAGTCCCCCTCTCTCAGACCTAGGAAGGAGGCAATGACAAACCACTTCTGAAAAACCTTGCCCAGAAAACTTCAGGGACTAGGAGCTCAAGCAGTCTCCAGGAATCAACACTGACACAAAGGTACCAAAAAAAAAAAAATTAAGGAATACATCTGTTACACAGATGGACTTCAGTTGGGCTTCTGATTGCACATTCTTCATGTGCCCCAGTTTGCTCCAGAGACACCCAACATTCTTGAGAAGATGGAGGAGAAAGCATAGGAAATGGGAAAGAATCTGTGTCTAAGGTCAGGTGCTCTTCTATATTCGTTTGGCAGTAACTGCTTGTTAAAATCTGTGGCACTTGACTAAAAGTTTATCTGAAAATATCCTTATTTACCTGGAAATGTTAACTTTTACTGGTGGTATTACCATTATTCCTTAAGATTAGTTCAATCTTCTTTTTGTTTTTTAGGTGCAAGAATTGCTGAATACTCTCAGCTATATGATCAGATTGTATTCAGGGAAACCTCACCCAAAACACAGAAGGCTACTTCTCAAGAAGCAAATGTAAGATACTCCTCACCTGTGTCCACATCTCACTTAGCTGCAGAATGCTTAAAAG